>NC_140498.1:2500-457500 GCF_964271855.1 Acomys minous | reverse complement strand
CCAACAGTTCTGAATCCTTTGGAACAATTTCCCCAAGGCCCAGATGTCTTCCCCATGTCCCTCCAGACTTTTGCTCCAGAAGGCAGAGCTGCCTCCCTTACCCCATAGGGAGCTCCCCATAGCACCTGCTATGTGCTGAATGTGGGAGAACATGGGGCAGCCCGGAGTGTTAAGGCAGAAGACAGCATTCTCCTGAATCATCCCGAGACCCCTTTGTGGAGGCCAGAGAATAAGAATTTAACATCTCTGCATCAGCCAGTGAGCAAGGAAGCCAAAGCAGAGCCAGAGACTCCTCAAAAGATGCTGTATGTTCTTGCAGGGACCACCCACCACCTCAATGAGATAGCCAGCTTTTGGTTAGGGCATCAAAGGCTGCCCTCAACAGGAAGCGAACAGCAGGAGAGGACACCTGACTGCCACACTCCAGCAATGGCCAGTGTGACCTCACGTGGACACCCCATTCCACCTGCAACTACCAGATTGTAAAGATGGACCTCAAGGTGATCTCTGCCCTCAGGCCCCTCCATCTGGTGCCGAATCATGGTGCCAGAAATTGCCAGTGAGCCAGGGAAACCCCAAAAGAGGGCTGGATAATGCTGCCATCGCTGCCCCAGATTATACTACACAAGAAGAAAACAAAACAGAGCAAAGGATAAACACATCTCCACGCTAGGCCCTAATAGGAGGCTCAAAATAGCTCCCTATGCTGCCAGGGGTGACTCCAGAATTGCTTAGCTCAGACCAGGCTCATGAGGGGAAGGGAGTTCTGATCCAGGAGGGTGGCACTTGGGACCAATCTGGAACAATCTGGGAAAGGTCAAAGGTGTGTGACCAACGTAGGCATGAAGACAGGCTCCTAGAATGTGCTCAGAGCCTTCCAGCTGCCAGCTCGCCCACCTTGAGCTCATGGTCACAAAGTCTGTAGACCTAAGTCTGTCCCTGAGGAGGGCAGGAGGGCAGTGACGTACTCTGTAAATACCCAGAGCCGAACAAACACAGCGTCAGCAGCAGCCAGCTCAGAAGAGGCCTCTCCATCCACCAGAACTCAGCGCCCCTCCCAGACAGAGCCCAGTGTGTTTCTATTTTTGCTTTCAACCCTTGTTTGGCATCCCCAGCCAACAGACGGACTATTTCTCCTTCCTCCAGAATAATGGGTCGTGAGGAGGTGGCACATCTCCTCACTGGCCTCCAATACACCTAGCCCAGGCCCGCTTGATGTCGGGAGACCCTCATCAACCTCTCACAGAAAGCTACATAGGCCAACAACATCTTGCCCCTGGTGCCTCAGATGCACCCATACTGTGACCCACTCCAGCCACAGACAGCCCCACCATGCCACCAAACACACCTCACAGGCCTCAACCTGAATGCTGATTGCCACATTGGCTCCATGCCTGGCCCCATCTGCAGTATACTGGAGGAATCAGCCAGCTGATGAGGTTCCCACCCAGAGCCAAGACAAGCAAAAGGTCCCTATCACCCTAGCACATGTGTCCCCCAGTCGGAGGCTGTGACCACACAGCTGTGCAGGCCTCCGCAGGCACACGTGGGACCCTGGAGGTGGCATTTACCTCCGGAGTGACTCACTAAGGCTCCCATTCCTTGGGAAAGGGGGTGCAATTTAGCATTTTCTTTCTCTTTAGAAAACAAGAATTTTAAAAGAGAGCGAGTAGAGAGATTTGAGGGAGTGGGTGGGGAACTCAGATCTCATTTGATTTCCAAACTTATTTGCTATGCATTCTCTCCTACCCCGCTCTCCCACCCTCAAACCTCTCCCTAAGGCGGGGAGTGGGGGCCTGGCCACCCCCTTCATTGAGGCTCTGGTGACAAGCTAGAGTCAGGGACCCCTATAAGGCTTAGGCTGTGCATGTCCCTGACTCCCCAGGGATCCTCAATCCTCAGCTCCCCCAAATCCCATCCACCTGAGGTGAGATGTGAGAGGCAAGCCCTTGTCTACAGCAGTAAAGATAGACCCCAGGGAGACGGTGGGCAGAGAAGAAAGAGCTTGTGTAGAACTTCCATCGCCTCCTGAGCCCACGTTCTTCTTCCCTTCTTACTCATGCAAAAGCTAAGTCTCAGAGAGGGCAGCTCAAGGTCAACCCACTCCAGGTTAGACAATAAGATGTTAGATGCAAGAACGGAAGAGTCCTACTCATTGGTTCCAGTCTGCCTCCAAGTCCACGGGTTAGTCTACAACCAAGTACTCAATCTTTCTGGTGTTCAGTTTCCCCATCTACAAAATAGGAGCAACACTGTGGTTGTATGTGTGTCCATTCCCCAGCCCGTACCTCTCCTAACCCGCTGACCTCACCCCTGCAAAGAGGTGCTGTCAGGCCATCAAAAGGGAAGTAATGCTAAGGGCTTCCATTAAAAGGAGCCAGTTGCAAACCCCTAGTCCTAGCCGGGTGTGCTGACGCACGCCTTTAATCCCCAGCACTCGAGAGGCAGAGGCAGGTGGATCGATGTGAGTTCGAGGCCAGCCTGGTCTACAAAGCGAGTCAGGACAGCCAAGGCTACACAGAGAGACCCTGTCTCGAAAAAACAAAACAAACCAACCAAACAAACAACCAAGCAAGCAAACCCCTAGTTCTGTCCTCACTTCTGAAAGCTGGCATCTCAGAGCATTCCTGCTAAGTCCCAGGTTCTTTCTCAGACGCCTCCAATTCCCAAAGTCTTGGTTTCTGGAGTTCACGTTCCCGCCCTTGATTCCAGGGCCCTTTGCCTGTCTGGACTCTGCATCCCATCATAAAGTTTTAAATTAGATTTATTCATATTAGTGTGTGTGTGTGTGTGTGTGTGTGTGTGTGTGTGTGTGTGTGTGTGTGTGGCTTAGTGCCCCTGGAAGTTAGAAGAAGGCAGAAGGCATCAGATCCCCTGGAGCTGGAGCAGCAGATGGTGGTGAATCCACATGCAGTTGCTGGGAATTGAACTTGGGTCCATTTAAAGAGCAGCCAGTGCCCTTAACCACTGAGCCATCTCTTCAGGCCCTCCCCCCCGCCCCCCATGAGTTTTTAACCAGCAAACTAGAACTACCATAGTTTGCCGTGGTGCACCCTACCCATCAGCTGCAGACACAGCCCCAGAGAGCAACGAGGAAGGCATCACATCATCTTTAGTACGTCTCCCCAACACAGACCAAGGCACAGGGGCCCCCCAGGCTAAAAGCAGAGCCAGGACCAAGACATTGTGAAGGGTCTCAAACTTCAGCCATTGTGTGTCAGCCACTGGGACAGGTGATTTTACACAGACCACATTTTCACACAAGGACCCACCCACGTGCTGCCTAGCTTCAGCAAGTCCAGGAAGGTTTCCTGGAGGCCGAGTTTCAGGCCTTGGAGTCTGACATTGCAAAGGGGGGGCCTCACTTCTGCAGTCCACCCTTGCAGAGGTGACGGCCTCTCCAGGATATACAGGGACTTTATTTTGGTGCCCTCGGCCTATGAGTTTCTCAGATGTGCCTCCATTCTCCAGCCATCTCCCCCAACATGCAGGGAATCCCAGCCCTGGTCCCCTCCCCAAACTTTTGGTTGTTTCCTCTCCTGGGCCGCTGGTCCCTGGTCCCTGCCAGAGGGAGCAGGTGTGAGAACACGTACCCACTTTCTAGGGCACTCATGCCTACTATTACCTTTTCCTGTCACCTTGAGCACACACCTAAGCCTCGGTGTGCTCTTATTAAGCAGAACTTTGAGCCAGAGTCTCTGCAAGCAAGCCCCCTGCCCAGCCCCCAATCTCAAATTGTTTTGTTTTGTTTATTTGTTTGTTTGTTTGTTTTTATGGCTGTTGGTGGATAGGTTTGCTGTCCCTCGTCTGCCAGCTCCTCCTCTTTAGAGCAGGGGCCAACACCTGGAAATGGCATAAACTGGTTCCTCCGGCCTGTAATGTCTGCCTAGCCCTGTGGCATGGGCTGTGGGCTCTCCAAACATTCTCCCGGAGCTTCCCAAACCCTACGAGCTACCTGCTGCGCTTCTGCATAGCCTAAGAACTCAGGTCTGCCACTTGCCCGTGGCTGGGTACAAACCAACCACGCTGTGTCCCACTGGGGTACAGAGTGTGTGGGGGCCATAGAAAGGTTTACAGGAAGGGAGGGGCGGAACTCCTGGCAGAGGCAGCCGTTCCCAACAGAGGCAGCTCCCATGCTGGCAGCCCTCCAGCCCCCAAGGCTCTCACACTGTGCCAGAGGGATTTGTCCACACGCACAAGTCTTACCACCTCTCTGCTGGGCCCCATGCTCTCTCTGGAGTTCCTTCTGAGCTCTGCACCAAGCCTCTAGGAAGCTGGCGCCCCAGGCAGCTGGTTTTCTTTGTGGCGGCCCCTGAACACTTGTTCTTCTCCCTTTTATCCAGCCTCCCAGCCTTTGTTCAAGCTTCTACAGAACCAGGAAGCTTGGCCCTTGCCACCATTCTGTCCAACTCTACTAGCCTTGAAGATCCAGCTAGGGAGCCCAGCCTTCGCCCACTGCTCCAGCCTGCTGCCTCCTCTGGCCCACGGGTGGCTCTATATGGAGAATTATCACTTCCGTTATAGAGCCCCAGTCCTGTCCTCTTCTCCACTTGCTTCTCCCAAACACTAGTTTTCATCCTGTCTCCTTTGTCCACAGAACAAGACCACGAAGTGTTCTTCCTTTCCCGAGTATTGGAGATGGCCAACTATAATGACTCCTGTGTGCTGAGATTGCCCCAGAGGTTGGAAACTGGTATTATTAATCAGGTTGAATCCACTCTCTACTGAGTAACTGCATCCTTTCTGGGATCTGGTTACATTTTCTCTCGTGCCTGGGTTCTCCTAGCTACACGGAAAAGTCCTTGAACTGTCTTCCTTCCACTCCTGTCACAGCTGGCACAGCCACGGCTGGCTGCTCGGCTGCCTGGCTGCACGCTGTACAACTCTAACATTACCGCCATTCACCATGATGCGATGACCTGGAGTCAGGTACCACACGACAGCCCCATCCTCCCTCAGCAGCGGGGCCACACACAGCAGCGGTGCGGGAAGTCCGCACAGATCGGGAAGGAGCCCCTCACTCGTGGGCAAGATTTCCCTCAACCTCTACTCCGGGTCTACACAGCCTCCCTTTATTATAGTCTCACCTCTCAGAGCGGAGGCCTGATGCTTCTGCCTTTTGGTCTGAGGATGGCACTGAACTACCACCTTTCTCTCTTGTGTATCCCTTCTTTGGGCCTCAGTTTCCCCAGCTATGAATAGAAGGATTTGGCTCCCTCTGTTCTAATAATTAAACATAAAGTGGTTGGTGAGAGAAACTAAACTTTCCTCCATACTGTGCATTTTCGAGTCTCTGGGTTTAGGCAGCTAAAGAAGAGAAGGAATTGTTTGCAAGCTGCCAAGTTGCCTGGAAGAGCTGAGAGGGGAAGAGTAGTCAAATCTTGCCAGAGGTCATCTGCAGAGCTCCTTGGGGTAGGACAGAGGCACCAGGAAGGTGGGTCACAGAAGAGGGTAGTCTGGCTTGCCTTGAGTGAAAAGACTGAGCGTGAAAGCACAAAGTTGTAGAGAAGCAGCTCCAGGCAGCAGTGCTGGGTGGCCTGGCAATTTCTTCCCCTTCCACTGGGTACTGGTCCCCATGGACCTCAGCCGGCAACCAAAAGACCCACAAGCCAATGCACAGGACCTGGGGCTGGCCTGCTTCCAGAATGGGGAGGGGAACAGGAAGATTCCTTAGCATCCAAAACACTTGGTCTTGTATCCAGGCTCTGTCCAGACCCTCCCAGCTACCTTGAGGGAGCAATTGGCTTCCAGAGGTTTTAAAAAGGGGGAGTGCCTTCCTACTTCTCAGGATCCTGGGGCAGTAAAGGGCTTTAACATATGACTTGGTGCACCGGTGGTGGTTCAAAAAGGGTTTGCTCTAACTGCTGTTGCTACTGTGGTGCCCTGCAGGGCAAAAGACCTGAATCCAGGCTTTCAGACCTGTGCACACGCACGAGCACACACAGAGTGGGCAGCGGAGAGACACATGCTCTCCCTTTGTGAAGAGCAAGGTGGGGAGGGACCAAGGCAGGAGAAAGAAGGGAACAGAGAGCATTTTCCAACCTCCCAGTGTCATCTCACTGTGCCTCCCTCAGGAGGGGAGGGGAGGGAAGTGGGAAAGGGGGTGTTTAGATGCATTTGGCTCTTGCTGTCTCACACAACCAGCCTCTCCCTGACAGGATTCCTCTGTAACAGCAGGGAATGTAGTCTCAAACACCTGAGTCACAAGGCCAGTGCATGCCCAAGGACTGGGACCCATCCATCCGAGGGTGGCAAGTGAGCTCAGTGACACTCACTTCTAGAGTGTGGACAGGTGACCACGTTCATCCCATCTTTGCCATGCCTAGGGGTGGAGAAGTGGGGTTCACACCAGGCCCCACAGGGATGGCATGGCACCTGCCAACGTCACAGACTGCGTGTGAGTTCATGGCAGATTCTCACACGCCAAGCTCCCACCCATGTGTGGCAAGCCCTATGAACACAAGCTTTCCTCAACTTAGCCTTCCAGGGCATCCTGAGTCCCTTGGGCGCAGAGTGGGGAGTAGGGGGCTGAATCACTCAGGGCCTGGCACCAGAGCAGATGCTGGTGAATGAACGCCTGGATGGATGAATGAAGGAACGACTAACACCCACTCCTGCGAACCTCAGGCTAGAGCGCTAAGCTTGCCGGAGAGCCGAGCCCATGGGACCCCAGCAGAGGCCCCGCCTGCTTAGCTTGGCACCTGAGGCTCTGCCTCTGGGTCGAGTGGGGGGCGGGGCGGCTCCCCAGCCTTGAAGTACCCCTCCAGCGACCTGACAAGGAATCTGGGTCTCCTGACCCAGCTGGTGCCACGGGCGGGGGGACTGTCGCATCCAAGGATCCAGAGTGACAGGGCAAGGGGGCGCGTCCTGGTTTGCGTGGCGGGGCGTGGGATGGATCGGCGGCAGCGGGACAGCCCCTTTGGGTCCCAGTGCCGGGGTCTACTCCCCGGCCTCCTGGAGGCAGCGACAGCTCCCAACTGCCAGACTGGACGAGGGAGCCTCAAACCCGACTCTCTGCAGCGGGGCGAACGGGATGCGGTGTCCCGCGAGGTGACAAGGGGCGCAGGAAGGACGCGGGGCGCGCAAAGCCCCTTACGCACGCCCAGGGGTTCTGCCCGGTCGCCGAGGTCCCTGCGCCTTCGCCCACCTGGCAAGGGGCTCACCTGGGCCGCTCGATCCCTCCCGCCACCCGCCGCGCGCCCGTCGCCGCGCTCACCTGCGCCGCCCGCCTTGGCCATGTCCCGGGCGGCGGGCTCCGCTGCGCTGCCGGCTCTGCTTGCTCCTGGCCCGGCCACGGCGCCTCCGGCCGGAGCGGACTCCCTGGGCGCCGCGCCCCGCGCCCCCGCCCGGATCCCTCGGCCGCCGCCACCGCAGCCGCCGCCGCCTCGCTGCTCCCTCCCGCTCCCTTAAAGGCGCCGAGCGGCGGCCGCGCCGCCCCCCCTCCGCGCCGCCGGGGAGGGACTGACGACGGAAGGCGCCCGACACCGCCCCCGCGGGCCCGCACCCCCGCCCGAGCCGCGCGGCCACCGCAGCGCGCGGGAGGCGCAGCCCACGGGCTGCGGCCACCGAGACCACGACCCGAGCGGAACGGCCGACGTAGGCAGACTCGGGATCAGAGCTTGGAGACGCTGGGCAGAGATGGAGACGAGGACTGCAAGCTTGGGGCGCAGTGACCCTGAGACACGGCGCCAGAAAGAGACACTCCTAGGGCAGAAACACCCTTGGGAGAGAGAGAAATTCAATGAAATCCGAGCTGGCTAGAGTCAGTGAGAGAGGGACAGGGTGAGAGGCAAGGAAGACCAGGACCCAAGACAACCAGAAACCTAGAACTAAGTCTCGCAGGGATGAGAAGCAGCGCGGACTTCTCCATCAGATCAGACTTCAGGGGTGCTGGATACTTGGGTTTGCTCTAGCCTCAAAAGAGAAGGGCGTTTGTCCTTTAACAGCAAGGGACCTGTTAAAACTGCAAACCCCACCTGCTGGTCCAGGCTGAGCAGGGTTTAAGGGGAACCTGGCAGGAAGCAGTGTCCCCTAACAGTTTTCTCATGGAAGTGCAGGCATTCTAATTAACAGGCCTCCTGAGACATTTAAATTGTGGCTTCTGGCCAATGCACTCAGAGGAGCCACAGGAGATGGCCAGTCATTTTAGATGGGGCCTAGAAGGTAGGTAGGTCCAGGAGAGAGTAGTCCTCTCCCTAGCCCAGTTTTCTAGGCCACTTCCCTAAGTCCGGAGGATATTGGATCAGATTTCTGCCGATCTCCCTGTTGCTGGTCAGGGTGAGGGATAGGCTCTTCAGAGTACTACTGTTGTTGGGTCTCCCCTGAACCCTGCTTTGCTCCCACAGTCTGCAGCCAAGCATCCATCCTGTGCACCAGAGGATTCCACCACCCCTGGGCCAGTCAAGGCTTTACTTTAGTGTCCCATCCTCTGCTCCATAGAAACAGCACACAGGGGGCCTCCATGGGCTTCATGCCCATCATGCACATACTCACTCCTGGCCTTTGGCTACCCCAGTTTATCCCCGTTAATCTGCCCGTTACCCACTCTTGGTTCCATCAAAGGCAGGGGTACCTCAGGCAAGAGCCTGTCCAAAACTTTCCCACAGAGCTAGCAAAAAACACGTTCTTCACCTGAGTATAAATCTGCATCCTGTACCACATACTCATGGTGTCTGTCCGTCTGTCCGTCGGTCAGTCTCTCTCTCTCTCTCTCTCTCTCTCTCTCTCTCTCTCTCTCTCTCTCTCTCTCTCTCTCTCTCTCTCCTGCTTCCTCTCTACCTTCTAATGCTTTATCCACCAATCCAGGATTTCCCAGAATCCTCTCTGCAGACCTAGTGTGGCTTCACTCAGGACAGCTAGCCACCATCCTAGTTTTACCTGTGAATGTCTCACCTCTCAAGTCCTAAGACCTCCAGAGGCCGACAGCAACACAGACCCCTGTACACATGGAAGTTCAGAAGCCCCAAAGGCACGAATTCAAAGCTCTTCACCAGCTCATGCCACTGGCTACTAGCAGGGAGGACATGGAACTCCCTTCCCACCTCTAACTGAAAGAGCAGTCTGTGTGCGTCTTTCTGTATGAACTTCTGTTAGGTCTTGGTGTACCCTCTGGGGCATAATGTGTCACCCCCAGTGTATGGAGAGGAAATAGGGTAAGAAAATTCACTGTCCTGCAGAATTCCATTTCAGGCTGAGCTCTGTCCCTCTGGGTCTCCTTGTCCTCACACTGCCCTGAGGCTGTAGGAGTTTCAGCGGCCTAGTGGCTTGTACAGTGTCTCGATTTGGTTGCATGGGTGGTAACAGCACTGCTACAGAAGACATAATGAACCTGTCACAGAAGGGAAACAGCTGGACCTAAGCACCACCCCAGGTCTTGACTCACAGCAGGACAGTGACCACAGGCTGACAGAAGCCCTGCTTTCCAGCACAGCCTCATTGTGTGTGTGTGTGTGTGTGTGTGTGTGTGTGTGTGTGTGTGTGTGTGTGTGCATGCACATGAATATATGTGTATATGAAGGCGGTGTGCATATCCACATGCACACAGACCCTGCAAGACACATCTGCTTACAGGTGATAGGAGCCCCTAAGACCCTCCTCTGAGTCTGGTCATCCCATACCCTAGACTAGTGACCTTGGGAGGGGGTGGGTGGACCATACAGGTGAGGTGCCAAGCAGATAGTTACTTGCAAGGCCATCTCAGTCCACCCTTCCAGTTTCCATTCTTCAGATGGAATGACAAGGGATCAGATTGAACAGGTGAGAAAACAGACTAACTGACTCCCCTCTACACCTCCGGCAACCACAGCTTCCCTGAGAGGTGGGCGTGGAGCCCAGCAAGGCTTGGACGGCCTGGTCTTCCAGGCAGCTTCTGTGCACAGGCCTGGAGTAGCCACCAAAGCAGTTTCAGCCCTGCATTCAGACAGAGCAAACACATCAGGGACTCAAGGCCTTTAGATTAGCTGGTGGGAGTTAACTTCCTGCATCAGAAGAATTGGCCTTAATTGAAGAAAAGAATAACTAGCAATTTGCAGCAGCTGACCTCGCTCTCTAGTGAAGGGAAGAGCTGGAGCTGGTGGTGTCTCCTAGGCCTCAGGCTCCTAGTGGGAGGGTGACCGTGTCAGGGCTTCCTTCTCTGAATGCACAGTGCTTCTGCCATCAAGGTGGCAGCCCAGGCAAACATTAAAACCTGGAGAACTGGGGAAAGGGAACAGGGCCCAGGCCACGTTTGGCATAGATGTGGTCCAAAGTTAGATCTCCAGGCAGATGGGCAGGGGCATATGGTGTCAGGATGGTTCTCCGATAGCCAGACCCTGGGCATGATGAGTACCAGTCCTAGGGAAATGGTATTCAAACCTTTGGAATGACAAGCAAGAGCTGGGAGCCAGCGTGACCACAAGGAAAGCCAGCCAGGCTGGGCCAGCTCATTCGCTTCCTGGACTTGGTTGTAAAGGCTAATAGAGTTGGGCATCACCACACCATCTGGGCTTGGGCACAGCTTCCGCTCAACTCTCCAGTGGCAACATCAAGAACAACACAGTGAGCCACGGGCAAGATGATGACCTGATCATATGATGTGTCTCTGTCACTCTGGGATGGACTCCAGTGGAGGGTGGTCTTGAGCTCCATCATGCCTGTTAGTGAAAGTGTGCCCAACCAAGAGGCAGAGAGCCATCTGGCAGGTGCATGGAAACTCACACTGGCCTTCACAGCCAAGAGGATGAGACAAGCAAGGACAGACAAACACATATGAGGCCTGATCCCTGTTCTCCAAGTCTCTCCCAAGCTCCCAGCCATGTTCCCACTTCCAAGTTTCCTCAGCCCCATTTCTCTTCTCCCCCTATGACCTCGCCATGAGCATATCATTACCCTTGGAGCACTGGCAGCTTCCTTCCTTCAGGGGTCTTCTGGCTGGCTTTGGCCCTTGTCAGACCCTCCTTACTGGTTCTCACACTCCCAAGTTCCTCAGTCACCATCCATGCCTGTGGGAACCACCTCCCCACACGGAGCTGCTCTCAGGGACTCCTAGGACAGCTCTGGGAGTAGCTAGTTTGTTTGTTCTCATCCTCACTTTCTCACTCTAGGCTGCCCCAGTTCTGCCTGGAGTCTAGGACACAGTGTAGTGCATTCTCTTCTTGTGCCCACCCTCCCTCTGCCCCTTAGCATCGAGGACTTAGTGTGTGTGTTCACCTTCATCCCAAGAAGGGTAGAACCATGTCTATACCAGTCTCCATGGTGAGGGACATCCCCCTAGTTATGTGGGCATCCATGGCCTTACCCTCAAAACAGATGCTATAAGAAAGGTCTTGTGGTACCCAGGGTCTCTTGAAGAGGCAGGAAGAATCCCTTTATGTCAACCTGAGCTCCTGGTGTGTGAGGATTGCAGGCAAGGCAGACCCTTACCTTACAGACAAGCCAAAAGCACTTTCTCATCAGTGCTCTTCACACTGTTTCTCTACATTGTACCCACCAGAGAGGGCTACAGACACGAGAAGCTACAAGTGCACCTGTGTGTTCAAAAGATGCTGGGGACAACTTGCTAAGTCTGTGGTTACCATCCTAAAGGGCTTAAGGCCAGCTGGACTATGGCACCAGCCAACGACAATACATACAGTAAACTTTGAACCCCTACTCAGATCTAACCAATGGACAGGACATTCTCTACAGATGAGTGGCAAGTGGGGACTGACTTTCACAGGAACTCTGGAGCCCCATATTTGACCATGCCCCCTGGGTAGGGAGGCCTGGTGGCACTCAGAGGAAGGATAGCAGGCTACCAAGAAAAGACTTGATATCCTATGAGCATATACAGGGGGAGGAGGTCCCCCTCAGTCACAGTCATAGGGGAGGGGAGTAGGGGGAAAGCAGGAGGGAGGGAGGAATGGGAGGATACAAGGGATGGGATAACAATTGAGATGTAATATGAATAAATTAATAATATATATTTTTTTTAAAGGACAGATGGAAAGAAGGAAGGAAGGAAGGAAGGAAGCGAGGGAGGGGAGGGGCAGAGGGAGAGAAAAAGGAGGAAGAAGAAAGAAGGACCCCGTTGAACTGAACATTGTCAGGTTTTTAAATATACGTATATTATTGTTTGTGGGGCTAGGGAGATGGCTTAACAGTTAAAAGCACTTGTTCTGTCAGAGGACCCAGGTTAGGTTCCCAGCACCCACATAGCAACTCACAACTGCCTCTAACTCCAGTTCCAGTGAATCTGATGCCCTCTTCTGATCTTTGTGAGCATTTACGCCTACGCATGGTGCACATACATACGTGCAAACAAAACACTCATACTCATGAGATTAAAAAAAAAACTTCAAAATACTCTTTATCAATATGGCGTATGCCACACACAGCACGGCAAGCATGGGCAGGCAGTTCTCTCCTGACACCTTCATGCAGGGTCCAAGGATCAAACTGAGGCCACCCGCTGCTTGGTCAGGGTTTGACTTCAGAAAGTGTGATTTGTTTTCCACTTTAAGTGGTCTTCCATCTTACTGAGTAGGTGGTGGTGGCAGATAAGTTTTGGAGAGGAGGTCTTAAGAGGTGATGGGTAAGGTTTTTTGTTTGCTTGTTTTGTTTTGTTTTTTGAAGAGGGTGTCGGGGAAGGCAGAGGGCAGGGAGGTGCAGCAGCCCTAAGCTGAAGGACGGTAGGAGGGAGCTTACTTCATGCAGCTGTCCAGTTGGCTCTGCCAGGACCCCTCTTCCCTGCCCATGGAAATCACACCCACACTTTTACCCCACCATGTTCTTCTGCAGGTGGGCCCTGTGCTTTGGCATTTGTTTGAGGTCCAGACTGTCAAAACTGGCCCCTGGCAAGTCCTGTTGTTTTCAGATTGTATCTGGCACTGGGTGAGAATCTAAAACTCCCAGCAGCATTGGCTTTCTACTCTGCACTCCTGAAAGTGCCAGGCAGCACAGAGTCAGGGACCCAGCGCTTCCAGGTGCTCTGATGATGAACTTCCCCAACTCCTGCTTCAACACACACACACACACACACACACACACACACACACACACACACACACACCTTATGGATTCCAGAATGCAGAAAATCAAACACAGTTGTAAATGATAAGGTGGTGAAGAAACAATACATAAGTGGGGGGAGGGGTTGCTTACTGACACAGCACTACCAGCCATGGTAGAATAAACTATCAGGCTGTGTAAATACATTGCATAACAGATGGGGCTTTATCAGCATGTAGTATGCTATCTGCACATATCATGGCGCCCGTCCACCTGCCTCAGGTAAGGCTTGCCTCTCTGGCTCTGCTGTTCTGGAATCCTTGTTTCTAGCTCTTGGTGCTCTTGACAAGGACCGGGGCATGCAGGGTGGAGGAACTCAGAGGATTGTGGAGACCCAAAGAACTGTTACTCATTTATTTGTTTACCCAAGATGAGCATGGTTGGTTAGAATGGGGCCTTTGTGCTTTCTGGCAGCCTGGCATCTCCCACCAGTCTGGTCATGCTCTTTTATTTACCTCCAAAACCCTTCCCAGCTTCTGAGGATCCTCTCTGAAATGTGCATTTTTTTTCTAGTCTGACTTCAAAAGTTTTCCTCATATACGTGCATGCAAAGACACTCTACAATCAAGTGTTAAGACAGCACATAGACATGCTGGGACAGACATGGGGCATGCTGGGAGATGCAGCAGTCCTAAGCTCAGTCATTCATATTACATCTCAATTATCCCATCCCTTGTATCCTCCCATTCCTCCCTCCCTCCTGCTTTCCCCCTACTCCCCTCCACTATGACTGTGACTGAGGGGGACCTCCTCCCCCTGTATATGCTCATAGGATATCAAATCTCTTCTTGGGAGCCTGCTATCCTTCCTCTGAGTGCCACCAGGCCTCCCTACCCAGGGGGCATGGTCAAATATGGGGCACCAGAGTTCCTGTGAAAGTCAGTCCCCACTCTCCACTCATCTGTAGAGAATGTCCTGTCCATTGGCTCTGCCAGGACCCCTCTTCCCTGCCCAGCTCCAGAAGAGTCAGAGGCAGGCAGATTTCCAGGCCAACCAGAGATATACAGTGAGACCGTCTCAAATAAATAAATAAATAAATAAATAAATAAATAAATAAATAGATAGATAGATAAATAAAAGCATTGGGTAGTGTCTGCCTCGTACTTTTCCTTTTAGCTAGTGTGTGTGAATATGTGCATGCTTGCATGCTATATCCAGAGTGTGGAGGTCAGAAGGCAAAAGTTTCCAGGCTTTGTTCTCTCCTCTCACTATGTGGGTCTTGAGGAATAAATGCAAACGGACAGGCTTGCTGGCAAATTCCTTTAATCACTGAGCTATCTCACCAGCCCTCCTTTTTAATATCATCTTTAAGGTATTCTTTTTTTGACAGACATTTATATAATATTTTGAGACATGTATACATTATTCAGTGATTAAGTCAGGAAAGTTAGCATATCCATCACCTTAACCACGTAGCATTTCTTTGTAGTGAGAATCGTCAGCGGCTTCTCTTGTGGCTAACTTGAGACATGCCAACACTGTTTAAGGTCACCATGCTGTGTAACAGAACGCCAGTCACATGGATATTTGATTTGTCTTATTCCTCTTGCCCTCTGCATACTATCTGGTTGCCCGATATAGTTCATTTTATCTCTCTAACTTCCTCCAAGTAACCTTTGGGGATTCCACACAGTAGCATAACGAGGACAGCAATCTAATCTAGTGCCCACTCCTTCTCACTAGATGGGTAAGGAAACTGAGGCACAGAAAGATCAGGATGGCCTCCATCTCATACATGCACTACTGAAAAACATACCTACTGCACTTAACTGTTCCCATGTGAAAGAACTCAGACGTGCATGGTTTATTTCCACAAGCACCTGGGGCATTCTCCCAATGTCTGCCTTCGATCCTAAGATGTTAAGACCAGTGGTTCTCAAGCTCCCTAATACTTTGACCCTTTAATACAGTTCCTAGTGTTGTGATGACCCCCCCAACCCATAAAACTATTTTGTTGCTACTTTATTGCTGTAATTTCGCTACTGTTCTGAGTAGTAATGTAAATATCCGACATGCAGGATATCTGATATGTGAGCTCCATAGGGAGGGAACCACCGGGTAAGAATGAGATCCGAGATGTTTTGACATGTAGCCCCAGACCCTGCTGCCCTTCCCTGGGGCCGGAGTGTCCTGTAGGCCTAGCTGCAGCCTCATTGATCCCTGAGTTAGAAATGCCTCCCTTTTATCTCGGAGCATGTTATCCACCTCAGACCTTTATGGGAAGAGGGAGGAGCACGGAGGTCTGAGCAGGAGTCGTAATGCACGCAGCCTCTACAACAGAAGTGAAAACAGCTGGCAGAGTGCCCGCCTAGCATGCATGACGGCCCCGGGGTGCAATCCCACAAGTAGGGGCAGGAGGATCAGACGTTCAAGATCATCCTCCACTACCTGTTAAATTCAAGGCCAACCTAAGATACATAAGACTCTTGACTCGGAATAAAAATAAAACAAAACCAAACATAAATCTCAAGGCTGTGTGAGGAGAGTTTGCAGCTGAGCCTTGCCCTGGTGTGCACTCAATAGAGATGAGAGAGAGGCCACCTTAACGCTTATTGAGGGAGAAATCCCTTTACCTGTAGGGAGACTATCCTGGTTCCCTGACTTTGTCATCTAGGAAGCTCTTGGCCCTGCTTGCTCTACAGTCTCTACTGTAACAACACATCTTTCTTTAATAAAAACAGTAAGGGTAACAGGTGTCTGGGTTAGGAGATCCTGCTTTAGGAGTGTCGTTACCTCTTTTAATGTTTATAGCGAGAGACTGGGATAGGTCTTCTGACACCGATTATTTTATAATCAAGGCTTAGAGAGAGGTTCAACATCTTTCTTGAGACCCCGCAGCTTGCGATAAGTGACAAAGCAACAAAGCAAACCTGAAGCTTCCAACGCCCGCTCTTCTTCTAACCACAGAAGGGAAGAAGACGGGATCAGTGAGGTGAACATGCTTGTGGCACACTTACTCAAACCTGAGTTCCATCCTCAGAATCTGAGATGGAAAGTTGCCCTCTGATCTCCACACCTGTGCCACACCTACACAGACACAGAGACGACAGACACACACCACACACACACACACACACACACACACACATCATATACACACACACTCGCTACACAGAAAACCGAGGAAACCAAGAAGCTGGTCTTCTGACGCCACCTCGGCTGTCCTTTGTATCCTTGTGCTTCCTTGTCTGTGCTTGCTGCAAGCCCACTGGTCCCATGGGGTTCTCAAAGCCTTGGCAGCTCAGACACAATCCTGTGGTTTTCCAAATCCCCAAGGGAGGTGCCCTGGCAGGTAGAGGCTCTGAGTCAGCAGGATTCTCTGGAGCGCAGATGTGAGCGCCTTTGTCTGGGCAGAGGCCTCCCAGGGCTATCAGTGCAACTGCCACGCTGGTCTCCCAGGCAGGTCTCCCAGGCTGCAGGGCTATCTATTCACACTGCAATTTGAATGCTTCTGGTCAGAATGACTAAAAGGCTGGATTTTACAAGGGTTTTGAAAGTGAATTGACTCCACTTATTAAAGATATACTAGATTACATGCCGAGGCAAAGGACACCCCAGGGACTGCCAGTATCACGGAGATGGAAACATCCCTTTCCCAGCCGCTCTGCCAGCCTCGGTGGGAGACATTTCGCCAAACAGGTGCCAATTAAATTGCAAGCTGAAGGATCACAGTCCATCAAGGAAATGTCCTGGCCCAGAAAGGCTACCGGGGAATAGAAATGCGGTTCTAGAAATACCCCCTGGTTATTTTATATAAATCTGTCTCTAAGGGCAGGAAGCAAAGGCTAAAAGGAAAGTGTTCTCGGGTGCTTTCGATTTCAGTCACAGAATTTACAAGGGGCACAGAGAGGGGAGAGGCCGTGTATGTTGAAGGCTCAGAGCACCTGGTGAATGAATCCCATTCACACTAATGAGGGAGCTCACTAGTTAGAAGGATAGATAACTTGACTCTGCCCGTGGTACCCTACCCAAGCCCAGGGCCCTGCACCACGCTGTATGGGTAAGCAGGTTGGGATCCAGGTAATAAGTAAAACAAAACAAAACAAAACAGACCTGGGGCTGGGGAGACAGGTCTTCCCGTAAAGTGCTTCAGTAAAGTGCCAGTAAAGTACACTGAGCAGGCAGAGAGGAGGATCGCAGGGGTTGGCCAACCAGGATAGCTGAATTGGTGACTCCAGGTTCACTGAAAGACAAGGTCAGACAAGGTGGAGGGGGGGGAGGGAGGGGCAGGGGATGAGGTGGGACTGAGAAGATGGCTCAGCACTTGCCATGAAATCATGAGAACCGAACTTGAGATTCAGCCCTCATGCTGGGAAGGACAGGACTGCCTGTAATTCCAGCCTGAGAGGCAGGCATGGGATCCCCTAAGCAAGCTGGCCAGCTGGACTAGCTAGCTGAATCAGAGAGTGCTATGTCCAATTAAGAGACCACAGCTCCATCTATAAGGTGGAGAGCAATTGAAGAAGATATCAAAAGTTAGCTTTAGCCCTCCCCATGCACAGGAATGTGCATCCCACACATGTGCCCCTAAACCTGCAAATATATGTGCATACAACACAGGCAGTGGAGGAGCCATTGAGAAAGACACCTGATATTAACCTCTGGCTTCTGTACACACACACACACACACACACACACACACACACACACACACACACACACACCTGCATGCATACAGGCACACATATGTGCATACATATCACACACACACAAACACACACACAATTAGGGCAATGATGATACCATAGTAATTGAGGTTCCTAGTTCACACCTTCCCATGAAGCCATAGGAGCAAGGCCTGGCTGATACTGATACTGTCTGATACTGTCTGTCTGTCTGACTCCTCTCTGCCTCCCTCCTTTCTTCCCTGTCTATCTCCAAGAGGATCCAACAATTTCCCAAAGCCCTCCCAAGGTTAAAAGGTTACAAGAAGTTTCAGAAAACATGGTTCCCCCACCCCCACCCCCACCCTGTGAGTTGAGCCAGGCACTCTGAACCTGCAGTGGGTACTCAGCAGTGCCCCCTGCAGGAAGGTCTAGTGCACCACCACAGGAAACTGCTACAGCCAAGAGGTCTTAGGCCTCCAGATGTCCAGCACCTGTCGCCCTAGCCAATCCAGCAAAGGAGCCGTGGATGTCATGTTGAGATTGCTACAAGCTCATCAGGGCATTGTAATAGTTCCTCTTTGGGAAATAAGACAATCTAGGGTTTCAGGGTCAAACTGTATGAATAGAACTTAACCATACATAAACAATCAGTCAAGATCCTGTGGACCTCAGCTGGGAAGTGGATTTCTCATTTCCACCCCCACCCTGCTCCCCTGTCAGTGAAAGCATTATAAATTCCTGGGGTGGGGGTATGAAGTGGTTTTTGTTTTGTGCATGCAGAGTAAGCAATAGCTAACCAGTCAGAGGAAATGCTGGTGAGGCGGAACCAACCACAAACTGAGAAGAAGGTGGGAGGTCTTGTCACCCACACACGCACGCACGCACGCGCGCGCGCACACACACACACACACACACACACTCACACACACACACACACACATTCACACGTACACACACACACACACATTCACACACACGCACGCACACACACACCACTTTCTGTGATTTCCTGGGAATCCCAGCCTCTGGGTAGGATACTGAAAAGTACTCAGTGCAGAGGACATGCGTAGCTTCAGTATGGAAGGGGTGGGGCCAGGACTTGGAATCATTGCTTCTGGATGCACAATCCCAGCCTAACCCTAACCTGGACCTAGGGATGCTGGGCCCTAAAACTGGTCAAGAAGTCTTATGTGTGCATGTACATGTGCATGCAAGGCCATGTATAAATCCATCCAAACGTATATATAAAGGAACACAT
Source organism: Acomys minous (assembly GCF_964271855.1). Classification (NCBI taxonomy): domain Eukaryota; kingdom Metazoa; phylum Chordata; class Mammalia; order Rodentia; family Muridae; genus Acomys; species Acomys minous. The sequence continues at coordinate 438,609 of NC_140498.1, read as the reverse complement.
GTGCATTCATGGATGTGTTTGTGCATACATGTGAGTATCTTTATGATTATTTGTATATGTACTTGTGTGTGTGGTATGCACATGCGTGCTTTGGCCTGAGGTTTGTCTGTTTTTCAGTGCTGCTCTTCAACCCAGGGCCTTGCATGTGTGCTAGGTAATGTCTCCACCGCTGAGCTCTACCTCATCCCTTTTTCACTTCTGAAACAGGGTCTCCCTGAATTGTTCAGACTGGCTATGAACTTGGTGTTGCTCATACTTGTGCTCTGCTCCTTGTGTCTTGGCCTCCCACGTAGCTGGGATCACAGGTGTGCCCCAGCACACCAGGCTTGATCAGATCTTAAAGGATCTTGACATTTCAGATTAGCAGTAACCCCTGCTCTGATCCCTTCGTTCAGATCGAACAGTTCCTTGAGTCCGTGTGGGGAATCTGGGGCTTGCTCCTGACTAGAGCTGCAGAGAGGTACCAGTTAATTCAAAGGTTTTGTGGGTGGTCTCTCTGGCTAGCATCCTATCTCCCAGGCTCAGGTAGCCTGTGACACGTACAGGTCATAAGGCAACAGCACTCCCGTTTGGTATCAGGCCCAGCTCAGAATGGAAGGAGGACACTGACAGGGAAAGCCTGGCCTGGGCCGTTCACACGAAGGTGTCTGCACATTTGTAACACACATGCCTGGGTTTTCTGAAAGCAAATGCTACCCAGGGAGCTGTCTACATAGGTGACAAAGGCTGGAGAGCTGGGAGGAGATTGGGCAGGTTTTAGACCTGCCAAGACTCCTCCATCATTCAGAGCAGAGACACACAAGCCAGAGAGTTAACAGGATACGCCTGCAGGGGCTTTGTGGCGATGCTCACCTGTCCCTGACATGGCCTCTGAGCCTTCAGTATCTTCCCCTCTGCAATGCCCTTCAGTACAGTTCCCATTGTTTTCAATCCGTTTTCTCATTCACCGTAAAAGCCAGGCGCCTGCAGACTCTTTGCACGGTTATTGTGAGGCTGGAGTGTGTATGCCGTATTGGGTTTCATAGGGATTGATTAACACAGATGGAGCACTTGGCAAGGGCCTGGGGCTCCCAGCAGACTCCCCCATTTAGACAAGGAATAAAGATTAGCGAGCTGGAGGGCAATCTAGGGCAAACCATGCTTTCAAGGGAAGGGAGGGACGAGGGCTGGAGGGAGCTGCCCATTCCAATTCAAGGGCGTCTTCTTGAAGCTGGGTGAAATTCCTTGCTGGAAGGAAAAGATGAATAAGGCTAAAGCCATTGCTGCCACCTAATATCCAACCAGCCTCCTCAGGACGAGAGGCTCTCTTGTTCATTTGCCCTGAGGTGATGTGGGGAAGCCTCACCCCGGAAGCCCTCCAGCACCCGTGCTGTCTGCACTCTGTAGTACTTTAATACCTGTGTTGACCTTCCTCGGGATGTGAAAGCCTTGTCTGTATGGTCCCCTCTGCTGGCAGACCCTTTCCTCCTTTCTGGAGTACAGTCTAAGCTACCTACTTCTCAAGGCCCAACTCAAAATACTCCCTTCTCCAGGAAGGCCACTCCAACTGCTCTCCTCAGTGGGACGAATCCCTCCTTCTCATCTGTTTACTTCAGCTCTGTTTTCATTCTGCCTGCTTTATTTTTACACACACATTTGAGCTTTAACATTAGTGCAAACTGCAAGTTGTCATCTGAAGACATTTGATTTGCTTCTGTGTTGGGAGCTGAGCCTCGAGTCTTTGGTGTACCAAGTGCCTGCTCTACAGCCTCTGCCCGGGAGCTGCTGTGCTTCTTTCACCTTCACGGGCTGTTTTTGCTTGGCCAGCATCAAGTCCTCTTGTTTCAGAGAACGGGGCCTTCTGTTTCCCACCCAGGTGCAGAGATGATGGTGAGCCAGCCTCTGTTCCAGAGGACAGGCGTCTCTGACCTGACCAATGAGGGCAGAGGGATTAAATGGGACTGTTTCTCCTTACTGGAAGTGACCAACACCAAGGACTCAGGTGCCATCTTGGAAAGTAGAAGGTCTTTATGATGTGAATGCTAAATGGGCTGCTTGGGCCCATGTGGCTCCATGTGGGACCTTGAATTTCTCACCCTCCTGCCTCCAGCTCCTCTGTGTGGGGATTACAGGTATGCACCACTGTGCTGTTTGTTTGGTGCTTGGGACTGAACCTGAGGAGTTGAGCATGCTAAGCAAGCATGTTACCCACTGAGCCACAGCCACTAAGGAGACTCGCAGATCAAGCAGCTGTCAAATGCAAGTGGAGTCTTCATTTTTAGTGGAAGTAGTTGGTGTGGCTGGTCCTGCTCTGTGGCCGCCACTGTGCTTGGTTCTGTGCATATGAACACAACTGAGCCATGTCGGCTCTTTTTGAGGCAGCCTGCCACAAAGTCCATTTTCACCCACTCTAATCCTGGCACCATTTTCACCCACTCCATCCTAATGTGTTTCCTACTTTCTTGCTGAGGCTGGACCCTGCCTGACGCTGGCCTCCATTAATAGTACTGACAATCAAGTCACTCCATCACCTGGGGGCTAGGTGCTATAATTCTACCACCTTGTTTGACTGTCACACTAACACTGATACAGAGATTATTAATCCATTCTACAGATGAAACTGAAGCCAAGGGAGCAGAAGATTTCCTAACCACAAAGTAATCCTCACCAAGTCTGGCTGGAAATCCTCTGTTCCTACCCTTGTACTGCGGTGCCCTTCCCCGGGCCCTGATAGACAACTGTGATGAAGTGGTGGACACTGGATCTGGGGGTTAAAGATGAAGACTGGTAACTCTGGATCTGTCACTGTCTGGATGCCCCTAATCGAGTTCCTCTTCCATAACCTTCAGTTTCTCCATCTGTAAAATGGGACTGACACTGTACCTCCTACAAAGGGTTGTGATCCAGCTTAGAAAGTTCTAGTGATCCCCGAGGCCCTAGACAAAGACACTAGACCATCTGGACAAGCCCCAGATGTGAGGCCCAGGTCAGCAAAAGACAAAGCTAGGAAAGTGCTGCCAGATGTCCAGATGGAAGGACATGGCAAGGATTCACACAGGACAGTGAGCAGGAAAAAACAACCTAAGAGGCCAGGAGAGCAGTTCAGAGCCCAGCTTCTTGGTGCATGCCAAGGCTCCCTCCTAACAGTGAATAATTATCAAAACTTACAGCCAGGGATGACCTCTGCGTTCTCACGGCAACATCCTTTAACTTTCACTATAACCTTGGGCAGGTGCCATCTTCTTGTCCCCATTTCACAGATTAGGAAACTAAGGCATGGAAGTTACAGGGGATTTTAATCACCTGGACTAGGGCTGGTACATAAAGGGGCTGTTTATATGATACATAGAGTGAACAGCATATACCCAAAGGCACTTAGGAGGGTTTTTGTTTTGTTTTGTTTTGTTTTTGTTTGTTTGAGCCAGGGTTTCTCTGTGTAGCCTTCTTGGCTGTCCTGGACTTGCTTTGTAGACCAGGCTGGCCTCAACTCACAGAGATCCACCTGTCTCTGCCTCCCTAGTTCTGGGATTAAAGAAAGGCACATACCACCATGTCCAGCTGGCACTTGGGAATTTTAAGTTGATGGGTAGACAGGAGGCTGTGGTAAACCCAAGTACACATAGAGTCTTTCTTGCTGTCTAGATAACTCTATCAGACATCTGTGATGATCAAAGCCCTTTAATCTCACAGAGTATCTTGGAGCTGTGGCTCTCCTGGGGTCCTGAAGAATTCTGCAAACATTCTGGTAGCTGGGCCAGTCTCCATGGTCCCCAGTCCCTGCTTTCTTTGTGCAGCTGAGTAATCAGTGTTTTCTGGGCTTTTCTAGGTCAAATATAGCTTAGATTTGGTGAACCTGAGGTTGGAGCGTGATGGACGGCAGGGCCCAAATGGCAGGATTTAAGTACTCTTACCTCCCTGGACCACAGATTCAAGAGCCAGAAGCTCCTTTGAATTCTCCCACGCCAGTGGCCTCTCCTACACTAAGAGGCAGACGAAAGGCACTGAAGGCCCTACCCCAGCTGGAGCAGGAAAATACACCAGGTTTTTAGGTAAAGGCTCCGTGACCTGCATCCCACGAGTAGGGGGTCTTAGGAGACCTCACCAAGACCAGGAAGTCAGAGGAGTAGATTTGTGGGCAGGATGCTTGGGAAAGAATCTGAGGAGGAAAAATGCATGTCTAGGCTGGGGAGGGAGACAGGGACTAGGACAGAGATAGAGGAGGGCAGCTGGCAAGTGTAGTTAAGAAACCCAGAGCTAGAACAGAAGGGAGCAGGGTAGAAGGCTGCACTGGAAGCAAAGGGCCCTTAGCGCGGCCCCCAGGGAGCAGAGGTGTTCTGTGAGAGAAGGGCTGTCAGAGCACAAGAGGTGGAGGTGGGTAGCCTGCCTTCCAGCCCTGCCCCCCATAAAGTGCCATGGCACCCCATGGCTGTGCTGAAGATAGCATGAAGGAGCTTCAGAAACCACAGGGCAGGCCTTTGGAGGCCTCCACAGAGGACTGCACGGTATGGGAGTGGGAAAGACAGAAGCCAAAGCTGCATGACTCAGGGGGATGAATGATGCTATGCAGAAGAGGCTGCTGGCTCTTGTTGAGGCACAGGGGCCCTGGGACAAGGCTACAGCAATGTCAGGAGCCACTGAAGGGAGAGATGCATGAGACGCTGATGAAAAAGAAAAGGCATCGAGGGAGACTGGGCACGTTCAACACTCTAGGGCGGATAGTGGAAAGGGGGACACCTAACAGGGTGTGTGCAAGCTCTGGCTGGACCGAAGATGCACACGGGGCCCTGCGTGGACTGGTGAAAGCACAACGCCTGTGTTATAGGAGTAGAGGCCTGGCAGGCTGGAGACGGGATGCAGCACAGTGCTCTCATGGGAGGAGGAGATGGGCTGCTCACGGGAGTCAGCAAGGGAGGGGCCCTTTCTGAAGACCTAGAGTAAACATATAGCATGGCTGACAGGAACCCTTCCACCCCGGGCCCACACTGATGGCCGCTGAGATGCACACCCATGCTGAAACTGACTAGAAACAGCTCTAGCACCAGCTGTGAGCTCATGGGACGTCAGCACTGATAGGTACCTGCCTTCTGCTCTGCATGGCTTGCTTAGAGGAAGCCTCCAGAGCAGCAGGTCTCAACCTGCGGCTCACAACCCCCAAAAGACCACCGGAAAACTCAGATATTTACATTACGATTCATAACAGTCGCAAAGTCACAGTAATGAAGTAGCAACAAAAATGATTTTATGGTTGGGGCCACCACAACATGGGCTGTAATAAAGGGTCACAGCATCAGGAACATTGAGAACCACTGCTCCAGCGGGTACCTCAATGGTGACCAGGAGTCATAGTGAGGGTATACTCTGGTTTTCAGTTGTTTCAGGGAATTCCTACCGGTGTCAAGCTAAGACACTAACACTGTATTCAGGGGGTCACTCTTTCACCTGCGAGCCAGTGGCACTGTGTCCCCTCCCAGCATTGCCTCTTTTGCCCACTCTCCTGGAGTTCTCCAGTTCAGGGAGGCAGGAACCTGGACCGAGTGGGGGAGAAGAAGCGGAGGAGTTTCCCTCATCACCCTTGCTCCTCTTCAGCATCCCACCCTGGTACAGGAATGGCGATCACACCAAGGGGGGAGGGTCACCTTCCTGCCTCCACCCCAACTCACTTTTCTAGCCTTGGGCCTGTCCCACATCCAATTAACAGGAGCAGCCAGACTAAGGCCCAGGAGCAGCTGAGGCAGACACCCGACCACCACCACATATAGCAGTCTAAATAGAGGGAGAGAAGTTTGCCACAAGGAGTTGGAAATCAATGGGAGTGGACCCTAGGAGCCAACGTGCACCCTCCTAGATGGCCATCTGCCAGGGTGCACAAGGTCAACAGGCATTTGTGGACTTTACTGAATGTGATCCATCCTCTATATATTAATTCAAGTGAAGCTGCAGAGCAGCAACTATGTGCTAGGCCGAATCCCTGCCCTCAAGTCCGCCTGAGACAAGGACTGAAGAGGTGGAGGCTTCTAGCCAGACAGTGAAAGAGCCTACAGAAGGGAGCACTAAAGAGCACACAGGCGTCTCAGCACACCGAGGGAGCTCATGCCACACAAGCGTACTCAACTCATGCATGGTTCTCTTTAACACAGGCTGTGAATACGTCATGAGAAAACTGCAGGGCGTTAGGGAATAACTCACATGTGCTCACGAAGCAAAAATTCTAGTGGTCTGGCTGCCAGGCTGTCCTGTCCGAAAGGCACATTTATAGAGCCAGAGCATTTAATTCCCATTTCCAAATTCCCATTTCTTGTGGCTCTCTCCTGTGTCTCACTGTGGCTGCCGGTCTGGGCTACAAAGCAGACCCTGGGCACGAGGCAGGGATGAGGCTCAACCACCTTAGCTAGTGGAGGTCAACTGGTAGAGAAGGCCGGGCCAGACCTTCAAGGACAGATTGCAGCAGGAAGTACTTAGCAGTGTCTAGGGACACTACGTGGGGACAAGGAGAGTGGGAGCACATTGACACAGTACTCGTCATGGGAATGGGTGACTCCGTGACCAGGGTCTATCTCATGGACATTGGCCAGCTGGCAAAAATTCTCCCTTCCTACTCGAATCTATTAGTGGGGGTGCGATGGTATCTGTCTCACACAGAATACACAAGCATTAAGTTAGTGCAGGGAACACTTTTAGAGCAATACTCTAGTATGTGCTCAATAAATGTTAGGCTTTATTAGCATTTATTTTTCTCTGAGGTGGCAAATAGTCCACTATGTTCACATCAAATACAAAAGTATTCTCAGTGGTTTCTGTAAATCCCATTTCACATTGCCTGTAGGGAAAAGGAGATGTAAATTATTTCAAATAGACATGTTCACAATTTAAAATACTGAGTTTATTTATTTTTTTAATCAGCACAGTAAAAACTGCATACAAATGACGTTACACTACCAATGACAAGTGCTTCTATTGGCTTAAGCACATGCTTAACCCTCCAGACCTAAGACTTATGAATCTCTTAATGCCCTTTACAGTGAGGTTATGTAATATTAAGCAGGAAAATAGTAAACATAAATTAATTTTGCACAAATAAGTGTGACCAAGAAGCTTAAATCATCACCTGAACTTCTGGTACCTTAGAAGCAATCCCAGGAGGCCACTTTGGGCCCTCACAGAAGTGAGGTTCACATTAGTCCTTGCGCGTGTCTCCCCCTTTGCTCTTCACATTTCTATCACCAAGCCTCATGCAAATAGCTGAGGCAGCAAATTTTGACCCAGGCAGACTTTTTTTTTCCAGGCAGTTGCCTCATTTTTACACATGTTCCTTTTCTTTTTCTCAATTCAGAGTTTCTGAAAATCTTGGCAGCAGGACCTATGGGCCTTCAAAAGGCCACAAGGGCATCTTCAGTTCTCTAGGGAGTCCAGAAGTCTTCAACTCACCCACTGACTGACTCCCTCCTCCAGACGGGATGCTCTGTGTGAGGAGAGAAGCTTCTACCCTCTAGGAGAGTAAGCTGGCATAGGGATGGACTGCCCTCTCCTGTCCTCAAACCTCTTCTGCACTCAGAGAAATGCCTTTTATACCAGCATGTGTCAAAACAGCAATAAATGACTCCGAGGAACTGAAAACGTGAAAACCCCCTAGGAAGTGAGCCTTGGAGAAAGGTGTGCTTGGCATACATGCTGGGCTGCCCACTTCTACTGCTGCTGAGCAGATGCTTGGTGGCATTGCCACTCTGCATTCCATGTCATTTGCTACCCAGTAGAGACAGGTGTCCTGTAAGGACACCACCAGTGACAATGTGAGGAACACATCTGCCAACAGGAGCCAGGTGCTGGGACCAAACAGTAACTGCACTTGGCTTAGCACTGACTCCCACCCCCCAACCCCTGTGGGCTCAACAGAGGCTGGAATCCCTACGTGAAATATCTTTATCCATTACCTTTCAAAACATTTTGATCTCCAAACTGAGTCAGAGGAATGAACACACCATTTCAGTAGGAAAATTATACTAAAACTGTTGTACCATTATAGTCCTCTCGTGCTCCTCAGGCACTAGTAAATATAACCCACCCTTTCATAACTTCCAGAACCACTGTTAAGACAGAGTGTGGAGTGAGGATGACCTCACTGCCATATCTCTGCAGTGGGCACTGAGGACAAAGACTCCCCATGGGCTGACACCAGGGTGTGCTGTCCCTCCTGCAGGGATCTGAGGGCCCTGCCTGGACAGCTTTCATGCCGCAGCCTCTAGGAACTCTGAGGTGAACACAGCTTCTGCATAGTCTTCACACATATCCTGCAGTTCCGCGGCCACGGCCCCCAGCGCTTCATCTACCAGCTCATCTGAAAAGCTGGAAGACAAAGGATACAGCTGAAGGCGTGGGCAGCAAAACACAGAACTGATCAGTATTCATGGAAACCTAGTGAATCAACTCGGGAACTGTGCAAAGATCCAGAAGCCCGGAAGAGCCAGGATGCTTCTGGAGAAGAAAGGGGCGAGAGCTTGGCTCACCCAGGTGTTAAGATGGTAGTACCTAGATCCCCACGCCCAGCAAGACAGACAAAAATGGACTTAACCCCTGAGATGACTGACATTAGAGGTGACTGGAAATGAATGACCTGGCCACAACCCAGCCCCAGGTCAGAAAGGTGCAAGCTTTCTCTGTGGGAAAGGGCAGGGCCCTCCAAATCCCAGATTCCTCTACATAAACATGCCTGTACACAAAACACACAGCCTTTTTCATCTGAACTGTTGGAGAGTGTGCTGCAGACCTGCACTCCTTAAGAACTTCAGTGTGTCCTAGAAACACACTGTAGACAGCTGTGGTAACATCACTATAAACCATTATCTAACCTGACCTACAGACTGTTCAAACCTTGCCAACCATCCAAGCAACATCTAAGAACATCCTTAAAACTTTTTTGTTTTGTTTTGTTTTTAGAGACAGGGTTTCTCTGTGTCGCCTTGGCTGTACTAAGGCTCACTTTGTAGAGCAAGCTGGCCTCAAACTCACAGTGATCCATCTGCCTCTGCCTCTGGAGTGCTGGGATTAAAGGCGTGCGCCACCACGCCCAGCTCTTAACACTTTTTATAGTCCAGGATCCAATCCAGGCCATTTAGTTGTCTTGGCTCTCTAGACTACTTTCAGTTGTAACACACTCCTCAGTCTCTCTTGAGGAGTAAAGCTTTTTCTTCCCTCACACTGGCCCCACATCTGGGCTTGTCCAGTATGCTCTTACAATCACTGTCAGCTACATGTTTCTAGAACAAAAGAGGGATGCTGTGTCCCCTCAGTGCTTGTCCCTTTACTGATGACTGCTGATTTTGGCCACTCAATTGTGGTGATGTCTGCTAGGCTTCTCCCTTATAAATCACCATTTTCCCTCTCTAACTAATATATATGGAGACATCTTCAGAGTCACTTGGGGTTTGGAGGGTGTCTTATATCCTCATGGCCTTTGTAACTCTGCAGATGACTGACAGCCACTGTCTCTCGGATTGTTTCAGATTCACTTCCTTATTCTTCTCTCCTTCTAAGATCATAATCTCACACGTATTAGCCACACTGCTTGGTCTTCTATGTTCCTAATCACCGCATCTTTACTTTTCATCTTTATTTTTGCCTTTCTGCACCACTTCAGTCACACACACACACACACAGCTCCACATTCCAAGCTTCCAAATCTCCCTCCTGTTGTATCCAATGTATTCCTTATTTCAGAAAGTATATTTTTTAGCTTCAGATGTATGTTTATATTTTGATTAGCTGCCAGCCCTCTGGCAACATTCTAAGTTGAGTCTTTTATTTCCACTTGAGGCTGTAAACAGCTTCACTATTTGGAGGTGCTGGGGACACGCTGTTATTGCCTATTTTCACTATAAAATAGACACTGTTTATGAAAATTATAGAAATATGATTAAGTCTCCCGTGATGATATGATTTTCCCCCAGAGAAAATATGTTTGTTTACATATGGAGCCTGGGGAGCAACAGCTTCTAGAGTCACCTCAGCAACTGAGATGTGGCATTGAATGGAGCCCCTAAAAAGACCCATTTACGTCCAGGTCAGCTGAACTCACAGAGAACGCAACCACTCAAGATTTCAATTGGATGTAACACAAAGCCTGGAGCTGCAGCACAGTAGTCGAGGGGTTGGCCCGGAGTGTAGTGTACAAGCTCCTGGGTTCAATACTAGCACCATCAACAACAAAGTGAAGAAACTTCACTAAGGCAGTAGCTTTAGCGTGGCACTGTTGGGTTCCAGCCTCTGCCTTCTGACCTGAGGAGAGTGTAGCAGGGTTCTCCAGACTGAATCATGCAGCACCACGCTGTGGGCGGAGCTCTTCTCTCCAGGGTCCTGACCTAGTTACTCTTCATTACCTAGTTAGTATCTTGATGCCTTCAAGTGTATGCACTTTATTTTTAACCCAGCTTTTCTATTAACAGTTATCCTCAGGGGAGAAGTGGTCCAAATCACCACGTATGTCACTTCTGGAAGCAGAGGACCAGCTGGGCTCTGTGTTGCTTCACTCTTTGCTCCCACTACTGCTCCTCCAGCAAACTGTGAGGGACGCAGGGCACTTCTCACTCACTCAGCACAGCATGGGCTGGCAGCATGACATGGAGCTTCCCCTCAGCTTTCTACACAAAGCAACATCCCCCCTGAAGCCCTCTGTCTGTCTTCTCTCAGTCTGCACTGGCTGCTTCCTAACTGGCAACTTCTCTTGAAGTGGTTTTGCCATTTTTCTGTTTGTCCCATGTTGGAATCCAGGGCCCCTGAAGTCCTAAGCCATCTTCTTTCTTTTTTTGACCAATTTTTAAAAAAGATTTATTTACCTATGAGGTATACAGTGCTCTGTCTACATGTACACCTGAAGGCCAGAAAAGGGCACCAGATCTCATTACAGATGGTTGTGAGCCACCATGTGGTTGCTGGGAACTGAACTCAGTACCTCGGGGGGGGGGGGGGGGGGGGAGCAGTCAGTGCTCTTAAACTCTGAGCCAACTCTCCAGCCCTGCCATCTTCTTTCTTAGTACACAGCTAGCCCTGGGCAGCACATGGCCTCCAATAACTTAAGGAGAAACAGGGATACCAAAAGCTCACAAATATATAAAACAAGAATGAAAATAAGAGGCATGTCTAAAACTTAAGGGAAAAAATACAAGTGATCTACTATTTAGCTCAATGATGAAAAATGCCTTGCAACTGTAATAAAGTGGTACTCGAGAGGAGGTACCAGAGGAAGTGAGTAAAAGCAGTGCAGTCAGAAGCTACTTGCTTGCCAAGACCAGTGTGTGTCAGTCATGAGGATTTCATAATGGCTATTTCCTGCCCAGCAAAACCTGTGCTCTCTCATGGAGTACAGTTCCCAGCAACAGCATCAAGAAACCAGCCCCAATTTGAGTATTTGTATTCATACATTGAAGCCTTGACTTCCAGTGTGATGGCCTGAGCCTGGAAGGAAATGAAGTTCAAATGAGGTCACAAGGGTAGAGTCCTCATGATGGGAATAGTGGCCCAAGAGGAAGAGATAGTGGACCTCTGCCACTAGAAGACAGAGCAAGAAGGCAGCTGTCAGCCAGCCAGGAAGGGACACTCAGCGGACACTCCAATCTTAGGTAACTCCCAGCCTCCAGACTGTGAAAAAGGCATTCTTGTTGTCTCTCAGACTACAGTGTTTTACGGCACCCTGAGCTCAGCCTGACAGTCTGCCGGAGAGGAGGACACTCAAGGGCACTCTGCTCCTCCAGGTGGCAGAGCCCATGATGGTTTTCATGGTCTCCTGATCTGAAGAGCAGTTCACAGGGGAAGCTGCCTACCAGCCCATGAGCAGCTTCTGGAACCCCAAAGCCCCAAAGAATAAGACCTTGCCAGGCCTTCCTTCAGTTTCTTTTCAAGTCTAAACTTCAGTCCTTGGCTTGTAAACAGAGACACAGAAATTTTACTGACCTTTCAGCTATTAGCCATGGGTTAAAGGAGCCTATAGCCTCATGGGATATGATCCGTAGGAACTGCTCAAATTGGCTACAGTAGTCACCAATGCTGTGCCGCATCCCTGCTGGGACAAAGAGGGGAGTTCGGCCTTCTTTCTGATGGAGATCTTCTCTGGTGGAGGGAAAGGGGGCCTCCCTCTTCTCTGGTCCCTCCTGTGTTCCCATACTTTCTTCCAGTGAGCTGAGAATACATAAGAAGGACAAAGCATCCAAATGTAAGCAAGGGTGAACTGTTCCTGTATCACGATAGTTTGCCTTCCTCATACTGAACCAAACTCAGCATCCTACGCATTTTTCTATTACAATAATCCTCCACACTGCAAGCATTCCTGCTCCACAGATGAAATAAAACTCACACTAAGTGTTAGGACAACGTGTACAGACCGGACTGAAAGCCAGCTAAATGCTGCCAAGTGCTGGAGGCTCCCTTACAATGCAAGTATTCAATGTCCACCACAGAACCACTATTTTACTGATCCATCACAGAGTTTGCAAGACCGTGCTCAAAACAACTTCTATCATGTGGGAACTAAAGGGATGTAGAATTTAACTACACCCAGTGCCACCAACTAGCAAACATCACACAGTGTCACTGCCACTTACTTGGCATTGCAGGGCCTTTCTAACAAGATGTTCACGGCTGGGTCCTTGGGAGTTGCTGTCTTGGTGACCTTGATTGGATGGGGAGCCAAAGGTCTTTCACTTACTGCTGGTGTAGTCTGGTCTAGAAAGGACAGGCATAAAATGACTATTGTCAAGAAAAAGTGTGTCCTTCTTAAGAGTGTGGTAGTAACTAACCAGCTGTAAGAAAATCACAGCCATCTTTCTAACACGACCTTGTAAGACATAGGTAGTGGTGCAGAGGCTCTTCACACACAAAGGTGTTTAAGGTTACAGAGAAGCAAAACCCTGCAGAGCCAGTCTTCAGAAAGGAGCACTGCTCCCTGGCTGTACACAAGACTCCTTGCCCAATCTCCAAGACTTTAGGAGACAACATTTTCCTGGGACCCAGCTGCCAGTCAGGGGTCTGAAGTCATGAAGTTTGTTTTTTAACCTTTGATTACTGAAGAAGAAAAAAGCCACTCAGACACCAACACTTAATTAGCTGATCTAACTTGTCTCTGGACATTGTTATAAAAAAAATCTGAATGAGAGTCAAAACACTAATTTATTAACTACAACTTGCAGGCCTGAGAGCTCTCCTGATTTTCAGGTGATTTCTAGTTTTAAATGTGCTTCAAGTAGAAGAAAAAACCTGTCACTCATGTGAAGTTGTTCCAGCAAGACACCTTTTCTGACTCATACACATTCTTGAGATCGCACACTGTCAGGAACAAACACTGCAGAGGTCGGCCTCTGTAAAAAATGTTACCGCTGCTGAGTACAATCAGTGTTCAGTTATTCTCAGAGTTGAAAGCAACGCATTAGACACCACATACCCTAAGATCACTTTAAGTTTGGTTCTGAGCCAACAAACACGAGGCCTGGATTCCTGAGTGGTCTCGTGATGCTAGAAGTACAAGTGTCCAACACTCACTTCAGTTCTTGATATTCTAGAGAACTCCTATTTTTTTTTAAATTAATTATTTATATGTGTATGTCTGTGTGTGAGTGTATGCACTGGAGTGCAGTGCTGATAAGTATCAGAAGAGGGCCAGATGCCCTGGAGCTGCGTTTATAAGCAGTTGAGAGCTGCCTGAGCCTGAGTGCTAGGAATCAAATTCTAGCCCTTTGCAAGAGTAGTGTGATCTCTTAGCTGCTAAGCAATCTCCCCAGACCCTAAAGAGCTCCTCCTAAATGTTAATGCAGCCTCGACAGAGAGACTTATTAGCAACTAAAATTAAAGGTTGTCCTCTTAAAAGGAAAAGACACTAAGTTCCTCCTAAAACTGTCTTTCATAGTATGCAACCTAACTTTGTGGCACATAGCCAAACCATCGGTAAAACACATCCCTTTCCTGTCTCCAACTAAAAAAAAAAAAAAAGTTAAAATGCCCACTGTCCGACTACGCAATCGTTAGGCACATCCCTGCTGTGCCCTCAGTAGATAAGATGCCAGCGTGACTAACTGACAAACTTTCTAGGCCTCAGGGAACATGGGGCTTAGTTGGGAAAGGTGAAGCACCTTGACAAATAGCTGAAGCCTGCTAGGACAGGCAGTGGGAGTGCACAAGTAAGAACTGGGCAAAAGGAGAGAGCTCTAGAATAAAGGTTGGGTATTCCTAATTGTTTGGGACCAGAAATGTTTCACATGCAGGAGTTGTTTAGATTCTGGGACATGCGTATAAGCTTCATTGACTGAGCATCTCAAATCGCAAAGTCCAATCCTTTAAGGCTCTGGAAGCACACTGTATCTCAGCATTTTTGTTTATGGCTGCTTGGCCTGTATAAGAAAAAGTACTGCACAGGTAAGATCAAACAAACTAGGCCCAGAAGAACAATTCAATTATTCGCCCATGAGGTAGAAGCCAGGGGTTGTCAGCACCAGTAACAACTAAATGCCCCCAAACACAGAAAGCGTGTATGAGTGTTGTTAGATGGCCCATAGTTCTGGCAAAGTTTAACATAGAGAATACTTTTTCTAAACCCATGACTCAAATTCATATCTTGAGATATAAACTGGCATTAAGCACAAACCTGCAGCTTCCTTCACAACTCTAGTTAAGTGTAATATGCATTGGATTTAAGTTCCACTGGGGGTGATACTCACCACATCTACTGCTTTGTCAGGAAGATGAACATGAGTCAAAACAGGTTTGACTGACACTTCCCAGGCAACTATGGCATCAGCCTAGCAATGTCAATGTTTTGAGTATTGAGAGTGGAAGAGAAAAGCAAAGTCTCTTTCACCAAATAAAACTAGAACAAGTATCTACCAGCCTCTTCCTCAAACTACAAATGACTATTTATGATGGACCATAAGGCTAAACATTAAAGCTAAAACAAACAAACCGTAAAGCTTCTAAAAGAAAACAATATCCTCTCACCTCAGTGGCAGGCAAACTTGTCCTGAGCCACAAAAAAGAAACCACATATAAAGATGATCGAGGCTTTTATCAGAAGTAAAACTTGGAACATGACTGAGAGGAAGTAGTTAGGCTATAAACAGGAAAAAAAATCTACAAAACATCTACTTGAGTGATGGCTGTCAGGAGGTACTGGGGGTGGGGCAAGCACTGATGCATAAAGAGGGTTGTTCTGGGGGAGAGGTGTGTGAAAATAAATGTTCTGGAGTTGAGAAAATAGCAATGAACACTGGTCAGACAACCATGTGAATATAGTCGTCACCTTAAAAAAAAAAATAAAAAGGTAGTACTGGGAAGACAGCTCAGAGGTGCACTGTGCACTGTGCACACTCAAGACCCTGGGTTCGAGCCTCAGCATTGCAAAATACAAAATACAGAACCAACCCAACCCAACCCAAAACTTACGAACGTATGCCTAGAATACACAAATAATTGGTATAATTAAAAAGGGGGGGCACCCAATTAAAAAGAAGACAAGCCGGGCGTGGTGGCGCACGCCTTTAATCCCAGCACTCGAGAGGCAGAGGCAGGCGGATCGCTGTGAGTTCGAGGCCAGCCTGGTCTACAAAGCGAGTCCAGGACAGCCAAGGCTACACAGAGAAACCCTGTCTCAAAAAAACAAAAACAAAAAATAAATAAATAAATAAATAAAATAAAATAAAAAATAAAAAATAAAAAGAAGACAAAACAATTTTGGACCTCCCATTAAGAATTATATGCCACTGGCTGTAGCTGGATTTTGCTACTATGTGGGTTCTTCTTTTTGCCACCCTTTACCTCCCTGCACCCCCAGTTTTACCCATCACTAGCTAGGAGAGAAAGAAGATAAGAGGAGAGAGATAGAGATCCTTGAACTAATTTCTTTCTTCTTGTTTCTTTTTTGAGCACAACTACAAACAAACCACCACCAAGCCCCATGATGACTAACAGCCAGCAACCTCGCCTATTGGGGCCCTAACACTTAAATGTCCTCCGAAAAGTTACTGGAATTTCAAATACCACACAATCTCAGAAACTACCTGCAGCTGACAAAGCCATGCCTCTGCTAGAGCATGAGGCAAATCACAGCCAGTTGCTGCAGACAGCCCAGAGCAGCCCAGCACCCCATACCTGGGATAAGAACAAAAGTACATTTTTATAATATTGCTGTGTTTTTAAAGAAATCAAAATTACAAAATTGTCACAACATTTCTCCCTTCTGGTTTAAGCCATTAGTTACAATGGGAAATTAGTAGTGGCCAAGGTTTTCAGAATACCTCTCCTGCTCAATTCTAATCTTTATTAGTTTTGACATTATTCAAAACTTTTATTCCCTGTGGTAATATAAGCAAATGCAAAACTTTCACTGCTTTCCATTTTGATGCTAACAATTAGCTACTGATCCCTTGAAAGGGTTCGCAGCATTACTTATCAAGAAAAAGAAATTGAAGGCCCAGAGAGATGGCTCAGTGGTTAAGAGCATAAACTGCTCTTGCAAAGAACATGCGTTCAGTCCTAGCACATCTGACAACTCCCACTGACTTGAGATCAAGCACTATGGAAATCCAGTATCTTGTGTGCCCCACATGCACACACATATAACTAAAAATAATGCTTTAAAATGTCAGAAAGAAATAAAACTGAAATACAGTGAGATACCAATACCCCTGCCAGATTCATTACAAGGACACAGTGTAAAAGGCTGCCACTGACAGAGGCAGGCAAGCACAACTCAACCGAGAGGAGAGCTGACAGGCTCAGCCTCCTTGGCAATAGTCTGGCAGGTTTTGATACAGTTTGGAACATGCAGCACACGACCTGGCAAGTCTACTTCTTAGGTATTTATCCAAGAGTAATTAAAACTGATGGTCCACACAAAGACTACAGATTACTATGTTTAGAGCAGATTTATTTGAGACAGTGTGTGTGTAAGCAAGGCAATCCTGGAATTCATATGCTCCCCAGGATAGGAGTCTTGATCCTCCTGCCTCAGCTTCATCTCCTCAGCAGATCACCGTGCTTGCTTTTAGATTCATCATTAACTTTTTAAAAAATCATTTAGATTTATTTACTTTTATTCTACATAAGTGTTTGGCTACACATGTGTATACACTGTGTGTCTGCTGACACAGTGGCCAGAAGAGGGACCCAGATCCCTGGGACCTGGAGCTACAACCTACTGTCATCATCTGTGTTGGGAACGCAAGGTACTCTGCAACAGCAACAAACGGACTTAACCACTGAGCTACCTCTCTAGCACCTTAGATTTATTCTTAATAATCCCAAACTAGAAGAAACCAAATATAGACCTCCTGCAAACATGCAAATTAGATGTTTTACATACATCCCAAGGAGCACTACTCAGGAAGAAAGAGGAAGGAGAACAGGGGGTTGGAGAGAGGGCCAACCAGGAGGGTACACGGACCATCAGCAGCGGGGTTCTGTATTACCTCCACTGCAGAAGGGATGTTAAGATCCTGAGAGGGGTGGGGAGAGTACTCTGTGACTGTAGGCATCTTTACACTAGGCAAACAAAGAAAGGCCCGACTACAGGAGGGAAGGCGCTGACCATGGAAACAGACACTGGATAACAAGGAGTGTCTGGGGAATGGAGGCACCCTTAGGAACTGAAAGAACTGGAAGAAACAGACCCTCATCAGGAGCCTCCGGAGGGAATCCCACCAGCACCTCCACTTCTTTTTAAGACTCGTTTTCAGCCTTCTGATCTCCCAAACTATAAGAGAATAAGTTTGTGTTCTAATTCAGTAATTTGTGAGTAAGGAACACTCTAAGCTTTGATTCGCTATAGTAGGAACAGGAAATAAGCAACAATAGGCTATAAAATGTTATGTTGACTGAGAAGGTCTAGACAAGAACACATCCACCAGGAAGAGGTTGCACTTACTCAAACCTCTACATTAGTCACCATGACTGAAAAGCACAGTGCTGCCTAAAGTAGGGCACTGACTGGGAAGGGCACGGGGAGACTTGGGCAGCGATGGCGTGTGCTACACTTAGACAGAAGTTTGGGTAAGAAATAGATCCATTTGTCAAAACTCCTCAAATGACACAGTTAATATCTGTGTGTTATATGTAAATTTTAAAAGTTAATATGTGTGTGTGTGTGTGCTGATGCAGATATAAGCACATAGGCAATATCCTAGTATGAGGTCAGGAAGACCTCAGGTGTCAGTGAGGACCTCCCCCTTTGTTTGAGACAGGCTCTCTTGTTGCATCTGTCGGCCGAGCTGGCCCAGGAGCTTCTGTCACTTCTCCTGCTTCAGCCACTAAGCCATTTCTCTATCCCTTATATGTAAATTTACCTCAAACAAAACAAAACCATAAATAAATAAGAAACTCAAGCTGATGCTGCAATGTGGAGTAAAATGTGCTGTTATCTAGCATTTACTTTAAAATGCAAAGATAAGATTATCTGAAATGTAAAGCTGAGATGAATGGAGGACAGATTGGGTAAACAGTGACATGGGAACCTCACAGATGCAAGGTGAGGGTTTTGGTCGTCATTGGACAGATTTTTATCAACCTTTCAATATGTTTGAAATTTTTCAGAGTTAAACATTGAAGATGGGATTAGGGAGAAACACCTACCATTTCTTTCTTCGTGCATCCATAAGTGAGGGTCAGCGTATACAATTTTATTATATCTTTGGCGAACTGTCTCCTGGTATTTCTTTAAAAAAGAAAGTTTAATTTATGAGAAAATGTAACTTTCATGATAAACCAGAAGTAGTAAGTATGGAAACAGCTCAGCATACAGACACTGATGAGAACAGGTGTCTGCGAGGACAGACGGTGATCAGGTCATGAGGGAAGCCTAGCATGACTAGCACGCGGCAACCTCAGGCAGCTTGTCCCCTAGAGCTGCTGTGGTGATCGACATATCATGTCCCCTGTCCATCTATGACCACCTGTATTTTCATCTTGTTTTGTCTTTCAAGAGACATATGTTGTCTACTTCAGCTCCTTAGGACAGCTTAGATCTAGGGACAACAGTTAAAAGACTAGGACAAACAGTATGTCTTTAAATTTTCAAAAACAACCAAAAATTATCTTCTTTATAATTTCTTATTTAGCAATGAGAAATAAAGTTAATCACATAACTTAAGTTAATCATGAGCAGTGCCTGATCGTGAACTATCCAGTAGGATGTCTGAGGTCTACAAGTGTGTAAGAAAAGGGGAGTCATTCTGAAAGTAGAAGTCTGGAAATTAATTAGGTGAGGACATCTGTGATTTGACAGGAGAGGCAGCTGAAAGGTGCCAATAAACAATGGATGCAAAAGCCAATGGTTCAAACTGTGGGACCAACTTTTGTCTCTATGTTTTTGGAATTACAAGTCACTGTTAATGGGGTGACAACAGAACGGACCTCTTACTGGGCTGTGTCAGACGGTGTGCTAAACGCTTTGTATCTTCTGTTCTCAAACACCTTACGTCTTAGACAGGGCAGGTGACTGAACCAAGGTTATACACTCAGCTGGCAACAAAGCTTGGATTTAAAAGTAGGATCCCGTGGCTCTGCCACATTGAGTCGGCAGTGTGATTAGGAGCAGAGGTGAAGCCACACCAGCATGACAGACCAGTCGCCCAAGACCTTACTTCCATTTCCTCCATCCGGAGCATTATGGTCCCTAGATCTGGGCTGTCCTTGCTGCTCCCCAGCGTGGCTGAAGTTTCTGACCCCGAGATCTTGTCATGAGTCATAGCCCAGAGCTCATGAGCAGTATTTTCCAAACAGTCATGCAGCTGACGAATATTCCTGGATTCAGAATTGACGCCTGAAGCCTACAAAATGAAGGAAGAAATGGTGGAGAGGTGAGATAAAGAAAACTGAAAAATTAAGGCTTATTGTTCAACATTATAACCTCAGGCAGAGTGATCCCCATGGCAGAGCCCCTATGCTGCCACAAACTCAGCAGTCACACCTAACAAAAGCACCAGCCAACACAACCCTTACCAGTCACTTAACTGACCACACTAAGCAAACAGTGCCAGTGCTACCAACGTAAGCAGCCCCTTCACCTGTGCCGGCTGGCAGAGCGTGTGTCTCTTCTGCCATCTTTAGGGCAATGCTCCCTGTTCTACATGCCGCACGCTCTGGACGACACGTCTTCTCTTTTGGTCTGTGCCACTATAAAGGCCTCACAGCACTGCTAAGTTCAGGTTCTCGGCGTGAGACCCCTGTTATAATCTAAGGGAACTTCACTGTTCTCTCCTGATTGTGTGCTCTTTAAATCCACAGAGTACTTTACAGTTTGCAAAGCCTTTCTCCTTGCTTGTTTGCTTCTCTCCTCTTCCCTCTCATCTCCTCTTCCCACTCCCTCTGCACGTGTGTGTGTGTGTGTGTGTGTGTGTGTGTGTGTGTGTGTGTCTGTCTGTCTGTCTGTCTGTCTCTCTTTCTCTCTCTCTGCCTCATGAGTGCTGGGATTCAAGGCTTTTGTTATCACACCTGGTTATTTATCTTGATCCTAATAAAGGTCTTTACTATGATATGCTTTCTTTCTTTCTTTTCTTTTCTTTTTTCTTTTTCTTTTTCTTTTTTTTTTTTTTAAAGAATGTCTTCTGGTAAAGAATGAGACATTCCTAGGAGTAAGGTCTGGGCTTGTGGTTGTCATTTCTTCTTTCTTTTCTTTTCTTTCTTTCTCTTTCCTCCTTCCCCTCCTCTTCTTTTTGGATTTTCAACCAGGGTTTCTCTGTATAGCCCTGGCTATCCTAGAACTCACTCTGTAGACCAGGCTGGCCTGGAACTCAGAGATCTGCTTGCCTTACCAGGCCCAGCAGGGTTTATCTTCCTATCTATACTATGGTACTAAAAATCTTTTATTTTCGGAGTCAGAACTTAGCCCAGTGCTTAGCACAAAGACATTCAGTGAAAAATGACTACTATGGCAACTGAAAACAACTTTTCCAGTTTACAGAAGTATAAGGAAATGAATGAATGCTAAATAAATAAAAATTAAAGAAATAAATTAAAGAAAAATAGTTAAAGTTAAGTGCTGTGGTGGGTTGTGGGTGGGGCTCTCCTTTTCTGAGAAGGGGAGGTGGTATAGGGGGAAGAGGGTGGGAGAGTAGGTTCAGGAGGAGAGGAATGAGGAAGCTAAAATCAGAATGTAAAGTAGATATATAAATTAAAAATAAATGTAAAAATATATTTGATTATTTAATCCTTGTATTAATAAAACATTTTATTAAATTAAAATATATTTAAAAAGTTAAAAAAAATAAAAGCTAAAGAAACAAAACTCAGGTGAGATTACAAAAAGAATGTAGAGACAAGTATACCAACAGTACAGGTCTAGTTAATTAAGAACTGTGCCTGTTAGCATAAGTAAAGGTTTGCACTTACACAGACAGGAGTACAGCAGGCCAGCCATAGTGGTCTATGATCATAATTTCCATTTGAAAGACTTTTTTTTTCTTTTTCATTTTTCAGTTTTTCAAGACAGTGTTTCTCTGTGTAGCCCTAGCTGTCCTGGAAATCACTCTGTAAACCAGACTGCCCTCAAACTCAGAGACCTGCCTGCCTCTGCCTCTGCCTTTGCCTACCAGGTTCTGGGATCAAAGGCGTGCACCACCACCATCTGGTGAAAGACAGTTTTTCTATGAATCTGTGTTTAAGATCACACAGCTCTTTCTTAAGTTAACATATTTTTTTAAAATCCTAATTCATTAAGACAATATCCACAAGTGAATGTTTGTTTACATTTATTTATTTTTTCAATTAAAAATTAATTGAAATACAATTATATAACTTGTCCCTTCCCCTTCTGCTATCCAAACCTTCCCACATCTACTCCTTTATCAATGTTTTACACACACACACACACACACACACACACACACACACACACACACACACTCACAGAGAGAGAGAGAGAGAGAGAGAGAGAGAGAGAGAGAGAGAGAGAGAGAGGGGTAGGGGGGAATAGAACCTGCTGATGAACCACTTAGCAATGCTTATGTGTACATTTTCAGGGCTAAGCAGTTAAAGGGCTCATCCCTAGAAAAGACTAATTTTCTCTCTCTCAGCCTATTTGGTCTTGGTTGTTTTGTTTTATTGGTTTTCTTTTTCGGGCCAGGGGTTCTCTGTGTGGCCCTGACTGTCCTAAAACTCACCCTCACTCTGTAGACCAGGCTACCTTCAAACTCAGATCTGCCTGCCTTTGTCTTCCAAGTGCTGGGATAAAGGTGTGCACCATCACGCCCAGCTATTTGGTTATTTTTAACACTGATTATCTTCCAGGTTGATGTACAACCTGGAAAACTCTTTGCAATGAGAATGTTTCTAACAGCCCAGAATTCTAAGCAAGAGATGGGTTCTCTCTTTCAAACAATTGTATTAGAAATGATTTAATGCCTGCAAAGTAACTTGTGTATAAAAAGGCCTTTATTATTCAATGTGTGTGTGTGTGTGTGTGTGTGTGTGTGTGTGTTTAGTGTTGGTAATCCATTTCATTTTCCTTTCATATTGAAATGCTTTCCTAGGTTAAATGCTAGCCCGTCACTTCACTGGGAGTCTAAGAGAGGCTTTTAGTGGTCACACTGCAAAAAAAACCCCAAAGCACACCACACCTGAGTCGGTAACGGCCAGTGAAGGCTTAGCTCCAGGGTTTGCAGCCTGACTTCACTTGGGACTCTTAACACAAATGAGCAGCACATAAGAATTACAACAATGAAGCTGCTGCTAAGATCCTGCTTAATAGTTAGATTGGCTGAATACACTCTTGACCTACAGTCTGGCTCCCCAGGCCATTGGGCTATTGAAACGTCCCTCTGGCTTCCTTCTAACTCTTTTATACTCTGCCTGTAACTTGCCTTGAGCACTTATAGCAGCAAGCACTTTTTTCCAACCTTTAGAAGACTAAAGGAATGTAACTTGCACCGTCTACTCCAAAGTCCCTAAGGCTAGTCAGGTGGGTACAGTCCACTAAACACTAAAAGCAAACCCTCCAGAGGAAGATCAGCCTGAGCAACAACAAAAGAGAATTTTAATTTTCTCAAATGCTTTCACTTCTGTCTTTCTTCTCTACTGGGCCAGACATGAGTACTGTGTACTCAAACCTTGCTTGCCTAACAAAAACATTAGGCTTAAGAAGAAAGGAAATTAGGCCAGTAATGAGGCAAAGTAGGCTGGACGAAAGGAAATGAGGGCAGTGATTCTTCTACCGCAGGCCATCCACGTTCAGGGCCACAGTTTATCTACACCCTGTCATGAGGGGAAGAGATAAAAGTGCACCAACAAAGCACTGGAGATGTCTGTGTGCTGTTGGCAAGGCTGATCCAGACACAGAGCTAAATATACACCCTAAAAATTAACATGCCACATAAGAAAAATAATCTTCATTCTCCTTGAGTAGGATAATGCAGTGTTTGCAAAGTGATCTGCACATCATTTTCCCTTGACTGGGGACATTATCACGCAGTAATAGCAGAGTACCAACCACACACACCTGCTCGGCAGGCTGGGCTGCCGCTGCTGCCGCGTTCCGTGACGGACGATCCTTCAAATGACTATTTACCTCCACAGAAGAATTAACTCTCTATTAATGGAAAAATGCATTCATAGATTATAAAAATCCACATTCACAATTCATATGAGAACAAATGAGCCATGCTGCGGAATAACCTGTGTGGCACTATTCCTCAGCTCTAGCGGCTCTAGGCTTTTTGCAGCAATTAAAGCATTCGGTCCTTGTTAAAACAAACGCCATGTGCTGTTCTTGGTGTTCCAGACATTTTCTATGTCTACATCTGTCGGTGAATACTTACAGAGTAGCTATATGTTGTTATGCAGTCATTCAGCTTGTGTATACTTTGTTCAAGAGTCACATGAGGTGGCTGCACAACTCCATCTCTAGGAGGCCCCTGAGGCTACTAATCTGAGGAGTTCCATGAACTCTCTAATAATCTAATACTTCTTAGTCTCAATGCCAATCAACCAATTAATGTTGATAATATTCTCACGTGGCCTCATCTATAAAAATGCAAATGACATGCTTCTGTTTCCTGGAAGGATCCATCTCGTCTCATATTGAATCCCTACTGCTTACAGGAGGGTGACACAAACTCCTGGTACGCGGTAAGTCACTTCATCTTAGAGAAAGTCCTAGTTTGTGCAGAAGTGCCTCAAATTTCTCTCTCCAATTGTAAAATAACCAATCAAGGTCACAGAGACCAGCACCCAGGCGATCATTAAGTGAATACCATCTTCATCAATAGACTGACTTGGAAAGAATGGAAAATGCACTCTCCACTCCTTCCCTAAGTTAAAATGTCACCCTTCTCAAAAGCAGTGCTTCTCTTCCCCTTAGCTATACCCTCTCGTGCCCACCCACCCACACCCACACAGAGGACACATGGAGAGTGGGCACTGGGTGGTGATCTGGAACTGCTGAGGGGCCAACAGTGAAACCATGTTCTGCACTGCAGGCTTCCCCATCCTGCAGCCTCCAACCAACAAAGAGACACTTGGCCCTCTAAAAAGGGGTCAGTGTGGCCTATGTAACAACTCTTTTCATTTCAGAACTGCCAAAAGCAGGCAAATGAGAAGAATCAATTACCTGGGCCTTGACCAAGAGAGGCTTCAACCGCTCCAGAACTGCCTCCTCTACCTTGTCAGCTAACTCGGTGGCAGAGACACTGTTTAGAAGTAAAATTGAAAACTCAAGTCAGAAGCTAGAATGTCCCATTCTACGTAATCAGGCAAAGGCAAAGGAAGTGATGACAACCCACAGTGCTCCTCCAACTGCAATGGCCACATGCATTCCCTGGGGTCTTGTAAAAGGTAGCTCTAAGAGAGATGAAGTTCCCTGCTCCCTCTCTCCCCTACCGTCTCTCTTCTTACAGATCAGCATGTAGCTCTCGGCTACTTCTCCTGTACCAAGCCTGTCTGCCACCATGCTCTCTGCCATGATGCTAATGGACTAAGTCTTGGGTACTGTAAGCAAGCCCCCAATTAAATGCTTTCTTTTATAAGAGTTGTACTGGTCACGGTGTATAGAACAGGGACTCAGACAAAAGCCTAAACATACAAGAAGCATGCAACCCAGCAAATTCATTCTGGGCATTTACTATAGAGAATAATAACACATTACACAATACATGGATGTTTATACAGTCTTTAATAACAAATAATGTCAAGCTAAAGACAATCTAGCTGTCCCTCAGCTGTTTACTAAAATTAGTGGTTAAACCATGAGATCCACCTCACCATCATAAAGAATGAGCAAACAGCACTCTCTAGAGAATTATATCAGAGAGAAAAGTCAACTCAGGAGCAGGTGAGACCGTTCAGCAGCTAAAGGCATTTGCTGCCAAAGCCTGATGAGCAGTTTGATCCCCACAGTTGAATGAGAGAACTGGCTCCTGCGTGGTGGCCATGCTTACTGAGTCAAAAGGTAGCTGGGGGCAGCAGGGAGGTATGTACGGCTATAAAAGGGCAACATGAGGAATGGTGGTGCTGATGGGTATGTTCCAGACTCTATCAATGTCAGCTAGTCGCATGTACCCTCACTGTGCCGATACCTTTATCCTGGCTATATGCAGTCAACAGTTTGTTAAGATGTTACACTAGGTAGCTGAGAAATGAGTGTCCAAGATTACTCTCTATTATTGCAACTTTGTATGAATATAGAATAATAAAAAGTTTAATATTAGCAAATTTTCCACTAAAAATCATTTCCAAGTTAGAATTCTATAATTAGGCTAATAATGAGTATTTTAAAAATTAGCAAATATAAGCATAGACCATTTTTAGATTTAAAATGTCTGAGAAAAGATTTCTTCCCCATCCCCCTTTTTAAAAACTTTTTAGGCAAGGTTAAGCTATTGGAAAATGAGCTGGCCTCAAGTCAATCTTCCTGCCTTGGTCTTCCAAGTGATGGATCACAGGCATACACCACCATGTCTAGCTCATCCTCTCTTAAGAAGCTAAATTAGAGGGCCTGGCAGAATGGCTCCTACAAGGGGTGAAAAGGTCCACTCTGCCCTCAGTGAGATGGCTGTGGTGGCCTGAATGAGAATGGCCCCACAGGCCCACAGGCTTGAACACTTGGTCCCCAGTTGGTGGGACTATTTTACTTGGGAAGGTAGGAGGTGTGGCCTTATCGGAAGAGGAGGGGGAGACCTCAAAGCCATCCCTTTCCCATCTCTCTCTCTCTCTTTCTTTCCTCCCCTCTCTCCCCTAACTTGTTGAACAAAATGTGAGCTCTTAGCCATTCCTTCATGCTGCTATCATGTCTAATTTTCTGAAACTGTAAGCTTTCTTTGATAAGTCGCCTTGGTCACAGTGTCTTATTGTAGCAATAGCAAAGTAACCGAGACTGGGTAGCCTGAGAACGCACCAACACTCGCAAGGGTATCCACAGAGTGGGCTTCAGCAAGCACACCTCCCGAATACGCAAAGATCTGAAATCTTCCATAAAGGAGATAGGAACTCCATATGTGCACAATGACAGCAGACTCAACAGAGCCATCTGGGCCGAGTGTGCAAGGAATGTTCCTGTCATATCTGCACTTGTCCAAAAAATGAGGGTGGATAATCACCAAACAACAAACTCCATGCTTTGGTAATCTCTGTCCTTGTTATAATATTCAAAACCATACACACAAAACAACAAAACCCTCTTGACAACCAAACTGTAACCATCCCCCGACACACACAAGCCCTGCAGTCAGTGGAGAACTGTCTGCAGTGTCAGATAAAGCTATAAAATTACAATGTAAAAAAGCTAAGTTAAGCTGTGCCTCATCAAAACAGGAGCACAAACAGGAAGAGGGCATGGCAACATGGGAACCCATGTGAGCAGACCTCGCCTGCATACTTGTCTTGTCTTCCCTGATGCTCATGACGTGCCCGGCCCTCTGCGACTTATCTGCTAAGGGTCCTCATCTCATCCCATAGGCTGCCCAGACAGAGCTGAGAGAGCAGAGCATAGCCAGGCAGCCCACTCTCCAGACCAGGCTTCCAGGCTTCAGTGGACCTAGCTTACCTACAGCCCCGAGGTGGTAAACTCTGTCCTGTCTGCCATGGCTCACTCATGCCCTTGCTATAGGAGTCCTGGGCTGGGGCTCTTGAGTACTCTGAGGAAAGCTTAAAGTCAGTTATGATCCAGATTCTGCATTTATCTAACAGGAGCAAAACTGCCCTTCCCATGCTCAGCTAATTTTGTACTTCTGTTTCCAAAATTAAGGTTGTTGGCAGAAACGTACACATCAGTAGGAGATTTGTGAACAAAGGTAATGAAAAGATGGACTCAGAAATCTGGGCA
The DNA here is from genome assembly GCF_964271855.1 of Acomys minous. NCBI lineage: Eukaryota > Metazoa > Chordata > Mammalia > Rodentia > Muridae > Acomys > Acomys minous. The sequence continues at coordinate 411,353 of NC_140498.1, read as the reverse complement.
GTAGGCACATCTAGAGGAAAGGAGGTAGTTCTGAGACAGCATTACCTGGTTTGGGAGGTAATGCACAGTTATTTGTTTTGTTTGTTTGTGTTTTGGTTTTTAAAGAAAGGGTTTCTTTGTGTAGCCTTTGCTGTCCTGGACTCACTTTGTAGACTAGGCTGGCCTCGAACTCAGAGATCCACCTGCGTCTGCTTCCCCAAGAAATGGGACTACAGGTGTGCGCCACACTACCCAGCTAGGTGTTCATTATGATATTCTGAACTATATACATGTGAATTTAGTGTGTTTTTCTACATGCATACTACATTTATTTTTTCAGAAAAAAATTACACAAAAAGGAATAAATGAGGTACAAAAAAGACAAATGGGTAGGAGTCATAGAACTCCTCCTTTCCTCTAGCCTTCTAATAGCTAGAGATGACCAAGGCGTACTCCCTCAGCAGCAGTGCCCACACCATCACTGTGATGGCCTCTAATAAAAAAACCATGGCCCTGTAATGGAGACTGAATGCTGTCACAAATGATGATAAAATTGAAACAAATGTTTCAATCAGTGCTTTGCTAATTTGACTAGAGGGTACATGATTATCAGAGCTAGAAAAAACTAGTCAACTGTGGCAGTGGCATCAGCCCCATTACATCTTAAGTGTATTTCTTTATTGCCTGTTAGGTGGCAGCACTCCTACGTGATGAATGGGAAAAAGCAACCTCATCTGAAACCCTCAGACTATATTCATGCTAACATGTGGGGAAAAAAACATCCACACACAGGGCTGGAGAGATGGTTCAACAGTTAAAGAGCTCTGGCTCCTCTTCCAAAAGTCCCGAGTTCAATTCCCAGCAACCACATGATGGCTCACAACCATCCATAATGAGGTCTGGTGCCCTCTTCTGGTGTGCAGGTATTACATGCAGGCTGAACACTGTATGCATAATAAATAATCTTAAAAAAAAAATCCACACACTCATTATTCACAGGCACCATGCACTTCCACACACCCTCTACTCTCTGCAAGCATCAGCGCTAGGCAGATGGCTAGGGATGCTAAGCAGCAGACAGAGGCAAACACAGAGCACTCTCCAGATCACACACGCCTTTGCAATTCTCCTTCACTCTCTACACATGACCAGGAAACTGTGAAATGGTGCACATGAAACATGCAAACTCCATCCATTTGATTACTCGCTCTTGAAATGATGCCAGGTCAAAAAAGTCTAGGTTGGCTGATCAAACTCTACGGATCAATTAAAACAGGGACACATACCCCAACACTCTCTGAGGGCCAACATATACCTTAATTTTTGGAGTCTATCCATTTCTTCAGTCTTCAGCTCATCCAACTCTTTGGTTCTTCTAGAAGTCTCGGCCTCAAGCCATTCGAGCCTAAGGTACAGTAAGTCATGTCAACTCTCCTCCAAGCAGAGTCAGGACTCCCTTGGCAGATCCCATCTCAGCTCTACCAGAGGCTCCTGTTCCTAGGCGGCTTCACAGTCTCAAGGAGGCAGAAAGCCAGTTAGCACAAGAAGTGTGGCCACCATCAACAGGCCTGACTCACCGTCCAAGGAGGGATGAGGCAGAACAAGCCAGCCTTCTTGTTTACCTCAGAAACAAACACTTACCTCTGCTTTTGCGTTCTTGCCATTTCTTTGGCTTCCAATTCCTCTAGTTCCTTCAATCTTTTGGAAGACTCAGCATCTGGCCAAGGAAGCCTGACAGACAGACAAGATTCAAGGTAATCATGCCTCAATGCCACAGGGTGTCAGTTGCACAGAAACAGAGCAGAAATGGCCCCTCCCCTAACCCAGCACCAATCCTGGCTCTCTTAAAGGACTCAAGAGGTAATGTATCCACTGTGTGCTCAGGCAGCTCCCACAGCATGCTCCTATGAAAGGGTATTTACGCACAAAAGTAAAAGCTCGTACATACACAAAAAGCTGTGGCAAGAAACCCAACCACCATTGATCTCAGGACATGTTACTTGTTTAGACAAAGAAACAGACCCCAAGTGTAGGAGTAAAAAGAGCCAAATAAAAACAAAAGGGAAAGCTAACTGTAAACAACTTTACTGTATGTGCAGGTTAAAGAGCTTAGATTCACCCCTAGGCTGTGGGGATGTGAATACTGCCTAAAGGCCCACTCCTCCTTACAGGCTGAAGATGGAGCTGGGGCTTCACACACACTGGAGCTGCACTGTGCTCCTGAGCGCCTCAACCCTAATACCTACTTTCATTTTTGCTTTTCCAGAATTGCCAGGGTTATTTCAGCCAAACAAATGCAGAGCAGCCAGCTGTCTCCACTGCTGTCTTCCATGGAGCACTCTCATTACACCTCATGTTTGTTCCTACCTGTGCAGGTCCTGGTTCAATGTCCACCTCTCTACGTGAACCTTCACTCTCTGCAGCAAGAGGTAAATACTCCCTGTTCTGAGCCTGCCCAGATCTTAGGGTGTGTACTACACGCCATCTTAAATCACAGCTAATTACAGGCATTTCCCACTGGCTGCAAATGAAGACTGGGACCATGGTCTTACTTGCTTTTTTAAAAGTGCATAGAGCACACAACTGTGCCATACACAAATTGGCAAATGGCATACATACAAGTTTTCAAATCAATGAGATAAAAAAGAAGGAAAGAGTGGTGGGCCTGTGGTAACCTGGAGAGTGTAATAGGGAAGCTTAGCAATCTAATTTTAAATAATCGTTTTTAGGCACTGGAAAGGCAAGAAGAGCTTTGCTTCAGAGTCTGTATAAATGGAGCCCTTTATTTTGAATACTCCTAGCACAAACCTGGCTGTTTCTTGCTTGGCAGCAGCACCCAACTGACTTCCCTGGTGGGCACCCTCCTGCTGAAGGGGCTGCTCCTGTGCAGCCTCTCTGGCGCTGGGCTTCACCCTCAGCCACGCGGCACTGCACAGAAAGGGAACACGTGCTGTTTGTAGTCATGCATTCTCCCCTGCGACTCGTCCTGAGAGAACTGTGCAATACAGCGCAGCGCCTGCCGTCTACATCGAAAAATCAAATTGACAGGATCTTCCAGCTCTCATGCCCAATGTCAAAGGGAGAAAGCTATCACAGAATAAATAATGTACTTCAACAAAACATGCTATAAATATGCAAGTATGAGTCACTAATAATATCCCAGGTCACATCCCTGTAAGTGTCACTGTTAGGTGTCTCACAGCACTGTGATCCAGGAAGCCTTATCTGCCCCAGGTCTCCAACAACCACACATGCAGTCTAGGGCAGTGGTTCTCAATCTTCCTAATGCTACAACACTTTAATACAGTTCCTCGTGCTGTGGTGCCCTCCAACCATAGAATTATTTCATTGCTACTTCATAACTGCAATTCTGCTACTGTTATGGACCTAACTGTAAATAGCTGGTATGAAGGGTACCTGATACGCATGCAACCCCTGTAGCAGGGTCATGTGACCCCCAAGGGTCATGACCCCCACGCTGAGAACTGCTGGCCTAGAAGCTGGTACGCACTGCACTTGGTCAGCAGGGCCAACTCTAACCTGTTACCAACTCAACCCGGATCCCTGCATTGACATAGAACAAAGAAACCAGAACACAGTCATGAAGGCAAAACAAAACAAAACAAAACAAAAAGCCGCCCCATCCACCCCAGTCAGGTCAGAAGACCCAGCTCTTGGTCACATAAGCTTCTTTCAACACTGCTCCTTCTCCCTCCCAAGGGTGATAGGTGTGCACTACCAAAGATGCACATGCACACCTGCTAGGGCACTCACTAGAGCCAGGCCCCTTCCAGCCAGCCAGACTCCCTTTCCTTGTCCTTACATTGCTGTTTGTGTCACCTCCTTTGCACTGCTAGACATTCTAGTTCTTTCCACTGCGCCATCAAGGACTCCCAAACCTTGGCAAGCAAGCTCCCCTTTATCTTTAGCCACCTCCCTGAGCCTGTTTCAAACTGGACCCTGCTCCCTGAGGACAGTACCCTCTCTCTAGCCTGTGGGACAGCAGCTCCACACTGTCCTCATGCTATGAGTGTGGGTAACAAGACAGTAATGCCAGCATTACAATGTCTACCTCCTGCACGTAGGGCAGAGTCTGGGCAATAGGATGAGCTCAGAGTTCACAGCTAATTTGACTTAAATTAAAATTATTTTAAGTCATCTACTTCTTCAGCTAAGGTTAAGTGAATGCCTATTATGTGTAGGCACTGGACATTAAGACCGAGAGAGATACAATGCCCAGCCTCAGGTGAACACAGCAGGTTCACAGAGCAGACATCAGTCTACAATCCTTCCTACACTGACACATGCCCACTGAGGTGCTCCACCCACAGACAGGTACAAACAGAACCAATAGGCTTCTAGACAAAACCTCCTGTATCACTCACCCAAATAAGCATCTCTGCCCAAGGGGAAGAGTGAAGCCTCCTAGTTCATCTGCTCTAATGTGTGTCCTCTGTGGAAGGAAATGAAGCCATACAAACTCACAGCCCTTGAACTTCTGCATACCATTTAGGAGAAGCTGGGGGGGATGTGGGATTTGGAGGTATCCAAGGAGCTCTGAGGTCTTTCACAGGCTGTCGGTTTATTTTTAATCTGGATGACACTGTTGTCTGCTGCAACCTGCTTTTGCTGTAAGCTTGGTTTGGTCGATTTCTTTCAGATATGTGGAGTCCCTGTAAGAAATAAACATGCACTGCAAAGCCAAACAAGTCTCAAAGACACTCTGGTTTCAACATCTGACTCACTGGAGCACAAAGTGCCTCTTCGCTATTCATGCATTCATTCTAAAGCTAAGAGAAAGCACTGGAAGGAGAATGGGAGAAGCGTATACATCACAATGAAGTAAACCTGGGCGAGGGTGGACGGGGAAGCCTCGGGTTTTCCACATTTATATATAAAATACTTACTATCATTTTCCTTAATTAGATCTCCCCCTTTTAAAAGTTCATGTTTGTTTACAGGTAAATTACAAAATACTCTTGACTAAAACATTTAACCTTTCTGAGCCTTAGTCTAACCACAATGAATGACACAATTTCAAATACCATTGGGCATGAGGCTGAGAAGAACATCCAAATAGAACTCTTTCTTATAGGCTCAATCCTGATTTCCAATGATACCATTACATGTTTGTTTGGGAAGGAGCAGACTTGATCCCAATCCATCATCTGTCAGCTACTGGCTGTTCTGATTAGTGTTTTGTTGTCTTGTCACAAACTGGAGTCCTCTACAAAGAGGGAACTTCAAATGAGAAAGAAAGTGCCTCCATCAGACTGGCTTGTAGGCAAGTCTGTGGGACATTTTCTTGATTAATGAGTGATGGGAAAGAAGCCAGCTCACTGTAAGCAGAACCACAGTGGTTCTAGGTTGTATGACAAAGTAGGCTGGGCAATCCATGGGGAACAAGTCAGTATGAAGCATTTTTCCATGGTCTTTGCTTTAGTTCCTGTCTTTAGTTTCCTACCTTTAACTCCTGCCCTGGCTTCCCTTTATAACCAAAAAGACCTTTCTTCCCCATTTTGGGGTGTGTGTGTGTGTGTGTGTGTGTATGTGTGTGTGTGTGTGTGTGTGTGTGTGTGTGTGCGCGTGCGCGCGTGCGTGTTTTCTTTTTCTCCACAGCAACAGAAAGGAATCTAAAACACTAGTAAAGTACCAAATTTCCTTTTCCAAGGTCATGTGATAATACCCAGGCTTGCTACAGAAGCCTCTGGTCAGTACTACCGAGTGGCAGACATTGCAGTAAGTGTATTAGACCAGAGGTGCTCATCTGGCCAGTTTTCCATTGCAAGACCATTGCTGCTGCTGTTCTTGTTGTTGTTAATTTTTAATTAATTAATTACATATGTATAAGTATTTTTCCTGCATGTATATCTATTTATTACTTGCATGCCTGGTGCCCATAGAGGCCAGAAAAGAACACCAGATATACTGGAATTGTTGGTTGTGAGCCACCATGTGAGTGCTGGGAATCAAACCTCAGTCTTCTGGAAGAGCAGTCGATGATAACCATTGAGCCCCATAAGGAAGTTTTAGACAGAAGCTTAAAATATAAGGTAGTTTCAGATCACAAGCTCTGACTACTCAGCTAGCCCCCAAAGCCATATAAAAGAGCACTCACCTAAAGTGGCTCTTTAATTTTCAGAGACTATTATTGGTCAATATTTATCTTTAGTAGAAATGTTTTTATGTGTACATGCGTTTTGTCTGTATGCATGTCTGTGCACCACATGTATGCAGGAGCCTGTGGAGGCCAGAAGAGGGCATTGGACCACCTAGAACTGGAGTGATGGGTGGCTGTGAGCCATCATGTGGGTGCTGTGAACATAATCTGGGGTTTCTAGAAGGGCAGCAAGTGCTCTTAAAACCACTGCATCACCTTCAGCCCCAGGAGCACACCCTCCACTAACCACTCAGAACAGAATATTAAATCCTCTCGACTCTCACACTTTCAAATACTGAATTTTAAGACAAGCTTTCTAATTATAACCATGCTATTAAATTAGTTAGGATCTTACTGAAGCAGAGAAGGATAGAATGTTCTATCCTATAATACCACTACAAACTGGCTTTTGTTAAAAGAAAACAACACAAACCTGGAATTAAGCTATGTCAACTTAGATTTCCTAGACTCAGGGCTGTAGCATCCATCTGCCCCAAACCAAATGCTGGTCCTCCTCTTTGCTAGCTTGTGTGGCCCCGGACAAAGTCAGATGAATATAAACAGGTCACAAGACAGGAATGACTTCATACCTGCTGTAGTCTGGCTGAATCCAAAGCATCTCTCTTCCTAACTGGTGTGTGCTCTGCCACGGTCTTTTTTCTCACTGCTTGTGTTTTTGCTGGGGTTAATGCTTCATCTTTGAAGCCTGTATCATGGCCCAATACACAGGGGTTTTCTTCTGGAAGGAGCTCTGCGTCTAACACGTCAAGTTCACTCTCCAGCCTCTGAGTCACTGGAAGCTCCGCATCAGGCTGCCACACATCTACACAGAGATGCCAGAGGAGAAATTCTACTTAAGCCACGTAGGGGGACTGGCTGAACAGCACCTGAGATCTGCCTTCCAGCCTAGCTCTGTGAAAAGCACTGAAGCTTTGTTGACACACCCACTACTCCTTACTGACACCATCAAAGGTGCCCAATGCCCAAGCACCAGGGCCAAAGTGGAATCCATGCCTATACTGACCAGCACTTAGCTCACAAACAGCATGAAGTGCAAAAGGAAGAAAACTTCAGAGCTTTAAGAAAAATAGAACATCATCATGTCATCAAGACTGAAAAGACTTTCTTAAACTCAAATATGGTATCAACTTATTAGGGTTTATTTGATCAAAGTCACCTTAACAAACCAGGCAAATCTGGAAGGAGATCCTTGAAATACTAGGTGTAATTAACATGGATCAATACCCAGATGATATAAACAACTTTTAAAAATCTATAAAGGAAACAAACAGTTCAGCAGAGAAATGGGCAAAGTATAGCAACTACAATTTTGGCAGAAAAACAAGGTCAATAACAGCATGAAAAAATGAAAAACATTTAGTAATCAGGAAAATCAAGCCATAAGCTGGTGTTCACAGCCATTAGAATGGGGAAATGTGACCTATGATACAAACGTAAGTGAGGAGGGAGTAAACTCAGAAACCACTAGTGCAGGAGTGAAGCGGTTAACTCCCCTGAAGAGGGGCTCCCCCAGCCCTGAAGGCTAAAGATTTGCAGTCCAGTAGCTGAGTCATAGGCACACTCAGCCCGGGGAACTTGCACAAGTAAACACAAAGTGAAGAGGTGCAGCCTTTTCTTCACCCTGTCACTGTTTATAAAAACAGAAGCAGCCAGCATAGTGACATGGTGGCACCTGCGTAAATTCTCAGCTGCTCAGGAGGTGGTAGAGAGGATCTCCAGTCCAGGAGTTCTGGGCCACCCTGGCCAACGTAGTAAGACCTTGTACCACACACAGAGACGTATGGCAGAAAGCTGGGAACAACTCATGTATTTATTAAGTATGAAGAGTTTTTTTTTAAATTATCTATGGTATGTTTATTCAAGGAAAACCCACACAAAAGTTAGAGCTAGAATCCTAAGAGGGATGTAGCTTTACTAGCATTTAGAGCTCTGGGTTTGAACTATAGCACCGGAAAAGTTAGATTTCACCCATTAAATGAGTAAGTCTTACTAATTTAAAATATGAACCACATTACAGGCTGATACATATGTGAAGCAATATATGATGAACATGTACATGAGCAACTCAGACATAAAAACAGAATAGGGTCGTATGGTAACCTCTAGAACGGGAAGGAAGGACATGGAATGGGGAAGTACTCAGGGGCCTTAACAGTACCTGTCACATTTTTTGAAAAAAATTCCAGAGTTAAATGTTTTAAACTGCATAGTAGATACATGGTATTTATTATTTTCATCCTTTCTGCTTAGATAGAACCAAAAACAATTGGCAAAAAAAAAAAAAAAAAAACCCAAACAAACAAACAGGTGGGAGGGAAATCAACCCTATTGTGAAGGGAAACAGAGGAGGAGTGGATGGGGACAGGAGAGAGAGGGAGGCTGTGGGAAGTGCCTGGGAGGAGAGGGTGGAGGAGAAACGGGGGTGGAGATGTGAGAGAGAGGGGAGGGGAGAGAGGAAGAGAATGAATCAAAGTAAAGAAAGCTTTATTCAGATTCTTCCTTAGCAGCAGCAAGTCAGGACCCAGATCCCCCCAAGTCACCACTTTCCTTAGCTGTTCTCAAAGCTCCTTAAGTTACACAGTCAAGAGTACAACACAGACAAAAGGATGCCGCTCCTCAGTCCGCAGCTTAGTAACTCCCATTCAGCTGTGAACGGCATCGAACTGCCCACTAAGGCAGTGCAAGTTCATGGGAGCCAAGTCTGAGGACATTGCTGCCAACAGAGTGGCAGCCACCAGCCTTACAGCTCCTTGCATCCTTACACAGTACAGTAATGCAATCAGTAGTCAAAGCCTCTAAGAAACGCACTAGCCAACCATTACTTAAATCACAAGGAAGCTGATCCAATTGGGCTCCATCATAAATCCCAAATGACAGAGACCGCTTCTCTCCCTTGGGGCTCCCTGTGACATTTTAGAGGTATTGGGTAGGGAGCAGGAGCTTCAGGAAATTAGAATGAAGAATTAGGAACAGGAAAAGTGCTACCTAAAATAGAAATAGAAAAATGTGACCTTCTGAAAGATGCTAAGAACAAGAAAAACAAAGCTAAAGATCACCACATTGCTCCCCAGGAGCAAATTCATGCAGCTTGCAAGCCGGTGACTTATAGCTTCACTTCACAGTGACGGAGACAGTGTGGCTGTTACCACGCCTCGTATTTGGTGCTGCACACTTTTGTTTTTAACAGAATTCACATCCTTTTGAGCCCCATCCTACAGGAAGTACAGGAAGAACAGGGTTACTAAAATTCTTCAGGTGAGGAAGTAAATCAGCGTTTGTTCATGGTCACAAGGAGAGTGAGGCAGATCCAAGCCTCCTCCTGTGCCTGCAGGGGGAGTTTTATTTATTCCATCCCCCATGCTCAAAGAAGGGTAGAAGATGGGTGGGGCTTGAGCTGTAACCAATTCTCCAATGTGATGGGCATTCCATGGCAATCTCTTACATTTGGGGCTTCAGAGAGCTTGTGGGTTGCTATGCACATGGGGCTTCCTGGAGGTGGCATGCCTCTTCCCACATGCCTGGCCTTAGGTATCTCCCATGTGGGAATTCACCTGTATCCAGTGTAGCACTTTGTAATGGGAGTAAATGTGAGTTTATGAGCAATCCTGCCATGCCCAGATTTAGAGTGTCAGGTTACAACCCAAGCCCTGAAAATGGTCTCTCAAGTGGGGCTGCCTTCTGGAACTGAGCTTTCCATCTGTGGGACCGTCAGAATTGGGCTGAGTTACAGAAGCCCTCCTCACACAATGAACTGTAGTGCTCCACTGAGGCAACTGTACAACACTAAGCCATTCAGAGTCCACATAAGAGCAGCAGATGAGCAAGCACACCATGAAATGGAGACGCTCATGTAAGTTTCTGATCACTAGAAGACAATGACAGAAGAAAATGCCCAATAGTAAATTACAGTGAGAAAAAAACCTCAAACTCTAACAAATGAGAAACACAAAATAAGGTCAAAGGCACATCAACGTGTCACTGTCACTTCTCTCAGTAAATCCGAGACACAGAGCTCTACAACAGGCAGGCGGATCTCTGTCAGTTCAAGATCAGCCTTGTCTATAAAATGAGACTCTGCCTAAGGGGGGTAAAGTTAACTTCTATGCCGGAGATTGCTCAGAAGTTAAGAACATATGCCCACCTCAGCACCATGCCAGGCCACTCACAACTGTCTCTAACTCCAGCCCAGGGAATCCACAGCCCATTTCTGTCCTCTATGGGTACTACACACATGTAATTAAAAACAAAATAAAATATTTTTTAAGAATTAAATACATACAGGAAGCCAGGTGAGAGGGAGGAGGACACAGGGCATTTCCCAGGTGCAGGCCCTCTAGTCTCAGTGCAAACAGTTCATAATGTACGTGGAGTTCTCTTTTCTGGTTTTAGCTCAGCAGTGAGCTGACACTTTCTTTATACACTTCTCTATCTAATGAGGATTAGGGCCAGAAAGATGGCTCAGAGGCTAGGAGGGGCTTACTAAGCACTGACAACTTGAGTTCAATCCTTGGAACCCATGGTGCATGGGGAGCATGGATCCCTCAAAGCTGGGCTCTCACACCCATAGATATACCTATCACCCCATGGGGAGCATGGATCCCTCAAAGCTGGGCTCTAACACCCATAGATACCTATCACCCCATGGGGAGCATTGATCCCTCAAAGCTGGGCTCTAACACCCATAGATACCTATCACCCCATGGGGAACATGGATCCCTCAAAGCTGGGCTCTAACACCCATAGATACCTATCACCCCATGGGGAGCATGGATCCCTCAAAGCTGGGCTCTAACACCCATAGATACCTATCACCCCATGGGGAACATGGATCCCTCAAAGCTGGGCTCTAACACCCATAGATACCTATCACCCCATGGGGAGCATGGATCCCTCAAAGCTGGGCTCTAACACCCATAGATATACCTATCACCCCACCACACCCCTTCTCTCTAATTATAATTGTAAATGAAACAGAACCTTTTTTAAGAAAGGAAAATTAGTTCACTGGTTTTAACCATAAATGTTTATAGATTATTTCATCTATCTAGACAATGACCAAAAACAAAACAAAACAACAACAACAAAAACCCAAGAAAATCAAGCAACAAAACCCTTTATTTCATCAAATCTAAAACATCAGTTTATAATACATATCACTGTCCTTAGAAATTTTAAATTATTAAAAATTGTAACTGTTATAATCAGTTACCAGACACATCCCTTAGCAGGATATTGTGGCTCATACCTGTAATCCCAGCACCCAGAAACTAAGACACGAAGTTTGCAAAGTTCCAGGTCAGCCTCAGCTATAGGCTGGCCTGGCTACCAAGCAACATAGGCAGGATGGCTCTATTCAGGGGTTGGGGGTATGCCCTCCATCTGGCTGTGTGGCTCAGTGGTGCTAAGTCTGCCTGGGTGTGCAAAGGCTGGATCGTTAACACTAAAATAAGAAGAGCTCTCTGGTTTCAGAAGTTGTCAACTGTGAGCCCAATGAAACTGTGAGCAGCTAAGAATAGACCTCAAGACAATCCCAGATTTGAGGCCAATGCACAAACCCAGCAGCTTCCTTTAAGTGGCAATAACCAATTTCATAATTAATAAAAAATTTCATTCACAACAGCAATAAAACTATAAAACAGAAAACTAGAAATACATGTGGCAAGGAACTTATAACTCTACACACAGAAAGCTCTAACACTGGACTGAGGTACAGAAAAGAGGCCTGCACATGTGTGTATCCACACCCCAGGACGACACAGTCTCCTTAGCACCACGATAGAGCAAAGGGATGTGACTTGCTCACTGCCTTCTGGAGAAGCATATTCCAGGCTCCAGTCCTTGGGCAAATGCTTGCTGCTACTTCCGGACCCGAGGGACAAGGCCACAAATACTGACTTCCCGGTGTGGTGCAGTTACTATTGCAGCCATTTTCACAGAGTAAAATATCACACAGTAACACTATGAGACACATACCAGCAAGAAGCCGCTTTGCCACAGAGGGTCGGCTGGTTTCCTGTGGAAATGTCTCCTTTGTGACCAAGGGTCTCCTCTCACTCTTAGACAGCACAGCTGGCCACCTCTCCAGGATCCTTTGGCTACCATTAGGAAATCTGCTCCGAATTTCTGTGAAACATTTCTTTACCTTTTTAGGTGACAGTTTCTTTTCCAGGAGAGACTCCAAGGCCTGCCATGAAATGGTTGTTATTCTCTCAGTTTATCCCACTAGAGTGACTTTAGTCACAATACTAAAAATAATACCTTCCAAGAGGCATGCCATTAAACGGCTAGCTCTAGTGGTTAACTTAAAATTGGTATTATTTATAACATGTGATTAATTAATAAAAATAACTTCCACAAGTTCTTTTACTAGTTGAGCTTGTTAAAATCAACAGTAAAGATATTACGAGCATGACCAATTCTAAGAGGTACCCTAACCTTAAAATTCAGAATCGTCATTTTGGAAATTTACCACAGTCTTCAGAACATAGCCATATGTGCTTTAACAGGTTGTTAATTTTCAACAGAACCTCACGAGTAGTATTTTATGTGAGTAACACATTATACTAAATATACATTTTCATAAGCTAATGGACCTTAGTGGGTCCAGCGGCTGTTTGCTAAGGCAGTAACAGCAGGAGGGCTCCATTCTCTAAGCCACACGCAAGCTCTCAGGACCAGGCAGCAGCGGTCAGTACACTGGTCAGGGAGGCTGAGTTCACAGGGTCACACGGGAATAAGACAGTAAGTCAGGAAAGGAGTCAACATGAATTTAACTTCCCACATTACTGAACACTGTCAAAACTACATTATAAACCCGATGCATTGTTAAAGGTGCTCTCGCTCAGGGTACGGGGCAATCTCTTGAGATCCTTTATAGGATTTGGAAGATAGGGCCTCCAGACAAAATTACTTTGTCCAGCAAATGTTTCTTGCAGGTAAGCTGAAAGAGCATGAATGGCATGATGGGATATGCTGTCAAAAGTCCTGAGAGCTGCACTTGACACTCACACTCTGATAGTGAGCTCTGTCTACACAGATGTAGCCAACGTTAGCAACGGACGTTTGCTAGACAACAGGACTGCAAAAGCAGACCAGGCATCCACGATCACCAGAGCTAGTAAGTGGCAGCCAGTCACGCCTTTCCGTCCTGAGGTCTCCTGACTACGCCATTCTTCCTTGAGGGCCAACAGCTTACTAATACAGGGTCATCTTTTCCTATTTATGTTTGAAAATGTGTAGCAATGACAAAGGTGGCTAATCAGTTCCAGCTCTCAAGAGATCTGACTTTTGCTTTAAAACATAGCACAATACAAATTAGTAGTAACAGATTTATTTTTGCAAAGATTAAAGGCTACATTGTATTGCAGGACTCTGCAAACTTATGAAACTATAAAGCCAAAGCTCACTGCTAATGTTGTCTCTGTGACGAGTGAGAACTAAGAGCACTGCCCACTCCTGACTAGAACATGTGGGATGCCAGATGTTTCCTGACTAGCACATGTGGATGCCAGATGTTCCCAGTCATCCCAAGATCTGAGGTTCCTGCTTGCATGCATGCTAAGTGTTTCCTTTCTAGAACCTATCTAGTTCAACTACATTAAACTCTAATCTGAGAATTCTTTGCCATTTTCCTTCCCTTTTCTTTTTATTCATTTATTATTGTGTGTATAGATGATTATGGGCATGTGTGCCACAGTATGCGTTATTTGACATCTCTTATGGTTCACACTTGGAGAAGAGAAATGTAATACAGACTGGAGTGTAAAACAATAAAAATGTAAACTAATATTCTCTGCAAAGTACCGAGTTACCAGGCAGCAGCTTTGTCTTGTATTCGCACTGCCTAGAACTAGACTCAGTCTTTCCCCTGTCTGGAAACAACACCCTTTTAACAAAAACTGGAGTTCATTTCATACCTCGATTTGCTGCAAGATGTCTATGACCACATCTGGCATGGAAGGGTCAGCATCCAGCTTGACAGAGCACAGTGAAAGCTGACGAATAAGGCTGCCCAGTTCCCTACACCGAGCAGGAACTGGGTGCTCCCCTCGGTCAGTAAACTGAGTGACAAACACTTGTAAGGCCCGGATGGCTCCTCGATGAGCGGCTGCCAGCCTAGACATCGCCCATGACTGGCAACAAACAGAAGCAAGGGTGACTTTAGGCTCTGACTTCCTAACACCACAGCAACCTTTAAGACTATCTGGAGTCTACTATACAAAGTGCTCCCTGTTGTAAAACCTTTTTCACATACAAGAGAATTATAAAATCTCAAATTTTCTAGAAACAGGTTCTTCTCTTTCCTATTGTTTGAATACCTGGAGTGACCATACAGTGACCTGTCCGTATACCAGGAGCGACCGTACAGCGACCTGTCCATATACCAGGAGCAACCGTACAGCGACCTGTCCGTATACCAGGAGCGACCGTACAGCGACCTGTCCATATACCAGGAGCGACCGTACAGCGACCTGTCCGTATACCAGGAGCAACTGTACAGCGAACTGTCTGTATACCAGAAGCGACCGTACAGCAACCTGTCCGTATACCAGGAGCGACTGTACAGCGACCTGTCCGTATACCAGGAGCGACTGTACAGTGACCTGTCTGTATACCAGGACTGTACAGTGACCTGTCTGTATACCAGGAGCGACTGTACAGCGACCTGTCCGTATACCAGGAGCGACTGTACAGCGACCTGTCCGTATACCAGGAGCGACTGTACAGCGACCTGTCTGTATACCAGCAGTGACCATACAACAATCTGTTTTAGATCCTTTTCCTTGGAAGGCATATACACATTCAGAACATTTAGCAGCTTAGTCCCCAACAAGTGTACATAAACACTGACAAAACACTACAAAATGCTCTGTTAATAAGCATTCATCAGAATTATAACATACCTTCTTAGTGTGTTTAGTTTTTTGTGGACTTAATTTATCCAATTCTTCCTGGATCTCTTTTACCTGTTTTATGAAAAGAGAAAAATGAAATTTTTATGCCTGTCTATTGATCTTTCTTATAGAAAAACAGACCCTGTTTTGTCTAAACATAATCCTTATGAACTCAAGTCACTCAAAAATGAGAAAAGGCTTCTCATTCACTCCCCAGCACCCCCCAGACACCGACTGGTTTCCAGTTCAAAATGATTACTAAAGCTATGCCCAGGTCCCAGTGTAAGAAGAAGTGCACATGAGAGGCAGACAGAAGGGCAGCTCACTAAGACCCAAGACCCACACTGAAGAGTTTGCTTTCTCCTGGCTGTACTGACACATATCGTGGATCCCAACCCTGGGAGGCAGAAACCACGGTTATCTGAGTTCTAGGGCAGCCAAGGCTACACAGTAAGACCCTTTCACATCTCACACGCACGCACATGCACACGCACACACGCGCGCACACACACACACACAGACAGACAGACAGACACACAGACAGACAGACAGACAGAGACAGAGAGATAGAGAGACAGAGAGAACGTGTGTGTTACCAGGCACCACTAACGTCTTTAAGGGAAGATCTGACATGGTAGACTCATGATCCAGAACAATCTCAGGTGGAAACAAATGTAGCCTGTTGTGCAGCACGTGCCTAGCATGGTCTCTGGGGCTACCGTGTAGAATAAGAACCAACACAGGATTCAAAAAGAATGCGTAAGAAAATGTAACTATGGCATTTGCTTTTAAACAAATGAAGTATAGCTTTTGGTTCAAGCAATAAAAACCAACAGTAACTTCAGTGACCAGAAATGATTTTAAAGCAATCTTTTTAAGAAATCCATTACATATACACAAACAAAATCCAATGCAAATGCCTATTTATCAACCATCAAATGTTCCTTGAAAGACAATAGTCTTCATTCTCTACCATGAAATAAAGAATAACACATGTAATAAACTAAAGACAAATGAGTGAGTCCCTTCAAGACTCAGGCTCATACGTACAAGCATTCTTTTCAGAAGGAAAAATGTCTTTTAATAGATTCAATCGACTCTGCCCCCAAAGTAAAAAACAATAGTTTAAGGAGCCTGGTCATATGCACATCACACACACACACACACACACACATACACACACACACACACACACCTTTTTGTCAAAGACTTATGAATTACCAGTATGTTAGTTTAGGAAATTAAGCCTGAAAATTCACTAGCATTTATATAGGGCCCTTTGTGCTCATCTTTCTGTGACAGACAGAAAACTGCAAGTCCCTAAGAGACCCACATGCAGGCCACCTGCTTTTCCACACCTGTTGCTGAAGAACGTAGAGCATGCGGGCACAGCGCACGGCTTGCTCCTGCCTCCTGACTCGGATTCGACGCTCTTCATCTGGATCCAAAGCTTCTTCCAGTCTATCTGAAAGCATTCCCCACATAAGTTAAAAACCACACACAGAGATGCTAAGTACTTAATGGAGTAATAACTGAAGATCTCAAGTCTCACTAAGGAAATGAAAAGGCTGGCTTAGTGGATTTAACAGCCGAGGCTAGGACTGCGTGAGTGCCCTGTGTATGCACTCAGGGACAGACGGCACAGGGGGAGGCTAGCAAGCTCTCCTATGCACCAGAAGTCACTGAAACAAATCCCACTGGACTGCAACTTCACTGTCTCAAAACTCTTTTATATTGAGCCAAAATTCACAATGCTTCCTCTTATTAACAAAAATCTTTACTGGACTATTTTCATGTTAAATGAGATCATGGTAAATTCTTTCTCTAGCACATTAAAATAGAGTTGCTAAAAATCATTTGAGTGTCTAAGCCTTCACCTATGTGTCAAGAAGCACACCCTTATACACACAGGCTCTCCACAATTTTTTAAATATTAGCTCAGACCATTTCTGGAAGACTACCTAGAGGAGAGCCAATCTAGCCATTTATTCTAGACTATTGTTTCCAAATATATTTACAGAATTTCTTTTACAAAACTCTTAGCAGAGAAGTTTGATCAAAGTGGTACTTTGCTCTTGTAAGTATATTCTGAGTTTGATTTTCTCATTAATTGTTTCACATGAGAGAGGTGGGCTGAAATGCAGCTTGGCAGTATAGCACTTGCCAAGTACATGTGGGTTAAGTCCCAGCACCAGATGAAAAACAAAAACAAAAACAAACAAACAAAAACAAACAAGAACAAAAAGGCAATTAGGCCGCTTTAAAAAGGCAAAACTTTGAAGCCAGAAGTACAAATCCAGGTAGAAGTCATATGGGAGCCTCTAGGGCAAACTACTGCTCTCTTTGGGATACATAGTGGGGTGAAATCCAAGTTCACATACCTGTGAGAACAGAAACAGGACTGGTTTAGGCAGGGTTTTGTTTTGTTTTGTTTTGTTTTCAAGACGGGGTTTCTCTATGTAACCTTGGCTGTTCTGGACTCACTTTGTAGACCAGGCTGGCCTTAGGCAGGGGTTTTAACTCTTCACCCTGAAGGTGATTCTAATGCAACCAGCTGGAGTGGGAAGCAGGCTTCTGAGCACAGAAACGGAAACTATGTATCACATGTCTTCTAGTCCTTTGCCTTGTCAGGACAATTCTGTTACAGTTACCAAGTGCTGGTGACCCACTGAGATATTCAAGTAAACAAAGGAAGCCAGATCAGCCTTCTTGCAGGGCTTCCAAAGCTCAGTTCTCAAAGTCCTGGTCTCAGACCAGATCACCACAGCAGACCTGAGAACTTTGTTCCTGGGAGCTTGGCTTCTACCTAAAGCAAGTGGCAGCATCATGCCACAGACTGACAGCAAGGGATATCATTAGAAATAAACCACAATGCTTCTGGGGTGTTCTGTGGAGACGTTCTGAACCACGTATGATGCTCAGGCATTGTACGATATGCTCGTTAGGAAGACTGACAGGAGACACATTCTGGCTCTGTGTGTGTATGTGTGTGTGTGTGTGTGTGTGTGTGTGTGTGTGTGTGTGTGTGTGTGTGTGTGTCCCCGCATGCGTGTGTGCAAGTCTTCCTATCTCCTATCCAGCCACATCCTCTGTGTGTAGTTTTATCTTGTGTCAGCCAACAGGTACATGATAAGGGATTTATATATTTTTTCTAACATGCATATATGTATATGTCTATCTTTTAATTAAGCTTTAAAAGCAAAATATAATTTTAAACTACGTACTATCCTAGCCCAATAGCTCTGTTTGCTACACAACTTTTCATGCTCCGCTGTCTAAGAGCTAGGCTTGATGTCCTGCTTATTGACTATAGTAACCCTGCTCTCCATTCTTGAATCTATTAGTTCCCGAGGAAATGCTAGGTCCACAAGATTACTAAGTACTGTGAAACTGGTATATGATGATTATATTTCTTCCCTTCTATCCTGTGGTCAGATATAAAGTGGGCTTACCTACAATACTACAGTCTTTTAAAGCAAATTGAAAATAATTTTGTGAGAAGCACTTCTGTATTGCCAAAGCAAGTATCACAGGATGCAGAAGTTAGATGTAAGATCAGGCAACCCACACACAGGGGTGTGGGCAGAGCAAATTCATCAAAGAAAGGAGACCTAGGCCAGACCCCAAGCCCAACTCTCTTGTAGTGGTTGCTAAGCTCTACTCAACCAATCAGCTCAATGGAGGCAGAACTCAATAGTGTGCGTTGAGGGAAGGGCGCCCCAAGCGACTGCATATGAAGCATCCCACACCATGGCATCTCATCACATGAGGAACTGAGTGGTTCTCACCTTTTTTAGTTACTGCTTCTATTTTATGGATACAACTGCTCAGTTCCTTTCGGAGTCGCTGAACTTCTAGCAGGCCTTTCTGTTCCCACAGGTTTTTGTGCTCCTCTATCCTGGGTTGTGGCTGAAGTCCTGGATCGTGGGTAGGTGGTGAATTTGGCACAGTAAGATCTGACTGTCCTGGATGCGGTGCGTACACATACACCTTGGCGCCTGAACTGGAAATGCTTACTTTGGACGGCTGGTGGCTGCAATGACAGACACTCTGACTCTTTGAGTCCTTCCTTTCCACCTTGGTGTGTACACATTTGTGAGAGCTATGGGGCTGACTTCTGAGATGATCTTTCATGTGTTCTTCAAACTGTCTTCGTTTTACATCTCTTTTGGCAAGGTGGACAGCATAGCTAAGCCTTTCTTCTGATATGACAGAAAATGAGACAGAACTGCTCAAGTCATTTCCAGCTCTAAAATCCAAGTCTTTACAATGATACAACTCATTGTATGGGTGTTTCAGTTTTTCAATTTTAATCGCATGTGGGCAAGAGTATCGGACTGCCAAATTGCTGGGATGTGTAGGCACATTCCTATTAAACTGCAGCTGGTTCAAGAAATAAACAAAAGTAAGCTCACGTTAGAAAAATAACATTGCATAGCTGACACACACACAGACATACTCTCTCCACTGCCTAATATGTCACCCAGGAGACTGTTTGCAGGAAGAAGTATTTTTCTGGAGTGGCCATAGAACCAGACACCTGCACACATCACGACAAGGTTCTGCACTAAGTCACCCAGTCCTGCCGCAACAGCCTTCCACCCGGTGGCAGAGTGCCAGGGGCCCCCTATAAAGGCTACTTAGAAAGCTTCACGCAACAGCCAGTAAGTTCCTCAACTCTCAGATATAGATCCGTTCTGTTTGAGAATGTCAAAATCGAGCAGGACACAGAGACCCTGGATCAGAGCCTCCCACATCAGCACATACCTCACAGCAGCCCAAGCCCTGCATGCCATCCCCAGGTCTTCGGAGATTTTCATCTGGTCATTATGTTTTACCCTGTACCCACATAAGCACTGTGCTCTAAACAGTCCAGTTACCCAGACGTAGAAGAGTTAAGTTCCTACCAGATTTCATCATACCAGACAGCCTTATGGTGCTCTACATTTAAACAAACATGCTTCCACATTCCTGGTGCTTTTAAAGAACTACTTTCACGGTTACGTTTTCTAATCTTCAAAAAGCAGCCTTTTAGCCTAAGCTACAATTGTATTGAACAGTTAGATTGTTCTAGTTTTTCTACTAATGGGTACAGGTGTGTGTTTAAGATCTTGTTTTGTTTTTCCGCCCTTACATTATTTTCTTAGGTTAAGTAATGTGCTCTAGGATTATCAGATCAAGGGAAATAAATTATTCAGACTTCAAAGGGCCTAACTACTAAATGAAAGTAAGGGAGTCCATGTCACTGAATCCAGTGGCCCCAATCTCAGAATACCGTAATTGGGAGATCTCCCCAGCACTCACAGTAAGTGTGGTCAAGTAACACAGAGACAATAAAACTTCAGGAACTTCTGTGGGGGAGGTGGGTAACAAAGGAGCAGGAAAAAAATAAAACAACAACAACAACACCTGAAAGGTGCAGAGATGAAAAAGACCGGTAAGTGAAATCTGTACCCTATCTGGAGAAAGCCTTTCCTCTAAACATAATTCAATATCCTAAGAATCTAATACACACGCTGGAAGGGGGTGAGCTGATGAACTCCTCTTTAATGTGAACACGGGAAAAGCTTCTGTGACCTATGATTCAAAATTCATGTGTAATAAAAGTATCTCTGACACGATGGAGAGTGAAACGATACATGACTGATAAACGTGACTACATTAAAAGGAATTCTTAGGCGTACAGTGGTGGTGCACTATTTAATCCCAGCACTTGGGAGGCAGAGGCAGGTGGGTCTCTGAGTTCAAGGTCAGCCTGGTTCCATGACAGCCAGGACTACACAGAGAAACCCTATCTTAGAAAAAATAATTCAATAAATAAATAGATGAAATTTCTTTGAAATATTTCTCCCTGGTTAAGAACCAACAAATACACAAGCACACAAATAAAAGCCCCAATAAGCCAAGCATTAGTAGTGCACACCTATATGCCAGGGGGAAGCAGAGGCAGGGATCTCTGTGAGTTCTGGCCTGGTCTACATAGTGAACTCCAGGACAGCCAAGGCTACATAGAGAGACCTTGTCTCAAAAAACAAAACAAAAACAAACAAACAAACAAATAAATAAAAAGCAAGAGCTGAAAAACTGGAAGAAAATATTATTTGCAAATACAAAGGACTCCAAATGTGTGTTGTGTTAACTGGGGGTTGCGGGGGGCGGGGGGTCCCCTGCAGCATGAAGAGATAAGAATGAAAACCCAATGCAGAATGACTTCCTCAACCTGGATCGGACTTCGGGGAGTCTAATGCCAGGTGGTGGTTCATTGTCAACATATTTAAAACATAGTACAATTTGGGGAAAGGTTTCCAGGCAGCAATCAGTCCAATTCCAAGTGCACAATAAAGCTTAAGGTGTGACTATATAGAAACTCTTTTACTAAGCAAGTGTGACCATGAGGGTTCTACAGCTAAAAGTACATGTGGCATCTCTGTTGCAGGATATCTGATCCCATTGTGAACCCCAAGATTGGAAACTGTAAAATCCCGTTTCTACCTGTGGAATGGCTCAGCGCTAACACACACCTTTAATCCAAGAGCTAAATAAAGTCAACCCTAGGTCAAGAGCTGAAGCAAGTAACCAGCTGACAGGAATTAAGCAGAAAGGAGGATCTTTGAGTTGAAGGGTATTTAATACAACATGGAGAAGGAGGAGTTTTTGGCTTTTGGCTTTTTCCTCTGGGATGTCAGCTGAGTAGGAAGGTCAGCTGGGTGCTTTCTCTGCCTCCCCGAGCTAGCAGGTTAACTTTATTTAATCCCTTTACAGAAAGTGCTTGGATTAAAGGTGTATGCTAGGGCTGAGCCATTCCACAACTAGAAACAGGTTTTTAAAATTCACAATCTTGGGGTTCACAATGGGTTCAAATAGCCTGCTATGCATCTCCCCTAAGGATGGGTAGTGGTCTAGGGAGGGAATAGTGTGGAATAACCATTCTGGGGAATTTGGGTGAAGTCTGCCTCCACATATAGCAAACAGGTCAGCAGGCTGTTAACAAAATCCACTCTCAGCCTTCTGGGTGGGATGCAGGTGTCGATTTTATCTTCTCCATTGCAGAGACACCCCGTGTGATGGACACTTCTGGTTCTCTTAGGGCTCCAATGGGAGTACAAGGACCTCGGTGTCCCCAACAACTGAGGTTAAAAAACAAACAAACAAACAAACAACCCACAGTGGGCTGGAGAGATGGCTCAGCAGTCAAGTGTGCTTAGTGTTCTTGCAGAGGACCCTGAATCCGGTCCCAGCACCCACATTAGGTGGCAGGTCACAACTGCCTGTAACTCCAGTTCCAGGGGATTCTAAGCTTGTGGACCTCGACAGACACCTACCATGTGCACATATCCATATGCCTGCGTACATTCATATAATTAAACATTCTTAAATCTTTAAAAAATGGTCATCAATATAAAAAATTGTGAAATTCCACAAGATAAAAGAGTATAGCACTTCGTGCCTTTGGTAAGATTATGAGGAAATATATTATCATAGAATAATGCACATAAATCTACATAGGCACACACACATTTTTTTTTCTTAAACACAGGAAATGGGAAAGACAGAAGAGATGAAAGAAAGAACATGGGAAGAGGAAGAGAGAAGAGAGAGAGAGAGAAAGTGGGAAGAGAGGGGAGAGAATATGAATGTGTAATGGGCACAGGCACACTGCTTTCTGGGGGTAACTTGGCAATATTCAGCTACTTCTGACTCAGCAGTCCAATATCGTTTCTGGGATACTATGCAGATTCACTTCCAACTGTACACCTATATAAAGGCTCACTTTCTAGTATATGGTTTAAAATTGCCAATTACTGAAATGAACCAACAGGTCCATATAGGGTTGGTCATGGAATAAACTTTGGGACAGCCACAGAACAGTGTTAGAAATGTTAGACATGAGGATGTCTCTAGAAACAGCACTAGGAATTGGCGTGGGGAGATTTCTTGGAAAACAAGGCTGGAAAGAATAGCTGCAATATTAAGGAAAAAAAAAGTGTCATAAGAATACATGTGAGTATCTGGTTCTTAGGGCAAAAGGAATAAGACAAAGAGAAATGGGAGCTAATGAGATTAGTTATCCATAGGGTAGGAGTGGGAACAGGACGGAAAGAACAGAAGGACAACTGGGGGAGGACAACACTTTCCGGAATATACCTGTTCGCACAGGTTTGCACTGGAATGGCATGAATACAGGTCAATGTTCCACATACACCAGGGAGGGGCGGGGGTGGGGGGGGGGCGCAATAGAGACAACAGAAAGCCTAGAAAGGAATAGCAACAGAAAACAATAAACAAAACCAACCACATTAAAAAATGAGAGTGGAAATAAAATTTAATCTATAACACTTTTTTTTTTGTTTTTTGTTTTTCTGAGACAGGGTTTCTCTGTGTAGCCTTGACTGTCCTGGACTCACTTTGTAGACCTGGCTGGCCTCTAACTCACCGAGATCCACCTGCCTCTGCCTCCCGAGTGCTGGGATTACAGGTGTGCGCCACTGCGCCCAGCTTCAACCTGTAACTTTAAACACGTCCTTTGGACTACCACCATCAGACACATGAAGCACTTTAACAGCTGCTTGTGGATAAGAGTATCAGGCTTCCCACTCTGGCCTAGAGGGGTCCAGTGCCCTCTTCTGGCTTCTGTAGGAACCCTTGCACACACATGTGCACATACATTCAGACAGATAGACACATAGGTTTTTAAGTTATTTTCTTAAGTGTGATAATAGTAAAACTAGGTAAGAAAGCTCATTTTTAAAGTGTTCTGAAATATTTAAATGAAAGTATCACTATTTGTAGCTTCTTTTGGAATGCTTATACACAAACCTTAGAGACAGATGGTTGAGCAGACAGAAAATGGGGCAAATTATTAACAACTGCTGAATCTAGAAAATGACTTCAAAATGTTCGATGTCTTTTTATTTTTCAACTTTTCTTTATATTTAAAATGTTTTGTAGGGCTGGAGAGATGGCTCAGAGCTTAAGAGCACTGGCTGTTCTTCCAAAGGTCCTGAGTTCAATTCCCAGCAACCACATGGTGGCTCATAACCATCTATAATGAGATCTGTTTCCCTCGTCTGGCTCTAGAGTGCAGGCAGAACACTGTACACATAATAAATAAACAAATCTTTTTAAAATGTTATGTAATATTTATCTGAAGGAAAACAGCAAAACAACCTGGGTCTGAAGATTTCTGGGGTCACTCATCCCATCTCGCTGGACACTGGATGCCAGATGAACACAGGGAGAAGCTGGCTGGCTTGGTCCCATCACGTCAGGTAATCAAGAACATCAGTGACAGCCTAGTCACCAGGCAAATCTTCCTTAAATGAAACATGTCTAAAATTAAACAGTGCAACTAACTTCAAACAACAGATTAAGCACCCCACAATCCTATGCATATATAGCAACATTCCAGAGTAAACCCACAGTACCTGCTTAGAAAGAGGTCTACGTCTTGTGTTGGAGTTTGGTCTGGTTCTATGCATCCAAATGCTAAAGTACTAGCCCCCAAGATATGACTGCAGCTCATGTACACCAAGTGATGCTGTGTTAATATTGCTAGCCAATATTCTCTGACTTGTTAAATAAAGTTTCTGGCAGCCTATAACTGGACAGACGAGAAGTAGGTATAGCTTAGGTACCTGGGTCAGAGAGGGACCATGACAGTGGGCAGAGAAGGAGGTCACCATGGGGCATTATGGACCATGAGCATGTGGCCATGAAGGCCAGCCTGATGGAACAGAAGCACCCCAGGAAGTAACAATTATGGCAAGTAACTTGGGGTGCATTGATGGGAAATAGCAAAATAGCTTAGCGAGTTAATATCTGCCCACTTATTGTACCTTAATGCTTTTATAATTATAAAAAGTCTCTGTCTCAATTATTTGGGAACTGAGATAGAGAATCCCTCTGGAATATAATATCCATAACTTCTTGCATTTATAAAAAGCAACCACTTTTGAAATTTTCATTTTCAAAAGAAAAGGGAGCCACTATTTTAATGATAATCTCAGGCCATTTTCATTTTAAATCCCAAGGGTCTACAGTAAGAAATTAGTTGTTATGACAAAATATTGTTTTGTAATCAGTTTCATAAACATGCTGTACATGAATAAATCCTAATGAAATGTATTCCTCTGTTAGGTAGCTCAGATGATATTCCGAGCGAGTCTAAATAAAGCTAGGGTCTAACCAGCCGAGCAGGTTAGCTCCCCCATTACCCCCACTCTGGACACACTCACAATGAGTCCACAGTTGCTGAAGAACCGAGGAAACGGTAAGGAGACACACCCTCATCCTTCTCTCTAGTCTGAAGATTTTTAACATACTTGAATAGCCCTGCCACTCAGGGGTTAACCACGTTGTCACACATAGTCACTTACCTATTCCATGGCCTGAGTCTCAGCTTCCCAGCTAGACAGGCTCCTTGAGAACTCAGGGTCTTTCTTGTCTTACTTTTTTATTTCCCACAATCAGTACTTTGAACACAGTGAACAATTGACTCAACATGGTTGCATTAAGCAATTTCCCAAGAAATGCTAAGTTTTAAACACACTGGGGAATTTGTTCTTTCAAAGAATCCTATAGTAAATCAATCAGGAAATTCAAGGTCAAGAGGAAAAACCTAGCATAAAAATTTTTAAAGCAAATCTGAAGTTTACAGCCTGGATCCTCTTAAAGGCAGATGCATTTGCAGGAACACAAAGACAGCTGTACAAGATCCCTTGTTTCTAAGCTACAGAGACAGGATCCAAGGAGCAGATGGGAGGCACAGGGGTAAGGCAATGCCAACATCACAGGGCTGGAGCTGAAGCCACAGAACGAGCTGCAGAGTTGGGGCTGTACACCTCAGGTCACCAATCACACACATGCACATACACACACACACACACACAAGTCCAGGGACACCCACCCCACACCATTCCGCTGTAAAAAATCCTAGGACAGGCCTCCCCTTGTAATGCATTCCCCATCTTTCTAAAAGTCTCCCTGTGACAGCACCACAAAGTATCTCTCCAGGAATCATAAGGCCCCGACACATCCCACTTCCTTCACCTATGCCCAAGACAAATGGTTGCCCAACCTCTTTTCCCCCCAGAACCCCAGGGCATCTTCCAATTGCTTTCTATACATCTACTGGAAGGTGCCTCTCAACCCACCCTCCTCCCTCTCTCCCAAATCAGTCTCTCTCGCCCGAGCTTCGGGAACTCCTTCCACAACTCTCTGGCCACTCCCCTGCAGGTCATCTCTGAAATGGCCAAGACCCACTTCCTCCCTTGAAGCTGCTGCCCCAGCTGCTCTCACTGCAGGTACCCTGGGCATAGTCTCACAGGCTGTTTCCTCCCCCGAAGGCCTTGGACTGCCCCACATCCTGGCACCAAGCTCATGGGTGTAAGACACCCCCACAGCCTGGCCCCTCCCTGCAAGCCTCAGGATCCCTCTACTCACTCCTTCCATGGACTGTCCCCTTGCCACTGTCATGTCATAGTCACCTTCATTTGCTTCCTCTCCAGGGGACCCAGTCACCCACACTGCAGCAGGTACACACCCGACCACAGGAACCCCAACAGCTGTAAGCATCTCCTGATGCAAAGCCCCCCTCATTGCCTCAGAAACTGTCCCACTGTTTCTCCTCCACGGATCAGAGACACTATCAGAGCCTGCTTCCCTCTCAAGCTCAGAGGCTCTGCAAACAGCAGGCACCTCGGTCATTTGCCTTCTTTGCCATATCTCTGAGCTTTCTCCACCGCTGCTGTCTACCACCCGGTGAGGCCCACAGAGCCCAGAAGCTGAGGGCTCTCCCACAGTTGTGGCAATTCCAGCCGTCCCGGGCACTGGGGCACACTGTCGTCTTTTTAAGCCCTCACAGAGTGTCTCATCCACTGTGGACTCAGGCAGCCCTACAGTCATGGACACGCATGTCGGTGGCCTGCCTCCCACTGAGTCTGAGGCACTCCTAGAGCCAGTGTGCTCCCACACAGAACTAGATGCCCAGGGAGCCACGCCCACACCAGCTGGAGATACCCCTGCAGTCACAGGTATACCTGCAGCCTGTCTCCTTCCTGACATGCCAGAGAAACCTCTGGAGCCAGCCTCTACCTCCAGAGAACCAGGCACCTGAGGAGCCACGGGAACCCCAACAGCTGGTCTCCTTCCCCATGAGCCTGGGAGGGCCCTAGACTCAGCATCCTCTACCATAGATGAACATTCCTCAGGAGCCATGGGCCCCGCAGAGGCAATGTGAGTTCTTTCTGACAGGTTCACACCATCTGTAGAGCTGCTTTCCTGACACACCCACAAGGTGGCAGCAGGCACACCCAGAGCTGAGGGTGCTCCTGTGGCACACCTGAGCTTTGGCCTCACAACTGCCTCCATCAATTCCACAGCCCGCCTCCTACCACATGGACATGAAAGAACCCCACAACTGGCATCCTGATCCACAGCCCCAGGTAACCCTAAAGCTGCAGGCCCCTGAGCCTCTTGCTCCCTCATGATCTGCCCCCTTTCCCACAGGCTTAGGAGACTCCCACAGTGTGTCTCCTCCACAGCTGGTCCTGGTAATGGCTCAGCCAGAGGAGGCCCCAGAGCCTGCTGCCTCTCCCACAGGCCTGAAGCATCATAGCCGGCTTCTTCCCAGTCTCCTGATACCACCCCAGTCTGCATGCTCAGCAGCTGTCCTGTTCCCCACCGTCCTGGAACACGTGCATCGTCCGACTCCCTCCCCAAAGCCCTGGGTGCTCCCATTGCCTGTTCTATCCCCCACAGCCCCGTGGCACCTTGAGAACCTGTCTCCTGCTCCTCAGAGGCAGACAGCCCTGCAGCCTGAGCAGCTCCCCACGACCCTGGGTTATTTCCACATCTAGCTCCGTCTTCTCTAGCACAAGACACTCCCACAGGCTGTGCCATGGCCCTAGAACCTGTATCTTCCACCTCTTCTCTCCTTTGCCACAACCCCAGCCCCCCTTGGGGGGTAGTTTCATCTTCCATAGCCCTGGGAAGTACCATCAAGGCATCAGAAGCCCCTACAATCTGCCCCCTTTCCCATAACATATGCCCATATACAGGTTCTTCCTCCAGAGCTCCAGAAACCTGCACTGAATGCCCCCTGCAACACAGACCTGGGGTACTCCCACATTCCCTCACTTCTCCCTCTATGGGTCTTTTCAAGGCCTCAGAACATCCTATGGCCTCAGGCACCCCCATAGTTTGTCTCTTTTCCCAAGGGCCCATGGCAGCACAGCCTATGTTCTCCACTACCCCAGGTCCACCCACAGCAGGAGGTGTCTTCCCAGCTTGTCCCTGCCTACATAAGATGGAGACTCTCTCACAACCTGCCCCTATTTCCCTAGCAGAGGGCAGTCCTGAGGCCCTGGGGAATGCCCTTGCACGTCCTCTCACCCAAGGCCCTGTGACACCACCTTGGCTCGTCTCTAACCAGGAAGCTCGCCCGGGAAGACCCTTTTCGACTGGCCCCTCTCCCGCAGGAACAGGATGGAGCTCCACTCTGCTTCCTCCCCAACATCCTGAAGCTACCCTCATAGCCTGCACCTTCAACCACAGTTCCAGGATGCTCTCATGGCCAAGTGTTCTGGGACGACCTTTCCTCTCACAGCTTGGTGGACTCTCACCGTCTGGCTCCTCCTTGTCAGATCGAGTCACCCACACAGACCCAGCACGTCCAACCACCTCGGGCTCTCCCAGAGCCCCGTTCACCCACACTGCCCTGGTGGCCACTGCTGCCTCAACCGAACCTGAAGTCCCCGGTATCCCAAAGGCCTTGTTCACCCCAGTGGGTACTGCGGGCTCCGTAGTCCTCCCCCAAGGCCGCCTACCATCCTCCAGCCTCCCTCCGTTTGCACAGCGCACTCCCTGCACTGAAGACCTCGCTCGGCGCCTTACTCCATAGCCTCGGAACATCCTTACATTCCACCTCCTAGCCCACGGGGACCAAACACCCCGCCACGACCTGCCCGCCCCCACACAACGAGCCGGCATCTTCGCAGCCAGCGTACACCCGCACAGCCAGGGCAAGGGCCCCCGTGCCGGGCTCCGCAGCTCCTTTCCACAACGCAACCTCGGGCACGCTGTCTTTGCACCTGTTCCCCTAGACAGCGTGTCCAGCACACGCAAGTACAACACTCGGATCCGGCCCTCGCTGCCTTTCTGTCTCCCAGCTCTCTCCGTACCCCCGCCCAGTCCCGGACGCCGCCCCCAGCCCCGGCCCCCCCTAAAGTCTGACAAATATAAAGGTAATTGAAGGGGCGGAGCTGCAAGACAAGCCGAGGACAAGGTCTCCTCTCACTTGTCCCCTCTACCTAATGCAGCTTCCCAGAATTCCCCTAACTCCCGCCCGAGCCCACCTGGCCTGGGCGCGGTGACCAGGAGACAGGCAGGCGACCACAAGCTAGGCCTCGCTTCCGGCCTCTCGTCCAGTCGCCATAGCAACAGGCGCGGGGTGGCTTGGGAGCCGTTGCGCTTCCTGAGCCATATGAGAATCAAAGTGGTGAACCGCGACGGGTTTTGCAGTTATTGTCCATGCGGCCACGGTGGGGACCAGACCAGGTCAGAAGTCTATATGTCTGTAGGGAGCTGGCGCCAAAAAGAAACTTCAGCAGACCAAATGGACGGTCCTAGCGAGTTATGGCCATCCTAGGCTCCCGTAGCACCACAACGCTCCGGCAGTACCGCCCACCCGGAAACTTGTTCATGCCCTCCTTGGGCCCCGCCTTGAGGCGGCGGGACCCTAAGGCGGCTCCGCTCTGCACTCTGGACTTGTACCCATGGCCACCTGCGAGGAGGTGAGCGTGTCCGGCTTCGAGGAGTTCGACAAGGTTCTGAAGGACCACCAGGGCAAGACCATTTTCGCCTACTTCAGCGGCTCTAAGGATGCGGAAGGGAAGAGCTGGTGTCCAGACTGCGTGGAAGGTGGGACGGGGGCTGCGCGGGGTGGCTGGCGCTGCTGCGCCGGGAAGTGGGCTTGCAGTGGCGGAGACCGTGGCCCCGTGGACCCGAAGAAGAGGTTGAGCTCCAACCCAAGGGTGGCCCTCGTTTTTATCATGGACTCACTGGAACCTGGTTCTTTAAAATTCTCAGTTCTCCACATGATTAGTGGCTTATGAGAAAGACCGGGCTCCTAGGTTGGCCTCTCCGCTAGCGACTTTGTGCGCTTTCTAGCGTTGTGGGTTTGTCCTAAGGACACTCGGGACCAGGGCTTGGTGAGTCACGAGT
Source organism: Acomys minous (assembly GCF_964271855.1). Taxonomy (NCBI): domain Eukaryota; kingdom Metazoa; phylum Chordata; class Mammalia; order Rodentia; family Muridae; genus Acomys; species Acomys minous. Next base: position 381,077 of record NC_140498.1, on the reverse strand, counting down.
CCAGAAGAGAACACCCGACTGTTAGATCCTCGGTCTTAGAGCGGGTTAAAGTTTACTAAGACTGGGGTGAGGGGATAGCAGGGCGCAGGCTATCGCAGTTGATGTGTAATTGCTTTTTAACTTTTTTAAAAAGCTGAGCCAGTCGTTCGAGAGGGGCTGAAGCATATTACTGAAGACTGTGTATTCATCTACTGCCAAGTAGGAGACAGAGCTTAGTAAGTGACCATGTATACTGTATGTCCAGACATGAACTAGATTATTAAAAAGTTGGGTGGAAAGGAACTCAGGTAATTGCTGAGGCTGTGTTTTAGGCAATGCCTGATGAGCCAAACAATTGAGTTATTGAATTCAACTTTAACGTGTATGTTCAGCCACATCAATGAATTTGGTCTGGAATAAGTTCAGAATTCTATTAACTTTACATTTGTTTTTATCTCCGCGACACTTTAAATGTAAAATTTGCAGAGGGCAATACATACGTTACAGTCCACAAGAAGTTTAAATGTTAACAAAAGCAATGATTACCAGTATACTAAATATAGATCAACTATTGAGTAAACCGTATTAAACTAAGTAGTATTTTTCATTAACTCTTTCCTTTTGGAACAGCTGGAAAGACCCAAATAATGACTTCAGACAAAAACTGAAATTAACTGCAGTGCCTACATTACTTAAATATGGTACAGTAAGTATCTGCCTTTCTGTTGTGGCTATAATGTCGTTAAAACTCAAGTTGTTTTTTAGAGTCGTTTGAAAAGATCTGACATTTAATTTCCAAAATTACATTATGGTTCAGAAACACACAAGTTGGTGCCCGTTCCTCTGCCAATCCCACTGAACTATTAATAATGAAGATGTTAGTGTCTGGGGTGTAGTTTTCAGCCACTTTTAAGATTCTGTATTCAAAAGTTGACTCATTCCGGAAAGCACCTGTGTCAATTTTCTCTAAATCCATTTTTCAGGCTTAAAAGGGCTCTCCCTTTATTTCAGCCCTGCCCCTAGAATCCTAAGTTAAAGAGTTGAAAGAGATGTACTGGGCTTGCTGTGTCTTGTTTTCAGTCTATGGGGCTTCCTGGTATGAAATTTAAGGCCCTTGAGGCCAAGTGTTTTATTGAGTCATCTTAAGACAAGTATCTTAACTATTTAATAAAGCTTGTTATAACTAGTTGATAGTTTCTGATGGCGTAGTAATTTCCGTATTCAAAAATTTGTCAAAGTAGAATTTACCCCACTCCTGATAACATTCATAGCGTGGTAAAAACTTGTTTTGTTTTGTTTTTTTAAACAGCCTCAAAAACTTGTGGAGTCTGAGTGCCTTCAGGCCAACCTCGTGGAGATGATCTTCTCTGAAGATTAAAATTTGAGGATCTCCCCAGGCAGTGGTGGCGCACGCCTTTGGTCCCAGCACTTGGGAGCTAGAAGCAAGGACTGTGAGTTCCAGGCCAGCCTGGTCTCCAGAGCTAGCCCCAGGACAGCCAGGGCTGCACAGAGAAACCCTGTCTGGAAAACAAAAACAACAAAATTGATTGCAATTGTGTCTTGATTTCTTGGTTTGCTTAAAAGAAGCCACATACTTGCTTTGAATTGACAAGTAAATTATGTTAAAATCAGTGTATGTCTAAACAATAAAGAATTAAAATACAAACCTCCAATTAGCTTTCTAACACATGTCTATCTAAAAGATTTTAATAAAATAGGTCTTGAGTATGGCCACAGTAAGTAGCTCAGAGGAAATATTGCAGATAAAAAAAATCTGCAGCAATTAGTATCTATTGCCTTAAATTCTGTGTATGTGCAGAACCCTTTTCTGCTTTTGAAATGAAGAATTTCACTAAGCCATCTAGGAAAGACACATGGAATTCATAGGCTTAATTCAGGCAGTTTTGTTTCACAAATGTCTAAAATGTGATTCTCTTGAGGTGACACAGTCTTGTTCTCCTAGCCCCAGGCAAGCTACTGTCTAAATCTCAATTTCTTCAAATGTGCATTGGGTTAGGCATAGTTACACCCACCTGTAATCTTATCACTTCAGAGGCTAAAGCAGGAGGGTCACAAGTTTGGGGTGAGGGTGGACTACAGACCAAGGCCTTGTCACAAATGAAAAGCGCAAAGAATGTGGGTTCTCTTCCCAGTGTCACAAGGCAGCTCACAACCATCTATAACTCCAGCTCCAGGGGGTCGGACACTTCAGGCCTCTGAGAGCACCAGCATTCAAGTGGTGCACAAATACACATGTAAGCCGGGTTGGGGGGCGGAGTATGTGAGCCAAGCCTAGCTGTTTCTAAGCCCAGGACTCAGGAGACTGAAGTGGAAGAATCACAAGTTCCTAGTCTACAAAGTGAGACAGACCCCGTCTCAAAAAACAGGTAAGAGTTGAAGAGATGGCTCAGTGGTTAACAGTTCTTGCTGATCTTGCAGAGGATCCAAGTTTGGTTCCCAGAACCACACAGTGGCTCGCAACCACCTTCAACTTCCTTCCATGGGATCTGATGTCCTCTTTTACTGACCTCCTTTGGCCCCAGGCAAATGGTGCACATACACACAGACACATAAAATAGAAAAAAAATATATTAAAAGAGAATTCAAAGAAGCATTTTAAGACAGTACTTGCTTGCACTTGCCAAGTTAGTTAGCTCATCTTTAAGGACAAGAGTCCGGTTAGTCATTAACTGCCCGTCTCTCCCTGCCACCACCGTGTCAGATACCTTACAGAGCAGGAGCAGATGGGCTTGCCCTCTCCTGCAGAAAGGAAGAAACCTTCCTGTAGTTCCTTCCCTGATTTAGGGATCTTAACCCTGGCGCCTCCCTCTCCTGAAAACAGGAGTAAGGTTCCTAGAGATGATCTGACCCAGAGTACCACTGCACGTCACCATGTTCTTAAACGGCTCTAAAGCACCTAACACTTCCATTCCCATTCACTTGGTTCTGTTAAATGCATTTGGAATGTAAAAACCCCCAGAGAAATCAAAGTACAATAATTCGGGTTTAACAGAAATAATCTATTAACAATCAAAAGTTTGCCAACCAAAAATAACACTAATAGTTCTGAGTGCTCCCACAATAGGGGTAGGCAGGAGAGTCTTATCTCTGTACTGTACAACAGCAATACATTATATACATGTCCTAAGAGCCTGGTCTGTCCCCAGCTCTTCATTTTCCTGCTGTGTTGTTCTGTTGCTGCTGTTCTGCCAGGGCTTGCTGAAGACGCATCCGCTTCCGGGAATAGTGCTGCCAGTGTAGAATCTGCTGCTCGTCAATGAACTTCGCACACTGAGCGTTCACCAGCTCTTTTCGAAAGTGTTCATACTGGAGGAGCTCTAACATGTGTAAACACTGAGGGTACCTGGGTGAAGTTCGTAAGTTAATTACCAACATAACGTAAGGCATCCCAAGCTCTAATACATCTCCCTCAAAATGACCTCAAGCCACCACTTGATCAGCTCAGCGCCTCTGGCAGCGCTGTTCCCTCCATGTTATGTCAGAACAGTTCAGAACCCTGAGTAACTTGCCCAAGATCACACACCCAGAGTCAAAACTGGTGGATAAACCACACACTTCTAGTTTTCTAAGAGAGGAACATGAACACTTTTTAATTGAAACATTTTTATTATATTTATTTATTGTTTGTGTGAGAGGGAGAGGGAGCACGTGCCCTGGGACACCTGTGGAGGTTGCCATGGGAGTCCTAGGGACCAAACTAAGGTCATCAGGCCTGCAGACAAGCGTCTTTACCCACTGAGCTATCCCACTAGCTCTGAAGACTTTGAAAATAATGATGTGTTTAATAAATAGCTATTGGTTTTCCATCAGAAGCCATAAAAGGGAAACCTTAATTTAAGTGAATCAACTAATTCCACAAGAACTGTATACACTGCTGGGTGGAAATACCCGCGTTCCCAGTACTCAGGAAACTTAGGAAAAGTACACTGAATCTGAGGGCAGTGTGGGGTCGTATTGCAAGATTACCCCCTCCAAAAATCTCATGAATACAGTGCTCTAATTTTCCACAGGGACTATAGCAAGAAATCATGAATACGCTTAAGACTGAGCAAATAAATACACGAGACTAAAAAAAAAAAACCAAATATTTGATTATCTAAAATGGAGAAGGAGAAGGAAAAGGGTGAGTAGAATACATGTTGTGTCACTGAGCTGGAACTGTAAACAACATGTCCTCAAGGCTTTTAAAAATTTTTATTTTGTTTATGGGTGTTTTCCCTCATGTAAGTTTATGAATCACAAACATGGAGGTCAGAAAAGGGCACTGGAGCCCCTGGTACTGGACTTACTGATGGTTGTGAGCAGCCATGTGGGTGCTGGGTATCAAACTTGGGTCTTGTGCTCTTAACCTACGACCTATCTCTCCAGCTCCATCCTCATGGCTTTTAACACACACACACACACAGACATGGATGTGTATGTGTCCACATATAAATACATACATACATGCAGTTCCTAGCGTTGTATGCACAACAGCCTAGAAACAGAACCACTAACATGTCAATGAGTACACAGTCTCCAGAGCCTCATCTCAGAAGGCACTTACTACAGTTCCTTGAAACAACTAATTCCAGGGCAGGACAGACAAAGTACAACATGAACGCAGAATGCATCACAAGAAGTGACAAACATGGATAGGGATATGTCAGAACTCACAGGTGCCAATCTCAAGTGCTCCAGCAGCCAATACTGCTGGAATAATTAGAGTCAAGAAAAGATGACTATAATCATTGGATTAAAAAAGAGAATCCAAAAGTTGACTATGGGGGCTGGAGAGATGGCTCAGAGGTTAAGAGCACTGTCTGTTCTTCCAGAGGTCCAGAGTTCAATTGCCAGCACCCACATGGTGGCTCACAGCCGTCTGTCACGGGATCTCATTCCCTCTTCTGGTGAGCATGAAAAGTTGACTCTGACATACACGTTTAAATTAGTAAATAACAAGAGAATACTTTTCCTTGTTACAGACTCTGACGAGTAAATACATGATGATAGAATTAGAAAATTCCTCAATAAAACTGTGAGGAAAGTATCTGCAATAATGCTAAAATTAGGGAGAAGGGAACAGCCGAGAGCAAAGCATGACGACACTTGCATGAAGGTGTCAAGATGAACCCATTACTTTGTAGGCTAACCTAAAAATTACTCGATTAAAAAATGCTGAAATCAGTGGGCAAAATTGTTGTCTATATATCTCAAGGTATTTTCCCAAGTTACTTATCAAATATAAAAGAAAAACAGTAACTTGATGTGGGGAAATCTGGAAGGCACCACCTAACAATTGATTAAAATGAGTATCACCACTAACAGACAGACAGACTTCACCTGACTCTGGATTATGACAAACCAAGAAGGACAAAGTGACAAAGTAGTAAGTCAGTGTTTGTCAGAGTGAAGATGAGAGAGGAGTGGGGAAGTGGAGAGTCAGGCAGAGAAAATACCAAGGAGCTCATGACATAGCATATAGGCCTGCAGTGGATGACACAGTAGATACAGGACACCAGTAGGAAAACTGAACCTAATGGGGGCTGTAGACTACACAGCAGACTAATGCTAACATTCTACCAATGCAGTTTTTGACTGACTTTTGGAAATACTCAGAAAAGTCAAGAGAAAGTCTAACATTCTCTTTTCTTCTTCCTGTTTCCAGCTAAGCATGCCCTCCCTAACACTTGAGGCTTCCATAGCTGGCCCCCCGCCCCACCCAGGAGCCGGTCGGGCCTCTGTGCCAGCTTCACTCGAGGAGCAAGCCTTTTCCTTCTCCTTCCTTTCTCTCTTTTGGGCAGCTGTCCGGATTTTACAGCTTACTTGCACTGGGATATTTTTTGTTGTTGTTGTAAATTATAATAATTTTGTCTTGGAGCTTAAAAAGGAGGGAGGCTGAGGAGGGGACAAGATGAAAATGAGAAGGGGCAAGGGGGGTGGGGAGAGGTGGCTATGGCTGCCACTGCAGAGCCAGTGCTCTGCTTTCCTTGCAATAGGGCTTATCATTTATATTCCAAATAAAGAGTTGCCTGTAGTTACTGGTAACTTAGCTCAGAATGCTCTGTTCCCACTACACTAATTCCTGGTGGCACATCAGTAATTTAAAATTTCAGCTCTGAGTATCAGGTACGTGGGTGCCATTGAACCTCTTAAAGTTTAGTTTCTTTATATGCAGAGCCCTGTGAGCAGCAAGAGAGTGGCCTTAGGCAGCGTTTCCTCAGCCACTGGGATCTAGACAGTGCCCTAGAGTCTAGACAGCACCCTATCAATTTTGTAGAAAGCAAAATTAGACTACAAAATAGGGAATTAGGCACACTCTGAGAGGCCACAACATACTACTGCTAAATCTACAGGATAAAATAGAAGAGGTACAAATGAAAGACTCACAATTTGATTTTTAAAAATAAAGAAGACATAGCAGGAGTCAAGTGAAAGCATTCACTTCATGGAAATAACTGGTGGGTTTGTTAGCATGGCCCTCCTAGGAAGCCAACAGCTTCACTCCCAACCTTCTTCCACTCAAAACAAGTACAGTCAACTTATATCGAATCATCACGAGGAAGATAAATGCCATTTGGTATGTGGTGCTCTGAGCACATCTGAAAGCCTGTGTTTAGCTTGTGTTTTTTTTTTTAATTTTATTGTTTTTACTTTATATGGATGGGCATTTGGTGCCTATGTCTATGTACTATGTGTGTGCAGTGCTTTCAGAGGCCAAAAGGCATCAGAACTTAGGGAACTAGAGTTTCAGGCAGATGTGACCCGTCACCCGGGTCCACTGCGTGAGCAACAAGTCTCCAGCCAACCCCATCCCCCAAATTTCCTTTGAGCCAGGGTCTGACTATAATCCAGGTTGGCCTCAGCCTCAGATCTCCCCTGCTCTTCTACGTGTAGGGATTAAAGGCATGCACCACTCTCCCTGCATGCACCACTTTCCCTGTTTAGTTTTTTGTTGATCTGCAACATAACTAAAGGTTCCTGATAACTCTGGAAATGGTGACACTAAAAAAGTGACTGAAAGCACCTACGAACAGACATGTAAGAGAAACACAGCTGCTGCACGTACTAGCTCTCAGTAAGCAGGCCACATGCTGGGAAGTCTGCAAGGGTTAGAGTTAGCTCCTCAGCTGCAACCAGTTGCTGACCCAGGAAAACGAAGGCATCCACTCTTCCCAAGTTTCAAGACTCAGAAATCTGTTATATAAAACCTTCCCATCTTTAAATTAGGACAACTATTTTAAAAATCTAAACCATGTGCAGATATAATGAAGTTGTCCAACAGGGGTTAATTCACAACCTCCTCTGAATTTAAACATCTATAGCTGTTATCTCCAAGAGGGCAGAGATTAACAGGGGAAAGAAAAAAAAAAGCCAAAACACAAAACCCTATAAACAGGGTAGAGCTACAAGGAGGTCTATTTGATCTCAGTGTAATGAAGAGCTGTCTAACCTCTAGCCATCAGTGTTAGAAGCTGCCTCTAATAGAGTGACATATGCTCACTGGAGGCCTCCAAGCAGAGTGCAGATAATCATCTTTCAACAGCTCAGCTGCAGAGACTGAACTTGAAGGTGGCTAAGTCTTTTAATACACAGTCTGTAAATCTGCTGGCACATGGCATTATAATCTAATAATAACTCTCCTTTGGATTCCTAGAGGAATCAACAATTGCATCATGAAAAGCAAATCAGAGTGCAATTAGTACTACAAGCAGCTGAGAAATCAAGTCAGGAAAGTGACTAGGATTAAAAAAAAAAGGTTTAAAATGATTTCCTCTAATTTTAAAAATAGGGTCTCTGTGGTCCTGATTGGCCTACAACTTGCTACATAACCAAGCTGGCCCCAAATTCAGAGATTTGCCTGCCTCTGTTTCCTAAGAGCTGGGATAAAAGGAGCACCAGACTAAACTCCTGGGTTTTGTTTGGTGGTGGTGGTGGTGGGTTTTTTGTTTGTTTGTTTGTTTGTTTGTTGGTCCTTTCCTCACCCTCTGGGGTGGGGGCAAGACAGGGTTTACCTGTGTAGCCCTGGCTGTCCTGGAAGTAGCTCTGTTGACCAATCTGGCCTTAAACTCAGAGATTGCCCACATCTGCCTCCCCAGTGTTAGGATTAAAGGCATGCACCAGTTTCTCTTTTTTTAAGACAAAGAGAGAGTTGAGTTTGAGGTTTTGTTTTATATCATTAACAGGGACAGTTGTGTGGTTGTAATGTTCCTACAAGTTAGTAAATCCTATAATGAAACTATCTTTTGAATAACTTGATAGTGCCTGTTTTGTTTGTTCATTTTTTAACAATAAGTTAATGTGCACAATACATTCAACAGAGTGCTTAAAAACAGGACACTATAAAGAAGAACGGTAGCTCTAAAACTCTCAGAAAACACTACTTACTATGTGTTAATTTTCAGCTTATGGCAATGCCACAGCATTCCAGTAGATTATGGATTTGTACACATTAGAAACCCAGAGATACAAGGAAGTGTTAAATGACAAGGTTAGACAAGACCACATTACTTTACAGCTTTAGTCTAAAGCCAGTTAACTGGACCTTATCAACATGGACAGAAGTGGCTTGTGCTGACGTATGACTAAGAGAGTAAGCTGGCTTCCACAGAGACAGTTGTTTGGCTTCACTGGGAGAGGTAAGAACAGCAGAAATAAATCAGATCACTGTAATAATCCAAGTTAGAGATGACAGTGTCTTATATTAACTAAAAGTAGAACAATTCAAAATATAGATTTTCATTCTGACCCTGAGAAAACTGCTAAAGATCAGTGCTTTGTATTTATAATAAAGTATACATAAATTTAGGATTATAAAAAGCAAACTTACTTTAGATACTTGGCATACTCTGGCTCCTTCCAGTAAAGCAAGTACTTGAGATAATTAACAAAAGCTTTGTCTTTGAAGTAACCTCTTTGGGCAAGAACTGAAAGGCATAAAGAAACAATCTGCATGTCAGCCAACTGCTGGACAACTGACTTGTAATCTCTAAAATAAAGTAGCTCTTCTCAACATCCCTACCCCCCAAAGCAAAAGGAATTAAAAAACACAAGACCCTGTTTGCTCAGTTAATAGTTACAGGGAATGAAAAACCCCATCAACATATCAAAGTAAACACTATTACAAATTGCATCTCTTCTGTCGGAAATCATCAACAGCTAGCTACTTAACTTAAGGATGTACTCAACTTACAATTAAGGTAATTTGGATTGGCTAAACATTGCACAAATTCCAACTCCAACTGAAACCGAAGTCGATTTCCAGCATCATCTAGGATGAAAAACAGTTTTTTAAAAAAATCACCCAAAATAAAAGTCATAATATGAATACTGTTAGGCACAAAAATAAACCAAAGGTGAGAAGGCTCAACAGGTAAAAGTGCTTGCGACCAAGTCTGATGGCCTGAGTTGGATGCCTGGAACCCAGAAGGTTGCTGTAAGACAAGCGACTCCCCCAAGCTGCCCTCTGACCTTGGCATGCACCATACTCCCAACGAGCATACACACATATTAACTTATAAACAAATATCAAAGTGCAGGAGACTTCCTTAGAAATTTATGATTCACGTATGTATGTTTGTGTTTTTATGTGTGTTAGAGAGAATGTGTGTTTGTGTGTCTGTGAATGAAATCTATCAACATGCAGGAGAGAAACTCTAAGAGTGGAACCCGATTTAAAACAAAACAAAACAAACTGGGCGTGGTGGCACAAACCTTTAATCCCAGCACATGAGAAGCAGAGGCAGACGGATCTCTGTGAATTTGAGGCCACCCTGGTCTACATTTCTAGTTCTGGGCCAGACACAAGTACATAGTGAGACCCTGTTTCCAAAACAAAAACAGTAAAGAATTCTCTAAAGTTCGTTGATGAAAATAAATGGGTATTTACCACCAAGGACGTTAGCGGAGATCACTGGATAGTCTCTAATAGCTGCGCGGTCTCCTATGTCAATGAGTTATTATAACGACCACCACTACCAGTGATTACGTTAAGGAAAAATAAAGTGCTATTAAAAAAAAAAAAAAAGGAAGCAAGTTGCAAATTGAGGGGAGGGAAGATGGTGATCCTCATTAGACCGATACATCAGTTACCGACACATCTAGCCAGCTCAGGAAGAGGGTCCAATACAGACAGCGGACGGTCTCACTCAGTCTTCTCCCTCGCCCCGCTCAGCCCCGGGAGCCAGAGCAGGAGTTGGGGTTTGAGCAACACAGGGGCAAAGATAATCTCACAAGCCATATTCCGCAAGGCCACCGCCTTCTCCCCCGCCAATCACAACTCTAAAGATCTGAGCCCGAAAGACAGCTCAGGGAAAGGGAGACAGGAAAAGTCGGGACGAAACACCGCTCCCTCGGCGAAGACTCCGGGCTCACGGTACAACGTACCTGTCTCCATAGCGACGGCCGCAGCCATAACTGTAACAGAGAGGCACAAACACGACCAACCAGATTGAACCGCAGCCACGAATGGTAAGGGAGGACGGGAAAACCACCGCTTCTACTTCCGGTCGCGGGGCAGGTTGGGACACGAAGGCGGGGCCAGCCTCAACACGAGCGGGCTGCGCGCGCAGATATCGAACGGGGCGTGCGGGAGAACCTTGTTGCCTGCGCTGACGTAACACACCACCCTGACGTCACTTTTTCCTGTGTGGAGTGACACAGAGCATGAGTCTTGGGCCTCTTTGTCCCTCCTGACCTGGGTGTGTGAGCCGGCAGCATGGCCTCACCCCTTAGGAGCAAGTCCTCCGCTCCGCGAGTGCAAAGCCCCCGCCACAAAGAGACGTCTACTGTCCGCGTGGAGACGTCTTCCCACTACGAGGAAACGTCATCCCACCGCGTGGAGACATCCTCCCGGCAGGTCCGAACGTCTTCGCGGCAGGTGGAGGTCTCCCAGAGCCACCGAGAGGGGCCTCCCCTCATTCCCTCCGCGAAGCGACAACCTCGATTCCTCGAGGTGTCCTCCCAGCACGTGGAAACCTCCTCGCAGCGCACGGAAACATCCTCCCGCCACGTCAGGACGTCGTCATCCCTGAGGATGGAGACTACTATGCACCGTGTAGAGAGCCCAGCCGGGCGGGACAAGCAAGCCTCTCGCCAGAGTGCCAAAATGGCTCGATGAATGCTACCCAAAGGCCATGGCCTTTAGCCAGGACTGAAGAGTTGCCAGCCAGCCAGCTTCCAGCAGAGCCAAGCATCTTTGGTTTCATGGAAACAGCGCATAAATCAGTGTAAGAAACAGTCTGTGGTTTCTGGACGCTGACAACAATTATTGACATTGCAGCACCTTAGGCCATCCTGCTATTGACCCATGTACTATTTAACTTGAAGCCAGCACAGAAGGGTTTCAGACATGTGGCCCTGTATAAACCCAGCCAATCGACAAAGAGGCTCTCTCTCTGAGTCTTTTACAGGTAAGTTTTGTAGTCTTAGGTCCCTTTAGAAAATACCTTGACAAACTGACATTTGCGAAGAGGAGCCAAACTTGTCATGATTTGTGACCACTGGCCTGATTATATACCTGCTTGAAACCTGCAGGACAAGGAATCATCTTTCACAAATTATTAATTGACCTAATTTATATTTTATAAATAAGTTTTCTTATTTTTTTTATACATGGTATTCCACATACGCCTTAAAAAATAGGTCAGAGGATATTAGAAAAACAACGCAAGTCAATTAATAAAAAATAGTCTTGGAAGGGAAAATGAAGAGGAAGCCACTGACCCCTGACCTGAGGGGTGAGGTAGGTAGAGGATGTTACTGAGTGCCTACTGTGTGCTACGGACTAGTCAGAGCATGTCAATTATCGCAGTGGAGAAGACTAAGATTTTCCTCTAGTGGAGAGGCAAACACAAAAGGGGAAAGTAAGACAGTGTTCTGTTGTGTTCCTGTGAAGGAAGAGGTATCTTGTGGTAGAGACTGGGAGTTCCTTAGAGAGTGTGTGCAGGGGAAGCCTTCCTGGTTGGGTTATATTTGATCTGAGATTTGTGTGGGTGAACGGTGAGCTGTCCTAGGGTCTAAGGGGCGGTACGTTCTAGACAGAAGGAAAAGCCCGCTTTTAAGAAGTAGGTGGGAGCAAACTGAAGATGTTTAATGGAACAGAAAGACCAGTTAGTATATGAGGGTGTGGTTTTTTTTTTAATTTTTAAAGGAAAATTCCAGTTCATACAGTCTTGAAAATCACAGTAAAGCGTTTGAATTTTATTCTTGAGATCATCAAGAAAAAATTTTTGATGCAAGGGAGTAAAGTGCATGATGCAGTTTACATTTTAAATCTGTCTTGCCATCGTTGTTGTCTTGGTACCCAAGGTGGGAGTGATTTTCCCTCCTGGAATAGTCGGCAGAGGCATATGTGTCTGGGAGCAGCATAGAAAGTGCTCCTGACATCCGCCCAACGCCCAAGTCAGCGCCCCACCCACCCCTCCACCAACAGAGAAGCGCTGTGCTGAGAACCGTTGAAGGCGCTGGGGGCTTTGCTGGAGCTGGGGCCCCTCACTTCTGCTGGCAAGATTGTGGGAAAACAGAAAAACAGTCGTGGAAGTGTGGATATAGTGACTTCCGGTGAGGAGTATAGCAAGCGCTCTCAGAGGAAGAGGGTGTGTTGCTCTGTAAGGAACCTTCTATCCCTCTTCAATAATGTATGTGCTGTTTACCCCTAGAGCAGAACGGCGCCAATGGACCTGAGTCGCCAATGGACCTGAGTCGGCAGGACTCCTCCCTCCTTCCAGGCGCTTACTTAGTCCCAACAAGCACACTGGGCTGTCCCCCAGAGTGGGGGCTCAGGTCAGGAGAAATGTTGTGACTACTATGAGTGTTATAACCCTCCTCAGCACCACCCCGAGGCTAGCCTAATGGCTCTCTTCCTCCTAAACCTGCTAATAACAAAGAATTAGCTAATAACAAAGAACTGTCGGTCTTTTCCAGTTCAGTAGTTCTTCTTAACATGCCCAGCTGTGCCTGAAATACTCACTCTCTTCGTGGCTTTGAAAGGAACAAAGCAGTTGCTTCTCTTTGTGTCCCTCATTAATCTTTGTTATTACAACAGTGCTTTGTGTCTAATGTAACAAAATAAGCCATGTATAAAAAAACATTTGGGGGGAGGGTGCTTCCGAAGGACCTGGGTTCAATTCCCTGCACTCACGTGGCAGCTCACAACTGCCTGTAATTCCAGTTTGAAAGGATCAGACACTCCCACACTAATGCACATAAAGTAAAAGTAAATAAATTATTTTTTTAAAGAAACATTTCGGGCTGTATAATCTTTCCTTTCCATTTCTAGCCTGGAAATAATGTCAGAAATGTGATTGTCCTTCTAGACTTTTCACCATTAACAAGTGCTTCTGTTTCCTCTTTTAGTCATATCTGGAAGACTGGCTGGAGGTGGCTGGAGGAGCCAGACAGCTGGCTTCAGGGTTGTTGATGCTTCAGCAAGGGCACAGCTCGTGGTAGACTCTGTTGTCCTGTCTCTAAAAGAGATTTTTATCTAGTTTTCTTCCTTCACATTTCACTTACAGTGTTTCAAGGCTGGAACGCAGAGAGAGAGAAAGAGATACTTAGAGCAAGAAAGTGTCAAAAGTAAAGGATGGGATGAATCGCATATTTGCTATAATATGTTTTACATGCCACAGCTTGACAGTGTGTGTTGATGAAGGTCATTGTTAATGTACCTGTTGCATTGTACATATGTGCTGCTGTTAGCCATGCTGTGTGTCTTCCTCACATTGTCCTCCGCAGGAAATAGTGCTGCTGTGCCTGGCACGTTTTTATACAGTGTTAAAGTCAATATGTGCAGCAATAATGAATGAAGAGCAATGTTCTCCATTTGTAGTGAAGACGGCCTTTAATGGCACAGTCTAATCACTGGGTTTATTGTGGCAGGTAATAGTTGTGTTGCCTTCAGTTGCACCAGCCAGATTAGCTTGAAAAACTAAATAAATGCAAATTCTTATAAAGAAGTTGCTTCTTACTATCTTTTCTTATTTATTATCTGGGGTGGTTTACAATGTTTTTGCCTGTTATATTGAAAAGAAATGGCTGGGTGTTGTAATTCATACCTGAAATTCTAGGACTTGGAGGATTGCCATGAATTCAAGTCCAGCTAGGGCCACATAAAAAGTACCAAACTAGTCAAAGATACATAGCAAGATTCTATCTTTAAGAAAAAGAAAAAGAAAAAAAGAAAGAAAAGAAAAGGGAGGTGGGCAAGGCCAGTTAAATGGCTCAGAGTGTGAAGGCACCACCAAGACTGATAGCCTGAGTTTGATTTCAGGGATTCACGTGGGAGAAGGAGAGAATAGGCCTCCAAAAGTTGTCCTCTAATCTCCACGCATATGCTCCCCACAATATATATATATATAATATTTTATACAATTTAATATATAATATAATGAGTTATATATTTAATATACACAAATTATATGTAAATATAATTTATATCAACATATATACTTGTATATGCATATTAAAATTATATATTATATGTAACTGGACTTTGTGGGTTCTTTTTCCCCATCTCCGTCTCAGCCCCTAACACTAAGTAGGAGGGAAAGGAGATCCCTGAATCTAATTTATTCCTTTTGTTTGTTTTTTTCTGACCACTGCTACTAACACACCTCACCCAACATCCCTAAAAGACCAACAAGCTCCCATCTCACCTCTTGAGGGGGTGGGGGGCTCGCATATATGTACCCACTGAAAGGTTCCCGGAGTTCCAGATATCACACAATCGCAGAAACTATCTGCAGAGCTGGCAAAACAGTGTTTCTGCTAGAGCACGAGGCAAATCATTGTCAGCTGTGCCGCAGCCCTACAGCCCTACACCTGGGATTAAAATAAAAGCACATTCTTTATAATAATGCTGTTGTTTTTAAAGAAACCAAAATTCCAGAATCCTCAAAAATGTCCTCTCAGACGGAAAGCACAGCAGAAGGATCAAGGTAATTGTTCTTCCTACCAGTGTTTCCCATCTTATCTGGGAAGAGACGCATTTACCAAGGACTTCTAAGTGTATCTGTTTGATGCAAGCTGAATCCTGCACGTTATCTGTCTTTAGCTGCAAGGGAGGCTGGGGAACCAAGGATTTAGCTTTCTAGCCTGAATGGTGGCAGGAGAACGGGAAAGGCTGGGAACTGATAACACAGAGAGCCAGGCAAGTGCTTCCTGCATGTTGCCTCCGAGGATGATGGTGTCTTTCAGGGTGATCTTCAGTGGGCCTAGGGCTTCTCAGCAGAGGCTTGCTTGTTTGTCTTTAGCGTAGCATTGACCAGGCTGCCAGACAGCACTGCTCAGGGCCTTTTCTCGTCGGTGCTGTGGAGCAGAACACATGGAACACATTTTTGCAGGTTAGTAATTCTTTACCCCTCCCCCTTTCAGAACATTTAGCGCATTGCTCCGCCCTCTTCTGGTTTGCTGTGCTTCTAACAGCAACTGCTCTACCCTGGCCTTTGCTCCTCTACGCGGAGGTGTCCCATGGCCTCTGTCCGGGTGCGCTCTGTGTTGCTGGTGGAGCACTTTATGATATACACTTTGGCGTACTTTATTTTCCTTGTCTTGTATTTGGGGTTGCTTGAGAAATTTGGGAGCCGTTATTTCTTGAAATGTGTTTCCCAGCCTCTCTCTGGGCATAAATGATGGCTGTAGTAAAGCTGCGTGAAGCTGACCCGTATCTCACTGGTGCTCTTCTGTTGTTGTTGTTGCTGCTTCTCCTTATTTTACTGGCTACTCTGTATTACATTTGTCTTCATATTTACGTTAATCTTTTTTATGCAATCTAACCTATCATACATGTCATACAGTGTGGTTTTTAAATATTTTTAAATTTTCATTTACAACTTTTTTTTTTAATCTCTTAATAGTTCAGCTTGGATCTTTTAAAATATCCAGCTTGTACAAATAAGCTCCTCCATGTATTCCTTTTATACCTTATTCCCACGCCCTGTCATTACCTTTAACGTACACAGTTTTGCTTTAGTAACCATTTAATTCATCTTTGTTGATGTCTGCCATCTGTATAATCTCTGGGGCGATGTCTAGGATTGGCTTCTCCTCGGAATGAGTTGTATTTTGTGGTTGAATTCATTCTTACGCCCTACATAGTAATTCCTAACTTTACTGAGTGTTCTATAGTTTTCATGTTCTTACCATCCCTGAACTTTGAGCTAGTGACTTATCATTTATTTGCATTGTATGGAACTTTAAGCTGTTTTATGAGTCCTGAGTGCTGGGTGGGCACCGGTGCCATCTCCAGAGTTCCCTTTCCGTGCGGCTTTCTTGTTCTCAGTCAGAGCTCCTGTGAATTCGGCCTCCCTCCTCAACCCCGTTCTCCCCAGGCTGCACACCCACATTTCCCTACGGGCAGTGAGCTGGGACAACCACAAGCTCGCATTAGTTTCTTCAGCTGGTCTAGGCCAGCAGGAAGCCTGTTCTCTGCTCCGCCTGGAATCCTTATTGTCTGATGCAGGGTTTGCTGGAGGGTAACGTTGCCGTTTCTGTCTTAGGTGGCGGGATAGTCAGGTCGGGATTGTGGACAAGTCTTCGTAGTAGCTGTCATTGCCCAGAATGGGACATTTTACAGTCTCAGCGATGGGCGCAGTGACTGTGTTGACCTGTTCTCTTTCATTTTCAAAACAGCCGCACTTTAGACCCTGATCTTGATCCTCCTGTCTGCACCATCTGCGTGCTGGGATTACATGTACACGCCACCTTGCCTGGCTCATTGTGTCTCTTTGAGGTCATAGCATCATTTTTCTGTGAGGGTACAGGAGCTTTGTTGGGGGATGGTCTGATGTATTTTGATGCTAATTATTGCTTGCTGTCTCTGACCCACCTTTTGATTAATAAAAAGCCATCCCACCTGGGCAAGGCAGAGGAGATAGGTGGGGCTAGGAGAGAGGGATTCTGGGAAGAAAAAAGACTGCCAAAAGGAAAAAGGAGAGAGACCTGAAGGGAAGAGAGGAGGCCGCCATGGGTTAGATGGAGGAGAAGCACATGGCTGGCTTGGATGCAGAATCCGGCCCAGATGAAGAACATTAACAAGTATTTGGGACTGTGGATGGGAGGTAACTTGATAAAAGCTATTGGAAACAGATAACATAAGATTAAGGCAGGAATCCCATGCCTGCCCCACTATGGGAGGTAGTTTAGAGGATTAATACCTGCCCTGCCCCAGGTTAACTAAGGCTACTTTAAAATATAACAGGTATCTGTCTTGATTGATTACTAGCCGGGACTACAGATAATACAGGTAATACAGATAATTTAAAAAAACAATAGAGCTTAAATATAAATGCTGATTATCAATGCTGTTAGCTGTACCAGTTAGTTTACTCCTTGGCTGCAAACCTCAGCAAATTTCTACTCCGCGACCTGTGGCTCTGCTCATCTGCCACCAGGGGGCGCGGCAGGACGCATTCTCTCTCGAGGACCAGAGTCGCCTTTTCCTGAGCGCGGTCTTCACTGAATCCTGTGGACTGGCAGAACCCAGTCACGCTTCCCTTCCCTCGGTAGCGGCCAGATACACTTGGAAATTTTCTATTTGAAGAATTTGGTTTTTTAAAACTAACCTTGAAACACCAGCGCCAGCCAGCCTTCCATCCATTCTCAGAAGTCTGCAGTTTCTACTCTACAGGATTCCTGGGAGTTTCTCAGCTTTAGCTGTTCCGCACTCTGCCCTTCCTGTCTGCTACTGAGCAGACACTGTCACCATGACAGAGGCTCCCTCCCGCCTTCCTTTTAAATTGCCCGTTCATACATAGCCTTTGCTCATTTTTCTTTTCATTATTCTTACTGATTTTTTATGGGTACCAAATATTTTAAGCTCAGATTTTGTTTGTATTACATACATATATTATCTTCTTAAATAAAAGCTTTATTTATGTGTATGTGTGTATGTTTTTGTGAATGTGTGCTATGTGTGTACAGCTGCTCGTGGAGGCCAAAAAAGAATGAGATGCCCTGGAGCGGAGTTTCAGGTCGTTGTGAACTGTCTGATGTGTGGGCTGGGAACCAAGCTCCTGTCCTCTATAAGAACACAACTCAACCACTGAGCCAGCCCCCACATCATATTATTAAAGTTTAGGGATCACGTCCCTCTTTGAATTTTAAATCTCTTTTTAAATATCAAAAGACAGCTTCTCGTTGCCCACCGTTGCCTTTATCTTGTCTAGTATACTTCTCTGTGGGGCAGCGGAGTGTCTGTCTGCATAAACCGGCCCGTCCAGTGATTTTTAACCTTCTAGACAAAACTATTAAAGGCTGGAGAGATCTATTTACTGGGTCACAGTATATTTTAAAGGGGGAGGAGAGTTGTAGAGATGGCACAGATGGAGAGAGTGATTGAGAACACTTACGGCTTTTACAGAGGACCCAGCCTGGGTACCTCTCAATAGCTTGTAACTCTGGCACAATGAGGCCTCTTTAGGCACCACACACCCTGTGTGTGTGTGTGTGTGTGTGTGTGTGTGTGTGTGTGTGTGTGTGTGCGCGCACAGACAATGTTTTTAAGAATTAACTGAAGCTGGACGTGGTGGCACACGCCTTTAATCCTAGCACTCAGGGAGGCAGAGATAGGAGGATCTCTGAGTTCAAGGCCAGCCTAGTTTACTGTTCTACAAAGTGAGTCCAGGACAGCTAAGGCTACACAGAGAAACCCTGTCTAGAACCACTCTCCCCCCCCCCCAAAAAGAGAAAGACTGGTGAGATGGCTCAGCAGGTGAAAGCCCTTGCTGACTAAGCCTGTTGCAGTCCAGCTCCCAGGAACCCTGGCAGAAGGACAAAAGGAAGGCTGTCCTCTGACTTCCACATGGACACTGTGCCATGAGGACATTCATCCTTAGAGTTATCATATATACACACAATAATAATGGGAAATAAAATTTTTAAATGAAGTCAAAAACTTAGAACACATCACATTGCTTGGATGTTGGGGCATAGGAGGAGAGTAGGTCAGATCTGGACAACTGAGGTGCGGCCCCGAGTCAAGAGTGTTCACTGTAGTGTTACAGCAAGGGAACAGTTGGTTTCTCCTAAACCCTTCAAACAAGCATCTAGTAATGGGGCATGTGACAGGAAATGGACAGCGAGGCATCGTTATTAACTCGAGAAAACATGAAGTCTAGTTAAGGCTTGGTAGACTTGTTGAAAGGCGTTAAGGGCCATTGTTCACAAGGGTGACATGAAGTGAGTGTATAGGTAATTGATTTCTCAGAAGAGCTGTTAATCCCATTAAAATCCACCAGAAAAAGTTGCTCACATGTTTTATTGGAAAGATAATTGAGTCTCAAAAAGAAGTCTGGTTTATATTTACACAACATCCCTGCCCCTGTCCGTGTGTGGCCAGGCCTTTTCAGCATAAAGACATATATCAAGAAAATTTGTGTTTCAGAAATGACAAAGAGGTATGAAACCACTCTGCCTCCATCCGCCCTTCTTTTTAGGCAGGGGTCTCACTGTGTAGAGCAGGCTGGCCAGCCTGCCTCTGCTTCATGAATGCTTGCATTAATCACACAACAAATGGCCATCGTGCCTGCCTACCGATCTATTCAAAGGTTCAAGAATTCCAGGGGTGCTTGCACCTGCCATGATCTGGAGAAAACCTATCCATCTTTGCCGGCACTGGGTGAGATCCTCCTGGCTGCCCTCACAGACTCACCTGCATAGCGGTTAGACTATGTAGAAACTTGTCTACCCCAGGTCTGCTCTGTGCTTCATAAGGTTTCATTTACAAAAGGGTCCTGGTGCTAAAATAGAATACTCCAAAATCACCAAGTTCCTCCTATCCTTTGCTCTGTGAGGAAACTGCTAAAGTCCCTTGCCAATCACACAGCAGCTTGGGTCATCTTCAGGGAGCTGCCCCCGTTTGTCAGCCAAGTTGACCAGTGGAGACGCATATTTAGAGTCAATGGCCTGTCCATATTGTCCTTTAAAATGGCCAGGAGAGGGGCTTACGGCTTCCTTAGTATGTGTTCATTGGTGAACTTCCCAGCCCGAAGGCAACTTTATCCATTAGTTACGACAGGCCGCAATCCTGGAGCCTCTGACTTTGCCAAGAGCCTACAAAAAAGATCAAGGCCTAAAAAACTCATTGGCTTCAAAATACAAACCAAGATTGAAAGTAATGAGTTCCCGTGTCAATCAGTCCTACTATGCATCAAAGGACAAAGCAAAACTTCTGAAACTGATGAAGCACAGGGCCTCTCAGTGGCTCTGTGGTCTACATACTAATTATGTGCCCTGGGGAGATTCTAGAATGGGGCCTCTCTACCAGATCATAAGATTGACCTAGCACAGCAGTTTGTAAGAGCTGCTGAAAACCCAGTTCTCTTCGAGACTTTGGGGCAGTTCTGCACATGCCTGATTCCACCTATAGGTGGCCCACTTTCCCCACAGTGTTTGGATAAAATCCTTAGTTCTGCAAGGTAAGTTTAGAAAGTATAGAAACATGAATGCATTTTTGCATAATTTTGATAGTTGTCTTTTTGTTTGTCCGGGGTGCGGCGCGGGGGGGTGGTGGTGAAATGATATCTTCCCCTCAACATTGTGACATCACCAAAATCTTATGTAGGCCTGAGTGGGTACTTGAAAGGTTTAAGCTCATTGATTTAAAGAAATGATACTGCTTGCATGAGCAGCCAGCCTTGGCATGGCTAAAGGCCTGGAGTAACCTGGGACACACCAAGGTTGAGAAGCTCTTTCCAGGCTCATTGGTAGACTGAACTCATGTTTTCTGATTCCAGTAAACATGGAAGTGTAATGTCAACTTAGTGGGTCATAACTAGCATTTTCTTGTTCATGAAATAAAATAAGAAAAAATACAAATACCAGTTCTCAAATTTAAATTGTCTCATAAAACATCTATGTAAAGCCACAGGGTAGGATACATTTCTACTAGGAGTCGCTGTCAAAAATAGTGAAGAAAGAGGCATCTCTGAGGTCTCCCTGGCTGAGTCCCAGCTTGGAGTCCAAAGCCAGCTCACTTGGTGCTGTACAGACAGTGGACAGCAGAGGTCAGTCTCCACAAAGCTGCAAGGTTTCACTTCAGAATGTCAGAAACCAAGAGGGAGTGCCACGCAGACTAGAAGCCTGTGGTTAGGAGAAAGCCATCCTGCTGGTCCTCAGAATGGCTGAGTAAGGCATCGTGGCATGTTATTGCTGTGGCATTAACAGCCACTCTCCACTCCCCCAAGAACTGGTTCTTAACTCCAGACTTTCCTAGCCCACTTTGAGATGCTTCATGTATCTACATCTTCTTGTCAGACAAGGTCCGCCGTGGAGACTTGGGCCTCAGCTGTGTCCGTCTTGGAAAATGAGAGCATCACTGGACGTGCCCATGTGGACTCTAAGGACTTCTCTGTCCTCCTCAGTTCTGGAGGGACATTTTGACTGGCACTCACTGTCCCAGGCTATTGAAAGCGCCGTGCCTTCCACAGGTCTGGATGGGGTAGGTAGGTCAGGAGATGGGGTCAAAAGGTTGAGAATTCCTGGCCAGAAAAAAAAAAGCTTCAAAAATCCTAATGTGGGCTGGCTGCTCTGGACTGGTGCCCTTGAACACCAACTTGCTGCACAAGGAGCAGATTCCTAGTCCTCTGCAGTGCAGTCCAGGGGAAGCCTCGGGGGTCAGTGGAAGAGCAGGGGACAGTCAGTCCTAAGACAGGAAGACCAGGTCAGTGCTGCCTCTGCTTGGGGGAGGACTTCAAGAGTAGAACCAGAATCAAAGGGTGAGGAAATACTAAAAAGACACATTTGGGCTCTGGGGGGAAAATTGGAACAGTTTTTTAAGTGTACTTACTATCAAGCCTTAAATCTACAGCCAGACCTAGAGAGCAATCCTGCTCAGCTGGTTCCATGGAAACCTGAGGTTGTGATTCCAGTGGGTGTCGGAGTCACAAAGAAAACTCCGCTAAAGTTGAGCCCATCTTAGGTGTCCTAGGCCACTGAACACCCCCCCCCCCACTGCACACCCACACAGTAATGAGCACTGTGAGTTTTTCTGTAAAAACAAAACAAAACAAAAACAAACCAAAAAAAAAAAAACAAAGTCTTGGCCATCACTTAGAAAGACACATACAGTAGGAATTTGGCCTGACATCACAAAGGAGCCTGGAAGGCCCCAGGCAGCTTGATACTGAAGGAGAGGAGGGTGAGGAGACCAGGAGATGCCTGGTTCATGTCTTCCTCACCAAGATCTTTGGGTGTTACCTCTCTTTCTGCTCCCTCACTCAGGTCGACATAGCATCTCCCCTCCTCTCTGCCCAAACTGGATGCTCTTCTCTGTGCCCTGTGCCCACCACACCCACCCAAGCTCAAGTTGCTTTCTTCCAGACTCTGAAGAGCTGTCACTCACTGCCTGCGCTTCCCCATCCCATAGTCTTTCCCTCTCCAAGTCTCTCTACCTTAGCGAACCTTCCTCCTGGTCCCACTGTCCGATCCACTGGTGGCTTCTCAGCCCCCATCCTCCCCGACCTCCCTGTATCATTTGATACTGAAAGACAGTTTTCTCCTCCAAGTCCTCCTCTCCATGGTTTCCATGGGCCTGACTGCTCTCCTGGCCCCTCTCATGGCATCAGCTCCTCTGTGTAAGAATCCTGCAGATGGCCCCAGAGCGCTTCTCTGGGCCTGCTGCTCTCACTCAGCACTCTGCCCAGCTCAGTGTCACCTGCTGCCTGGCTGCTGGGGTCTCTCCTGCCCAGACCTCTCTCCTGAACAGCATGCCTTTGTGGCTGTGTCCTATAAGAATCCTGACTCCTCTTTCCTCTTCTCCTTTCCTCTTCTTGGTCCAGCTCCAAAATGCTTCCAAAATTATGGCTTTAAGATATGTCATGTTTTCCTTCAGCTCACTCTTCAAACATATTTTGTCCTTTAGACTATACCTACCTTGGTCTCTAGTTCTCTGACACTGCCCTGTCACCTGCTCCCTCCGAGCCACATACTGGTGCTCACTCCTATGGGGTATCCTCTGTGTGACTTGGTTTCCTTAATGCTAAAACTCCAGTGCCATTCCACTGAAGAGCAAGTCAGGGAGACCACAGAAACTAGAGCCTTGTGTCATCCTGTGAGGGCAGCAGAGTAGGCATGGCTTGTGCACTGTCTTTGTCTGACCCATCGGGCACCTCTGCATGAGCGTGTGACCCCCTAACAACAGCTGTCGAGCACATGAGTGTGTATAACCTGGGTCCAAACTGAAGCTTAAATACAGGGCAGGAACCCAGCTATGATACAGGAGCCGATGGCTCCTGGGACTTTGGGAGTTAGGGCCTGGCTCCTTGCCCCCCCCCCCCCGACTCAACCCCTTTCACCTTCTCTTTCCTCCTTGCCCATTCCTGTAGGTTGGATCTTAAGTGTCCTTCAACCCAACTGCCCTGCATGGATGAGGGCAGACACACCATTGAGAGACTGTGGGTCCTGCAGGAGGTAAGATTTAGGTTATTGGGGCTAACCCATATGGGACCCAGCCCCTCCCTCCTCCTGTTTTGCTTCCTAGCCAGTTTGCTTTTCCATGCACTCCTGGCATTGCCACCAGTGGCCCTCAACCAGAGTTCTACAAGCAGTGGTCTGCAGAAGCATGGCCTAGAGCCTCTAACACTGGAGGATAAACAACCCTTCTTACTTTATACATTAATTAGTTCAGGTCTGTGGTTAGAGTGACAGAAAGCTAACACACCTACCTTGCCGGCCTACGTTCTAATCCTTAAACATGCTGACACTTACTCTTGCCTTGAGTTAGTCTTCCCTAAGTTGTTTTTTTTTTTTTTCTAAGTGGGCCTGCCTCTTCACACCCCTCAGGTGGTACACCAGGTACAGCTTTGCCACTTATGGAAGTTTGAGTGAGATATCCTTCATAGTGTCCAGCATTCGAACACATGGATCCCAGCTGGTGATGCTGTTGGGGAGCCGTGGCCTTACTGCAGGAAGTACATCACTGGGGGGTGATGGCCCTTGAGGTTTCAAAGACTAGCCATTCCCAGGTCAGGTCCCTCTCTGCTTGCTGCCTGAGGTTTAAGTTGTGAGCCCTCATCTGCTCTCAGCATCCAGCTCTTGCCCCCAAGCCTTCACTCAACCACCATTATCTCTAGCCCTCTGGATCCATAAGCTCAAATAAACTCTTCCTTGTATAAGTTGCCATGGCTGTGGTGTTTTATCACAACAGAAAAGTAACTAAGACATCACTGAAGGATCTCTTGATCCCCCAGTTACCAGAAATATATATCCTGTATTTCTCCAGGATAGTTGTCACAGCAAACAGCTACATCACTCTTATGGAGCAATCATAACTGCCTTACATTGCCCACTGGAGGGCAATAACTTAAACTGGTTCACCATGTATCCTCGAACCTGTAATGGTACCTGGAACCCAGCAACTATTTTGTGGGTGTCTGAGGGATGAACAGATGAGTGCGTGAATAAATGAATGGCCAATATTAATTCAGAGTCCTAGGAGTTTGGACATAGACAGAGACTGATGCCGGACTCTACTCCAGCCAGGGCCAGATTGACTGGTTCAGGGTGGGGCTCAAAGGCAAAAAGCCAAGGAAGACCCAAGTAGACTTAAACTTGCTCTGGATCTCCTGTGTTCCTTATGTTAGACAGCCTGTCCTCTGGGCCCTGCTCCAGTTCCATCTCCCCATGGAGCCTGACCTGTCCCTCTGCCCCAAAGTCCACCTCTTGGTATTTGCCCTCCCCACCACTGCCATCTCTATGGACATCGCTGTGTGTCTGCTCCATAGTTTCCCTTCCTTGTTTGCTCTTGTTCCTCCCATGACATTGAAAGCATCAGAAGCAGAGGCTGTCATAAGGCCTCTTTGTATTCCTCAGGATAACCCTGAACCAAATGAACAAGGTTGGCTTGTCTGGACCTGGACATGGTCACTGACTGTTCCTGGCCTCTGTGTGGTGGGACATCCCCTGGCAGGAAAAAAAAAGACAGAAACAAGGGGTGCAGCATTCCCTGAGCAGGATTAGTGTCCATTTGGAAGGCAATGAACAAAGAGGACATTGTCCACTGACTTGCTCATTCACATATGGCACGGCCTTGTCCCTGTGCCTGCTCGTTCACCCAGTTTATTGAATTCCTTCTGACTGCCAGCTTCTGTGATGGGCACCAGGGGCAAGGAGAAGACCCAGAGCTGACTCAGGTGCAGTCAGATCATGTCTAATGTTGAGTCAGAGCTGGCTCAGAGAGGTGAGCCCAGGACCCCTCTTCTTTGATCATCAGTCTGTAAGCTGCCTTCACCTGCATGGTGCTCCAGCTAGGAATCCAGACAGCAAACAGCTTCAGCAGACTGCTGTGCTTGCAAACAGCAGACACCTCACAACCTGGAAAGTACTTCATCCCTTTTCTTAAATGAAGACCCACCTCCACCATGTCTTTTCTGGTTTTGGCCTTTCCAGATGTGACTCAGAGAACCCCTCTCCACCACAGGAGCCAAGCTGGGGGGGTGGGGGGGCTCTGCTGACGAAGAACTCCACCCACCCAAGCCTGAGGTCTGTGGGTTCAGCTTCAAGATCACCTAGGGAAACTCCAGACAGGGAGTGGCAGGGTAGCCGAGGATGAACAGCAAGGGTGGGACAACTGGTCAACCAGATGGACAGCCAGACTGTAGGACCTCAGCAGGGTGGGCCGTCTGGAGTTTCCAGACAGCTATTCTATGTAATTATTAATTTTAATGTATAGGTGTTTTTGTTTTCACATAAGAATCCTGATAATGGAATCAATTAGTTTTTATATTACCTATTTTTTAAAAAAAATAGTTGTGCCAAACATGCCAGCTCAGGCCTAGCCCTGAGGAAGCTGAGACAGGAAGACTCCAGGTCTAAGGACAGCCTGGACTACATAGTGAAACTGTCCCCAAAAGATTTTTTTTATAGCACTGTACTCTAGTGCACTGGGTGCAGCAGATAGCCTTGGCTAGTCATCTTTATGTACAAAGCATTTGTTGCCCTGTTGGATTATTTCCTTGTAACACATTCCTGGGAGTGGAGTTAGCATTAAAAAAAAGGTATGAGCAACTTAATAGCAATGGGACCCTATCACCCAATTTCTTCCCTAAAGGGCTGTGCTAATTCACACTTGAGCTGACAGTGTGTTTAGGTTAGTTTTCACCATATAAGCAGCATGCACTGTTATAACTTTGCTAATGTTCGCTAATTTAGTGGGTGTAAAACGGCACATCAAGGTTCCTCTAATTTGCCTGATTATAGTGAGGGTGAGCCTGCCTGGAGGTGCTAATGTAAGTATCTCAGTAACAGGCTCCCCACAGCCTCTCAGCTACTGTTCTGGTCTGCTTCCATACCACTGTCAGCCTCTGTCTGTCTTTACTCTCTTTCTTAAGCCCTTCCTATCTTTATCTCTCTTCTCTTCTTCTGGGTTCTAACCAGTCAAGGATGCAGGCCATTTATGGAGGTCCCAGGCAAGTACGGCTTAGCTGAAAGCTAGCCTCTACGCACAATGCTTTCCCGTAGAGAACTACCTCTCCAAAGTCTACCGGTGCCCATCTTTCCACCTGGACCTCAACAAGAACCCTTTCTCATTTGTCCAGGTAGCTTCACCTGAGTTGAACTTTTAGCTTAAAGCCAGTGGCAATAAAGTCTAAGGAGTAGGAGCGGCCAGACTGTCCTTTGGTGACCTTCTCCAATGAGGTGTCCTCAGTGCCACACCTTAAGCCAACCAGCCAGATGGGGTTTCATGCCCAGGCAGTTGGAAATTTGTGGTCAGAAAGAGCCGATGAGTGGGTCCCTCAGAGTTCAGATGTGTAGGCAACAGGGTTCCATAGAGGCAACAGTGGTTCAGCCAGTCCAACCAGTCCCTTACCTAAAGTTAGAGAAGGAACCCAGCCTTCAAGCTAGAAACCTGAGCCCAAGCAGACAGAGGGCCATTAGTAGTACCCTATGGAATAGCAGGGCCAGTGCTAGGCTCATGCCACAAACCACCTTCCAATGGTACTGGGAGGATTTCAGACAGGCATCAAGATAGCTGACATTGAGGGAAGTGAGCTCATATGCACACGGTGAATGCACATGGAGGGCAAATGGCTGCGCTGGCAGCACACCTGGCCCTGGTAGCACACCTGCCCCTGGCAGCACACCTGGCCCTGGTAGCACACCTGGCCCTGGTAGCACACCTGCCCCTGGCAGCACACCTGACCCTGACAGCACACCTGACCCTAGTATCACACCTGGCCCTGGCAGCACACCTGGCCCTGGCAGCACACCTGGCCCTGGTAGCACACCTGGCCCTGGTAGCACACCTGCCCCTGGCAGCACACCTGGCCCTGACAGCACACCTGCCCCTGGTATCACACCTGCCCCTGGCAGCACACCTGGCCCTGGCAGCACACCTGGCCCTGGAAGTTAGTCTACAGAGGCATATGAGTCTGGAGAATTCAAGCCTCTTCAAACCACTCGCTCGCTTTTAAACAGCTTTTAAATAATGATTACCCAGGAAACATGCCCATTTCTAGGGCATTTGAAAAATATCAGAAGCTATACAGAAAATATCAACCTTTTCTCCACTCCTCCAAGGTAACTGCTCCTCTGGTTCCATCTCACATTTGCTTATGCTCCTCACTTTACTGTCTAGCATGGACAGTCTATCTTGCTTTAGATTATGAGCACTTGGACTCATAAAAGACCAGGAAACTGTCCTTCATGAGTATGTCCAATGACTGTATAACAGTCTTTTGAAAGGACACCCCTTAATTATCTACCCTAATAATTCCATTATTAAGCATGAGAGCACAGTAGAGTCAGCATTTTCTTAAGTCTTGTTTTCATCCAGTTTGATTTTTCCCTAAGCTCAGTGTACCACTCATATATGTGTGTGCATGTGTATGTTTGCAGGTGTGTGCATGTGTGTGTGTGTGCGCGCGCGCACGTGCATGTGTATGTGTGTGTGCATGTTGCAAGACTCTGCATAGTTCAACACCATCAATGATGGCAAGAAATGTCTATTATTTGGAAGTCAGTAAGTCAACTACCTTCTTTTAGAAAAAGATTTATTTTTATTTTTATTTACTTTTGTGTGTCTGCATGTATTTTGGGCGTTTGTGTGAGGCACTGGCAACTGTGGAGGCAGAAGAAGGCTTTGAGTCCTCTAAAGCTAAATATACAAGTAGTTGTGAACCACCTCATGTGGATGCTGGGGAACCAAATCAGGTCCTCTTAACCCTGAGCCATCTCTCCAGACCCTATTGCCTTCTCTTAATGCTTCGTCATCAGGGCTTGGATAAGAGAATCCCCAAACGGCGTACTGAAGGCGTCTCCTCTTGGCTTTGAAGCTTCTGGTCTACAGTGAGAGGTGTTGGGTGCTCTCTAGGCTGAGGGGAGTGGAGGTAAAGGACCTGTCCAGGTCCACATTACACACACAAGAAGTGGCCAGGGTCTACTTCCATGCTGTGAAAATCCAGGGCCCTCCCTCACCTCACCTTCCACTTCCGCTCTCTAGCTGTGGGAAGTCAAGAAGGAACTTGGATTTGAGCCTTCCTGTACTCAGAGGAGTACCATTAACAAAGTTTTAAGTATCAAATCCAAGTTTCTCAAAGATGCTTCTGTACGCCGGCTCAGGGAAGACTGGAGGCTCGCGGAGGCCAGTTGGGATGAGAGATCACATACGCAGAGTGTGACCAACAGAAAGGACTGGCATGGATGCGTATGCATGTGTGGTTGTGGGCAGAGGGCAGGGAGGAACATTAAGGGTCTGGGGAGGCCTCCCACAAGGGCTCTCTTCGCTGTGAAAGGGCCATTTTTATCTGCTACACGTCAGGCAAAACCTATGCCAACTGCCAAAGACTTCACCTCAAACCTAGAAAATAAGAGAGAGGACGGACAGTATGGATTACGTTATATTTAAAACAAGCCCACACAATGCCTGTAATTTTTTATTCTGACTCCATAATTACAGCCCAAGAGCAGCCAGATCACAGTTATCCCCACACCGACCTGCTGTTAGGACACATTGAATTAGAGGGTTTGCTGCTCTTCGAGAGTCTATTTTGGATGCCCTGCACTGGCAGGTAACAGGCCTTTCACAAGGCCTGTCTTGTCCGAGCCCCTCCCAGGCAGGCTTCTCAAAAGGCCAAGTCAGCAGCAGTTCCTGAGAAGGTAGCTGAAGGTGAGGAACAGCTGGGATGCTGTGTTATTGCCCAAGCCCAGCTTGGGGGCCTCAGGTCTGAGCCTTGGAGCATCAGGGTGGACCTGGGAGTAGGCCTGGGTCAGGCCCAACAGAGAGTTTCTGCTCTCTGGAAGACTCCAGAATGCTACTCAACTTCCTGATGTGGAATCCCATGGATGGACAGGCTGCTGCTTGGCTCTTTGGCATGGCTGCTACAGGCAGGCTCATGTTGCCCAAAGGAGCCAAGTTCAGAAAATAAGGGAGAGAGGGAAGCATGGGAGGAAGGAAGAAGGGAAGAAAGCCAGAAGAGTACAAAACTTCCAGACACATGGATGGCCTCTTTCACCACCCATGACTGGGCCAATTAAAATTCCCATACCAGTAGACCTGCCAGAAAGTACCACCTCTCAGCCCCAGGATGATACTTCAACAGAGCTATGGTGAGATTGGGCCTTCCTGAATATGAACCTGTAACACCAGCTGGGGCTCAGAAGAGTCCTCCCAGACTGGGTCCAGCCTCCTGGCAGCCCTTCGGAGAAGACTGAATGGCACCATCCATCCAAAGATGCAGAACGTGGCTCTCAGGCACTTTGCACACTCGTTCCCTGGCATCATTCTACCAGGCAGCTGCAGCAGGGTCAACACAGTTTCCATTTTAGGACATGAAGCTCAAAGATGTGAAACTGGCCCCTTAAATGCCACCCACCTCACAAGTTAGGGAGCAAGATCTAGAACCCAAACTGTCAGAACGTCACTGGCCTGAGCCCCCCAGGCCTAGTCCAGAAGCCCCATGGTGGCTCCCATGCCCTTGCTAAGCACTTGGGCCTAAGGAACCCTAGTACAGGACCCATATGTGCCAATGCTATTTCTGCAGGGGCCCTGCTCCAAAGCACCTGACAAGCCAGGTGTTCTAGACCCTTGCTCTCATGGCCCCACATAGATGGAGGGCTCCCTCTTCCTGCCATGATGCATCTCGCTTACACTCCTGTTTTTGCCCTGAAGACAGACATGACTGTTCTGCTAGACTTCTGAAGACACAGCTTGAGTCTGGTCTCTCTGTTACTAGCCCATACATGGCCCACAGGAAGGGGCTTCCAGCTGTCCCTTGTAAGGAATAAGGAGAGTCTGAAAGACCATTTGCCTTCAAAATGTTGCTTAGAGCCCATCCTGTGAAGCCTTCTTCATGGCTCACGTGGATGGAGCTAACCCTCAACAGTCATACTTATCTTCAGGGCAGGGGAGATGGCCATTATTCTCTGTGACCCCTGATCCACCCACCCCCCCACTCAGCACGTATTAGCACCAAGCAAGGTCAGTAAAAGAAGAATTGAATTACTCTTTACAGTTATACACACACACAAACACACACACCCCACACACAACACACACACAAAACACACACAACACACACAACACACACATACACACACAAACACACACAAATGTAGACTCAGATTAAGAGCACCCAACCTGAACCAGCCGTCTATCTGGGCGGAAACCTCCAGAAGCTGGCATGAGAGGACTGTTTGCTAACTAAGAATGGGAGCACTGAAATAAATTCTAACTTTAAAAAAGAAACACGCCCCACAGGTATTTTTATTTATATAACATTTATGCTCCATTTTTAGGTCACAGGCCCCTCAAGGTGGGCCCTGTCCTCCCACAGGTCCCTTCTGCACCCCACCCAATAATCATGGCTTTACCTGCCCTCTCTCCTCTCCTGTTTGCCCTGCAGGGTTTCCCTCGATTGCAGGGTGTAAGCTTCCAGACAGCCCAGGGGCCTGTCTCAGACCTGTGTCCAGACTCCTTCCCTCCCTCCCTTTCTCTCTCCCTTAGGCAGGAGTTAGGGAGAACCAAGTCAGCACAGACTTAGGCCTCTGGGGCAGAAGATATGACAGGCAAAGCCAGTTGTCTGTAAAGGCAACTGTCCCTTGGTTGGCCCAATACCAGGCAGGCTGATGACTGGGTCCATGCAAGGAGCTAGGTCCTTCCAAGCCAGAGGACCCCACTTCACAGTTCAAACAACAGTGGGATGGCTTTGGTTGAAATGTGAGAGGAAAGACTGTTGGAAGCAGGGTTCTTGTCTGGACCTATCTTCACTATGGTCGCCAGCATTTACAAGACTCACAGCCCCAAGTCCTGGGCCCAACTCTTCCATGGCCTAAGGAGTGTTGGCTGCTGAAAGGGTCAGGTAGTCTCACTTCAAGGCCAGGAGGTTCAGAGCCAGCCCCTCTATGAAACCTAGCAGCCGGAAAGACATGGCCTAGAGGGCTGTAGCTCTGACTCAATACTTCCTGTTTGTCCTCAAAATCATTTTGTGCACCCAAAACTCAAGTTCCAGGTGGCCTCGCCCTGGTTTTGTGAAGCACCAGATGACCCCTTAGGAAAGGAGCCAGTGGCTCAGACAACAACACTGACCATGGCACCAAAGGGTCAGGAGGCCCTTTGTCACCTGCTCCTGTTCTCTCGTCATGCACCCTCCTCTCCATCCACAGCCTTGTCATCATGGGTCCCTCACAGAACCAACACACCTCTGGCAGTATTTTTTGCCCCTAGCAGAATATCAGGTGGGAGAAGAGTTCCCAGGGAACCTTCACTGATGTGCTTGGAAGAAGCCAGCATAAGCCCAAGACTGGACACTGGGCATCTGTGTCACAACACTCAGGCCCCCAACTGATCATAGCTGTGGTTTCCCACAGTGGGGACAGTAAATCAAGCCATCAACATGAACCGGCCAACCACCAGCCACTGCTGAAGCCCAGCAGTGGTCAGAAGCCTGGTCTCAGTTGCCCTGCAGGCTGCAGGCCTTGCTGCCGAGCCTCGGAAACCTGGCTTCCTTCTCAGAGAAGCACCGCTGTGTCCAGGGCTGAGGCTGCTGCCCTGCACAACTGTAATGAGTGTAGTGTCCTGGGCTCATCTCACAATCCTGGTGTTGCATGGAGGGGTCCATCAGTGCTGGGTGCTCAGTGCTTGTGGCAGTAGATCACAGCTCCAGGCCTTTGGAGGGTGCCTTAGATGCTGTCAGTGTTACCTTGGATCTATTAAGATAGCTCCAAGACTCACCCTCATCGTGGCCTGAGCAAGGAGGGTGGCTTGGAGAGAGCTCTCAGAGCTCTGGGAGAGTCGTGTCCAGAGTGGAGAGGCTGGAGAAGGCCAAGGGTCCTGGGCCGTCTACTTCATACTAGACAGCAGAGGCCCATCTGGAAGCGTCTGGGGATAAGGGACTTTTCTGACAAGACCTCCTCTCAGAGACTGGAAGGGCAAGGTGTCTCTTCCAAGACTCTCCTAGACTACCTGGTGAAGACTTAGAGGGACCACCCAGCACTCAGGGAGTCTCTCTGGTTTCTGCTGGTGTGTTGTGGCCTCAAGGTCAGCTGCTGAGGATAACTGGGATTTCTAATGCAAGCCACCACATCTGGCTTCTAACCTGATTCTGAGGATTGCACTCAACCATCAGGCTTGCCCAGAAAACACCGTTCCTCTCCCCTAACCATTACCTTGGCCCCTGCCCAGGATTTTTTTTTTCAAATGCTTAAAGACAAACTACTACATACATGAGGCAATAAAGCAAAACTTGAGTACAGGAGAAGACAATATTGTAAAAGCATCACTTTTCACCTGACAAAGCCATCCTGGTACACTCATCCAGCCAGACTTTACTGTGCATCTACCATGTGTCAGATGTATTCTAGGCATAGGACGAACCTCAGAAGGACATATACTCACGGGGCTTGTGTTCTTAGAGATGGGAGAAGTAGGAAAAATAGAGAAGTAAATCGGTAAATTACAGAGCACGGTTGAAGGAGGAAGTACAATGGAGGAAAGCCAAGGGCGGCAGGGAGAGTGCCAGGTGGGCGGGGGCTGGGCAGATACAATTTGAAGCAGTTTAAGGGGAAAATGGGAGGGAGGGAAGAATGGGAGGATACAAGGGATGGGATAACTATTGAGATGTAACAAGAATAAATTAATAAAAAAAGGAAAAAATAATTAAAAAAGAAAAAAAGTAAAAATACAATATAACAACAACAACAAAAAAAAGTTTCTCTAAGCAAAGATGTGAGGCACAGAAGGGACAGCCAGAAGCCAATGCAACTAGATTCGAGAGAGTCAGTTGCTCCGTCAAGGGGGACTCTGCCCTCCTGGGGACATCTGGCAATGTCTGGAGACATTTTCATTGTCACAGCTGGAGAAGGAGTTGCTATTGGCATGTAGCAAATAAAATCCACTATTGTCCAGCAACAGCAGCCCCTTACAGCACAGCCGTTCCATCCAAATCATCCATAGAGCTGAGGTTAAGGCTCCCTGGGGTGAGAGCAGGCAGAGGGGTTGGAGCCAGAGCCAGAGAGGTAGATGCTGGCCAGAGAGCCAGGGTTGTTTTGGAACCAGAGACGCTGATTCAGAAATTCTTATGGAAAATGTGTGAGTCTAGGTAGGGACAAAAAGGAAAAGAAGGAATAAACAAGAGTAGCCTCAGGGAATGGTATACAAAATTTCATGACGCCTGGCTAATCTCTTCAATCTACAGAGTTCTTTTCTTTCCCTCCCTCTCCCCCCCCTCTCCCTCCCTCTCCCCCCCCCCCACCTCTTGTCTCTCACAGGGTCTCTCTGTGTAGTCCTGGCTGTCCCAGAACTTGATATGTAGACCAGGCAGGCCTTAAACTCACAGAGATCCTCCTGCCTCTACCTCAACTGCTGGAATTAAAGGCTTGTGCCACCAATGCTTGGCTCCAAAAGAAATCTTTAAAAAGCCTTTCTGAAAAAAAAAAACAAGCAAGAAATAAAAAAACTTGAAGGAAAAGACTAAACAGACTATAAATACAAGGAAATGTCCAACATTATTCACAACTTAAATAAATAAAACACACACACACACACACACACACACACACACACACACAAAAACTGTTACATGTGAGTGGCGGAGTTTAGCATTCACTAGGCCCTTGTATCAAATGAGTGAATGAGTGAGTGAATGAATGTCATAAAATAGCATTTTTCAAAGATAGAAGAACAAGGGTTGACTAAGATTCTACACAGAGCTGCCCAGGTGGCTGTGTGAGCAGGCCCAGGCACAGCTCTTAAGACACACAGACAAAACCTGCTTCCTGTTGGTGTTCCCAGAATCAAACACACATCCTTCAAGCCGGATGCCATTCTAGGAACGTAGTCTTCTTACTTATGTGCACCAATTTTGTTCACAAATTACGCACAGATTTCTCTTGACTAGCACCAGCCATCCTTGGGAAGTAACCTAAGTGTCCACCAACAGGGGACTTTTTACTCCGTGGAGCACACTTACAGTGGAACATGAGCACTGTATGGGGACCCCCTCTCAGTCCTTCCAGAAGTAATGAAAGCGTATGTGCACAAAACAAAGCCTCCAGAGACTGTTATGACAGCTTTATTCATAATAACCCCAAACCAGAAACACTCAAATGTCCACCAACGGAACAGACAAATTACGGCAAGTGCATGCAGTGAGCTACTGATGACAGTAACAGAAAATAAATCAACAGATGTGCACAGCAACACGAATACATTTCAAAAGTATTTTGTTAAGCAGAAGAAATCAAACTTGACCGTATGAATATGTGATGCCATATCTGTGAAGCTCAGCGGGCAAAAACCAATCCACACAGACAAACCAGACCCTGCCTTCCCATAGGAGGAACAGATTGCTGGCAGAGATGGGAGAATCTTTTGAGGGGAGGAGGATGGAGTCAGGATGCCTTTGTCAAAGGGCTGCACACACTTCAGTTTATGTCATCTATGAAATTTGTCTTTAACCTTTTGTTAAAAAGTTATTATCTATGTATATAAGTGTTTGCCCGTACATATGCCTGTGCAACACATAAATGCCTGGTGCCCTTGAGGGCCAGAAGAGGGCATTCAATCTCTTGGAACAGGAGTTACAGATAGCTGTGCGCCACTGTATGGGTGCTGACAACTAAGTCCAGGTTCTCTGGAGGAGCATCCAGTGCTGTTAAACACTGAGCTGTCTCTCCATCCCCTTTAATTTTATCTTAATTCAAAATTTAACATTAACTTTTGAATGAAAAATATGTCTAGCCTAGCTTAATGTCTTAAAATAGAATAATATCCAAATAAATGATCTCATGTGGGGTGGGAGGAAACCAAGCAGAATACACAAGCCATAGGCTTCTCTCTGCCATAAGGAGGCAATTTCTCTTTTACATAATTTTGTGTATATGCAATGCTTCTAGAAAGCTATGTGAGCAAAGGTTGACATACCTTTGGGGAGGGAACGTGGGGCACTCGAGGTCTGAAGTGGGAAAAGCACTAAGTTCTTTGTTGGAATTTCTTACTGTTGGCTCAAATTAATTTGTTGTTACTATAAAGCCTGATTTAAGGTCTTGATGGGATAACAGGTGTTATGA
This sequence comes from Acomys minous, assembly GCF_964271855.1. Taxonomy (NCBI): domain Eukaryota; kingdom Metazoa; phylum Chordata; class Mammalia; order Rodentia; family Muridae; genus Acomys; species Acomys minous. The sequence goes on along the minus strand of NC_140498.1, from coordinate 345,599 downwards.
GGTTGAATTTCAACCCCTCTCTATCATTGAGACCATGAAGGTGTGGGCAGCCTGAGGTTCTAAGCTGGAAGTGGCATTTAGACAGGCAGATCACGGTTCTTCCAAGCTCCCGAGCATCTGAGCACTGCCTGGCTCCAGACAGCAGTGGACATTGACTCAAAATCTGGCTGCAAAAATTTCAGGCTGGCGTGACACACCTCTAGGCACAGAATGGAAAAGCTCCTTCCTGCAATGTGGAGAGATTTGACTGAGTGAAAGGATTTTGAATGTGAAGACCCCTGGTAGGCCGAGAGACAACGCTTGTAAGATGCTTGTGGGACTGGGAAGAGACCACTGGGAAGAATCAGGACCCTGCTTTAGGATGGGACAGCCAATACAGATTCTCGCCAAACAATCTAGTAGTCAGCTGTAATTTCGATAAGAATATACCCGCAGTCCTAGCGCTCACTCTGTTAGTGAGTTGATACCCTGCCTAGAGTCTGGAGCCACGGCTTGTCTATTGCAAGCAAGAGGCTTGGGGAGAAGCGACTTCACTCGTCCCAGGCAGATGCCCCAAAGAAACTGTGAGTTCAGAGGGAGCAGGGAAGGGGACCCATAGCCTGCTCTTGGAGACACATAATTTAGTGATCAGAAGATAAGGGGACCCTGGGCTTTGGCCTTTGCAAATATAGTCATAAGACAATAATGGTCAGAATTTTGTGTTCAGCCAATCGTGACCCCCAAATGTCTGGTTCACATAGGAAGGAGGAGGAGGAGGAAGGAGGAGGAAGAGAAAGAGGAGGAGGAGGAGGAGGAGGAGGAGGAAGAGGAGGAGGAACTAGATACAAAATGTTGAGTGCAAGTACAGGTTTTACCCAAAGATGGCTTTTTGCAGCCAGCTAAACCTCAGATCTGAGCTGAAAGGCACAGGCTCATTCTCAGCTGATGCCCAGGGATGGAGATGGGTATTCTGAGGAGACATGCTAACTGGCAGAAGAAGAGGGCTGTTCAGTAAGATGAGGGTCCCCACTCTGGGAAAGACCTTTACAGATGGTCTAATCTGGCTTTTTTTTACAGTGGAAACTGAGGCACAGAGCATAGAATGACTTGCTTTATGTCACCTATGGGGTGAGCAAATGGGTTTATGGTACACACTGTAGCCACAAGGGTCCAGTGGGTCCCTCAGAGAAACCATGACCCTTGGAAAATGGAGGTGGTGCTGCAGCTCTTTGATAACTAAATCACCTGCTCTCTTGCTGATTTCTAACATTTTCCTGCTGCAGTCCTTGGACTGGAGAGATGACGCCAGACACAGTTGCTTACCCAGCAGCTCCCCATGCCTTGCCTTTTCTCCTGCTAGAATTTATAGTCTCATTTGTTTAGTAAATGGAAACCCCTTGATCAGAAAACACAGACCCATTCCCAACTCAAGGTATTGCAAGTGAAATCCCTCTCCTCCATTAGCGGCTCGTCAAAGGAAGTGTTCTATCTAGTGAGGCATAAAGCGGGGGGGGGGGGGGGTTCCATAGGGCTTCTGAGAGAGGTTGTGTTTTCTCTAACAAAAGAGAAAAATGTACTTTGGCACCATAGGAGCCCCCAAGCCCTGCACCCTCTCTTCGTTCCTATAAGGAACCTAGATGTGAATAGGGTCCAAGGCTCCAGTGGGAGGGCAAAAGTACGACTCCCTGGGGATGACAGAACGGACTGTGGAGCCCAAGCCTTTGGTAGCCTAAGTGAGCCTCTTGGGTGATCTTTCCTCCACACTTCCACTAAGTAGACCTCAAAGGGCCCTATAGCGATGCGCTGTCCACTTGGCTCTTAGTTATTTTTACAACCCAAAGCATTCCACATGAACACAAGCCATCCATGTTGGTGTACCTCCACCCAGCTCCAAGAGATGTCACTCAGGGACAGCCTTAGGTCATCTCCTCCCACTATGGGTCCTCCTCTCCAGAAGCTTCTGTTCAGCCCTCAGCTGGATGGAGTCTAGGAAGAGAGTCCTCCACACACCCTATCAAATCCTTTCCTCCCCACTGGCCGTGCTTGAGATGCTCTGTTGCCCCAGCCTCGCTCACTGCATCAAGCATGTGCCCATCTATGTAGATCAGTCCCCTGACTTATTGGCCATACTCATGGTGACCTGCTCTGGCTCAGCCACAGTACTGACTCTAGGACCAGTCATGGATAATCAGTCATAGTAGGGCCGTGGAGAGTGCTGAGTTAGGCGAGGAGAGGCTGTCAACGTGATTCAGGTGGCAGGAGTTCACTGTCTCTACCATGCTCGCCTCGGGAAGAAGAGTCTCAGGGAAAGGACCAGTTCTGTTTCAGCACTGTCCTGAGCCCATCTCAGAGGGAGCAGCAAGGAAGGCCTCATGTTTAGAGACCTTCCCTGGGCAAGCAGGGCCTTAGGGCAGGCTGACTCTCAGCCACCCACCTCTCCCAATAATCCCAATAAGGCCAAGGCCCCTTGTGGCTAGAGGAAGGAGAAAAGGGTTTAGAGTGAGAGGCTTGTCTTTATGGGATCCAGAACTGCCACAAGCTGGAGTTAGAACTCATCCCCTGGGTATCCCGAGCCTTGTTTTTCTTCAAGGACAAGTGATGATCCTGACGCTGGCTGTCTCACAGGGTAGCCGCAAACATGGAATATGATAACTGGTAACTTCACTGGGTCCGGGAAGGACAGACACCCAGGAGGCAGACAGAGAGCAACTGTTTATTCATCTGCCTCCCTCTGTCTCCTCCACAAGGCACGAAATCACAGGCCAGTCAGCACACTGGAACTTTCCATAGCAGTCTGAGTATTTGACAAAGGCAAGCCTTCAACAGTGTGGTCAGGAGTCATGCCACCCCCCCCCAAAGGAACCAGCCAGATACTTGGTCTTTGATGGGGACTCCTTGGACCCCATACTGTCTTCTGCCCAGAAAAAAAAATGACATCCCTGGACCTTATCTACCCACCAATGAATCTTTTCAGAACAATACAAGCAGGGAAGAGAGTGTCACTGAGGGGCAAAGGAGAGCATCCACTCTTGCCTCCCTTTCATGCGAGGGGCCCTATGGGTTCCCATGGCCACTTTGAACTCCCCATACGATCAATTTACCCTAGCAGAATCTGTCTGCGTGGGACCGACAAGCGCCACTCATTCTCAGCCATGCTCTGTTGCCACCAGGCCTGGCCACAATGCATGGCCAGCAGGGGAAAGGCTTTCCCAGAGGAGCTTGGAGTCCAGCAGGACAGACAAAGTGCAGTGGCCCAGCCCTTGGAAATGAGCTGCGGGATCCGCTCTGGGTCTAACCAAAGGGAGACTTAGGCAGCCAGCTTTGACACCATCTTCCAGAGAGACACTGTTGTCCATCCTTGGAGAGTGATCCCAGCCATACTGGGATGGCAGGAAGAGCATCCCCAGAAAATCAAACTAAGTGCCCCCCTGGAAAAACAGGGGTTTTCTCAGGAGCCTCCGATCCAGGGGGGCTAAGCAGCTGCTGCTGGCTAAGACAATAAAGGGATCTAGGAGCTGAAGGAGGCTCATGGGGGCGTCAGGGAAAGGGGTCCGAATGGTTAATTAATATGAAACGAGGAAAGGAGGGGACAGGTCAGCCGATGGTGATCAGGAATGTCGTCGTGATGTTAGCACCTCAGGTTACCCAGCCTTTGCTGACGGCACCTCGTAGGATCTAAGGCTTCAGGAGGTCACTCTGGCAGTGGGAAGCTGTGCAAGATCAGAGTTCTGTCCTGGATGGGAAGTCCCTTCAGAGTGCCAGAGATGATCCAGAGGGCATCCAGAAGAGGTCCAGGGGCTGGCCTCTCAGCCTGGTGAGCTGATCCCCATGTGGGCACCGTGGGAACAAGCATGTGAGTGCCGGAGCCCAGCATGGGGCCAGCAGTCTTTCAAAGCCACATGGTACAGGGTCTTGAGTCCTGGTCCCTCTGCTTCCTGCCTGTCCCAGAGGAGATGGCAGGGCCCCGGGCACGCTGGGCCTCATGACCTCTCAAAGGGGTTCCCTCCCTTTCTGAGCCCCTCTCCCCATCACCCATTACCATCTCTGTGTCTGAGCCTGGAGGAAGAGGTGGCTAGTTGGCTAGATCTTCTTAGGGTGTTGGCATCATTGGATCACACTGGGGTATGAGCACCAGTGCTCTGTGCAAGCTGTGCCAGAAGGTTCATCGTTCTCAAAAGGGTAGGGGGTCATGTTTGTGCTCCGTCGCTCTTCCTAAGTGTTAATGTTTGTTGAGTTAGCCCAGTCAGGGAAATCATCCAAGTTAAACATGAACCTTCCCCAGGTGTTGACTGATAAAAACACACTTGCGATCCCAATAAAGTTCATTACGAATCCTGTCTTCACCTGGAGAATAAAAACACGGTAAGTCAGCAACTCAGATCTTAGTTGGGCCTTGTGTTCCTGTACCCTAGGGTCCTCTCATGCCCAGACAGAGCAATTCGAGTGCCATTGTTGCTGAAGGAATTCCCGGGAAGGAGCCTGCGCAGGTGGGTTCTCTCCACCCCTTGATGGTGTTGGAAAGTGACTTCAGAGAGGTGAAGTAAGACAACAGCCACTCCTTGCGACTCCCCCACAGCTCCTTCTGCCCCCCGCCCCCGTTGGTGTGCTTTCCTAACGCTCATGAGCCATTACTCCAATGCCCAAGCATAGACTTCCTGCTGGGACTAAGAATCAACTATGCAGCCAACTATGGTTTCTGGGATCCGTGTGCTTAATTCAGGAAGAGCCCCAGAGTGCCCAGGCAGAGGCTCTGAGATCATGAACAGCTGACTAGTTAAGGTGAGAACCAGTCTGGCTTCCCCCTTCCACCTAGTCAGCTCACCTCCAGCCCAGAGCCACAGAGCTGTCCTTTCCACACCAGAGGTGAGAAAGCCAAGCCTGCTGCTCTGTCTGCGAGTGTGTTTGCTTCCAAGGCATCATTGACTCCCAAGCAAATGGGCTCCCCTCCCCAGTATGCGTCCTTGCTTCAGATACACCGCATGCCTCTTTGACTACCATCCCCATCCTGGATGTCCTCACGGTTCTTACTGGTTGTGAATTCTGCTGCCGTGTGAGGGCCCCACCCAAGTGCTCAGCCAAGACTTCCCTGGGACCCCCAAAGGTTTCTCCACATAGGGTTTTTCTAGCATCTTCCATGGGAACTGAACTCATTTGAAATACGAGATCGTTTCAATAAACAAGAAAAGCTGCAACATAAATGAAGATGAGAGCTGTAGGTCTAGGCGTTCGGTGGTGCTCTCAGATCACATGGCATCCTTCTGTCATTCTCTCCTTGTGTGTGCGCAGGTATGCTCACTCATGTTCACATGTCTGGGGGCCAGGAGCTGGTGTCGAGTATCTTCCTCTATCATTCTATGCCTCTAAATTTCTTTTAGACTTATTTTACGTGTATGAGTGTTTCGCCTGCTTGTATGTACAGGTACAATGTGTGTGTGCCTGGTGCCTGGAGAGTTATGGATGGCTGTGAGCCACAGCGTGGGTGTTGGGAACGGAGCCCGGAGCCATCGTCCCTCAAGCCTCTGCCTCCCCCCACCCACTTTTTTTTTTTAAGACAGAGTCTCCTCTAGAGCCTCCTGAAGCTCGCTGATTCAGCTGTCCTAGCTGGTCAAGGAGCCTAAGATCCTTCTGTTCTCACCACCCCAATGCTGGGGTCACAGGCACACACCCCCCACACCTAGCTTTTGGTGTGAGTGTTGAGACTACAGACTTAGGTCCTTATGCTTTGCAGAGCAAGCACTTTACCAACTGGGCCATCTCCCCCAGCCCCATATGACACCATCCCTTTGAAACTCACACATTCTTCATTAAAGGGGGGCATCCCTTATACCAAGAAGCATCACCATCTATTAGGAGCAAATAAAAGGGGCTGTTACCATGTCAACGACTTTGAGGTGTCCATAGGCAAACACGATGGCATTAGGCGGAGTGGCTACAGGCAACATGAAGGCAAGTGATGCACTCATGGTGCAGGGGATCATGACGTACAGTGGGTGGATGCCGATGGAACGAGACTGTAGAGACACACAGTGCTGCAACTCAAAACACAGAACACACAGAAGTCCCCAGGCCGTAGAGGAACATTCCCTGAGGCCTGAGTCACATTCTAATCTTCACATCTGTGTCTGGCTAGTCCCTGCGTGATAACTAATGACCACTGAGGGCTGAGCTCAGAGGCCATCTCCCTTAAAGGCCTTTTGGAGCCCCTCAACTAAGTCTGTATGTTTTCTGATGGCAGGGGACCACTTACTGTGAGCCAGAAGCCGTACTGCACCTCTTGCACCAACTCTTAAGATGTCCCATGAGCCACCTGCCTGCAGAACAGGAGTCATTCCTTCTTGCCTACAAATGCACCTATGGGATCACTTTGTATTGGGAATCTGGTGTCCGCCTTTTTCATTCTACATTTTAAAATTCTGCTACATCTACCAGTACAGGGTTGGCATTTGTCATGTATTTAGTGAATAAGTAGCATAATGTGAACAGCTGCCGAAGACGCTCTTTATTGTGCTTATTTCTGTGTGTAAACAGGTCTGCAGAGATATCACTGGAACAATTTGACATCAAAGTATAGGGAACTGACTCAATGGCGGGCAACAGAAGGACGGTGTATGCATACAGAGCCACTCAGGCGGATGCTCACCGCGTTTCACTTTCCTCGTGTGTGTGTGTGTGTGTGTGTGTGTGTGTGTGTGTGTGTGTGTGTGTGTGTGTGTGTCCAGGCAGGCACATGGAGGGCCTTCAAAGTAGTTCTGGGCAATTTTACCCAGAGATTTTAGGTCTAAAAGAGCATCTCTGTCTTTTTTGGGAGGAGATTTCTTTTTCCTTCACGTGCATGAGCGTTTGCCTGAATGTTGACTGTGCATCATGTGTGTTCAGTTCCCAAGGATGCCAGAAGACAGTGTTGGATCGCCTGGGACTGGAGTTACAGGGAGTCGTGAGCCTTCACGTGGGTACTGGGCATTGAGCTTGGGTCCTCTGGAAGAGCAGCCAGTGTTATTAATCACTGATACACCTCACAAGCCCCATAGCACAGCTTATTTTCAAAGGAGCCAGCTACCTCCTTAGGTTAGAGCTTATATTGGCCTAGCCGGGAAAGTTTGTGCTCACAGACTCCACAGGCCATGACAAAGCCAGGACTTCGCTGAGGAGAGGAACGTCACTGTGTCCCTGGCACCAAAAGATCCTCCTCCCCCACCCTTCCTCCCTCTCCTCCTCCACCTGTCTTCTTCCACCTCCCCTTCTCCTCTCCAGTCTCCCCCCCCCACCTCCTGTCCTCTTCTTCCTCCTCCTCTGCCTCTTCCTTCTCCACTTCCTTAACCCTTGCCTGTACAGCCCGCTGAGGAAAAGTGACAGCTTCCTTGATATTTTAAACACTTCTGACTTCTTTGGGAATAAAAAGAAAGAAAGAAAGAAACAAACAAACAAACAACACACTCCAGTTTGCTTCTGTGAGCTGGATGCCCAGGCTGCTTAGATAGAAATGTACCAACTTCAACTTTGGCCCTGGCCTCAGATCTTTTGTGAGTCTGCATCTGAGCTTAGTCTAACCGTAGCCTTTCCCTGCTCCTCTCCAGGGCAGGCTTGGCTGGCTCCCTCTCTCAGGTTCTCTATGGATCATGTATGTTTTAGGGACTCTCAGCACATCTCTAAGAGGGGGGCTCAGGTCTTTTGGCTCTTCCTGAACCCCGTGAGGTCAGCACCACTTTTGATGAATGACAAGGGGGAATATAAGGACGACGACAGATGATTTCCCCATAGGCTTTGTTTCCTCCTCAATTCCCAGCTCACAACTGAGCTCGCCCTTAGAACACTGGACAGCATTCAGCAGTCCTTCCTCTCCCACCTCTGTTCTCTATCTCAGATCCCAGTGGCCCCTCTTTTCCCTGGGAAGTCTTCAGGTGTGCCCTCTCCCCATCCTGCCACAAAGACCTGCCCAAGACTCCTATTCTCAAGTCCCACTCCCCTGGGATTCTTTCTATAGTCTCAGTCAGTAATATTTGTCCTCCTCCTACCATCTGGAAAAACAACCCAGGTAGTTAATATAATAGCTGTGCTGTTTGTGTTTTATGTGAGCATGTGGTGGTGGTCATGGTGGTGGTGGTGGTGGCGGTGGTGGTGGTTGTATGTGTGGTACTGGGAATTGAGCCCAGGGCCTTGGGCACACAAGACAAGTGCTTTTGACCACGGAACTATAACCCCAATCCTTTTTTTTTCTTTTTTGAGACGGGTTCTTATGAAGTCACCTTGAACTCACCATGTGGATCAGACAGACTTTGAGCTTGTAACCACCCTGCCTCCATCTCCCAGACCATGTGGCCCATTGATGCAATAAAGTTTGAGCACCTGGTCCACGTTTGATGCTCTGGGCAGTGATGGGGAAGAACAAAGACGAGTGGACCGAGCACTGAGGGACGGCTCCAAGACCAGGGCCATCAGGCGTCCACAAATCCACATCAGAGCCAGGGCCCTGCTATCTGGGTCTTCAAGCCTGGCGAGGCTCCAGATACTAATTTTACTGCCTCTCTGGAGATTCGGGAAATGGTCATGGGTCCACAACTTCCCATAAAACACCCCTTCCCCCCCCCCAGAAGGTCATCTTACCATGGAGGCAAAGATGGGCAGGAACAGGGTGGTGGTGGCCACATTACTTGTGCACTCCGTGGTCATTGCAACAAGGCAGGACAAGATCAAGGTAATGTACGCAGGTCTCACCGAGCTCAGGGGTTCCATCTGGCTCGCCATCCACTCAGAGAGCCCTGAAGCCTGGGAAGCGTGGGAGGTCATCATTTCAGGCTCCTGGCTTACCATCCCTCCAGGTTCCAGGGAGCTCTCTCCATCTCATTTCCAGTTCTTTCCTGCACGTAGGTAATCTCATCTATCCCTAGAGCCTCCTCCTCCTCCTCCTCCTCCTCCTCCTCCTCCTCCTCCTCCTCCTCCTTCTCAACCTTTCACCTCCTACAGCTTCGCTTGTGGCTCAGCTGATCTATTAACTAGGTTCAGCCATCAGAAGTCATCTGGAAGTTTCTGTCCAAATGTCCTGTGGAATCAGGAGCAACGTGCCTCAATCTAAGTTGCTCTCCTTCGGTCCAGGCTCTGTCTCTTCCTCTGGGATCCCTAGCTGGTGAATGGAACTCATACTGGAGGGGTTTTGTCCTGCTAATTCCTGGTTCCCACTCAGTCACCCTACATGGCTCTTACACCTTCTCCCTTTAGCCTTCCACACTCCTGAGGCTTGGAAGAATGATCCGGGCTGGAAATTGAGGACTTAGCCTTGGAGCTCTGGGATACGATGACAAGAGCAAAAATTAGATAGACAGGAGGCCAAGGGCAGAGCCTGGGGAAATGATCATAGTTATGGGAGAAGAGGAGAAGAGGCAGAGGAGGCAGTTGAGCAGGAACAATGAAAGAAGGAAGACAGGAGAAGGAGCTATCCTGAGGGTCAAAATGATGGCGGCGCATGTGCAGGAGAGAATGGCCACATTCTGAGGAGGGTTAGATGAAGACTGAAATGACCCCATTGTTTCTTCTCTAGTCCTCCCAGTCAGATGGACACTCCAGACATCACGATGGCTGCATTCAAGTGTACATCTGACCAGGGCACTCCTGGCTGCTTCTGTCCGCCTTCAGAATCAAGCCCATGTGTGCTATCCTGAAACTAGACCCTTAGAATGCTGGCTTCCACTGGCTTCTCCAACCTCATTGCCTCTACCAGGTATGTCTTTGATCTTATGTCACTTCTTCCCAAAAGGTTCTTATAGGCAAACCCGGCCTCTAGACTGTGAAGTCTTTAAAACCAGATGCCATGTCTTGATCTCTTCCATAACTTCTGTGCCTGGCCATCATTAGGAGCGTGCTGGGAATGTTTGATGAATAAAAGAAAATGCCAGATGGGGAAAAGAATTGGTGGTGGTGGTGGTGGTGGTGGTGGGATGGTGGAGAGAGAGAGAGAGGTAACTAGACTGGTGGATTTGTTCATCTGATGTATTAAACTATATAAATATATGACCTATATATTAGGTTGGGGATATGTTCAGTGGTATAGTGTTTTGTGTTGGCTTGATCCCCAGCACTAAAGAAATAGCATGCATGCATTCCTGGTGCACCAGACTTTGTCCTAGATGCTGAGGAAACTATAAATACAAGATTGACCAAGTCTACCTGATACATCACATTCCTGGATGGGTGGAAAGATGGCTGGATGTGTTGGGTGGATGCAGACATGTATAGAATTGATGGTTAGGAAGGAAGTTAAGAAGGAAATGGGAAGGAAGAAGGAAGGAAGGAAGGAAGGAATAGTGAGTGAGTGGGATGGGATGGATGGATGGAGGGGAAGAAAAGGAGGGAGGAAGAAAGTGAGAAAGAGAGTTAGAAGGAGCCAAGAGGGAGCCAGAGAGAAGGGTTGGGGTAGACGGATGGTGAGACCAGCCCCAAGCTAGCTTGGCCTCTTTGGCTCAGGAGATAAAACTGCATTTTCCCTTAAAGACTGATCTCCTCCTCTGCTGCTAAGTCCTTAGCTAGGGACAAGTTTTGAAATTCTGAAACCATGCCAACAAGGAGCTCAGCAAGTAGAGGGCCCAGCGGACACGGTGAGAACCCTGCGGAGGACTCAAAAGAGACCTCCCTAGGATTCACCAAGGCTACAGCGTCCTCAGCCTCCTACACTTCCCTGCCTCCCACTACAGGATGCTGTTCGTGATGACAGCAAGGAGTCCCCTGCAGTTCTGTGAGGGAGACAGACGGCCCAGGGATGGAAACTGAGGTGGATGGTGACATTTGCCACCTCTTAGGCCACCTAAGTACCTCACATCCTTTTGCCATAGCAAATCCTCCTCCCAGGAGCAGCACGATGCTCCAGGGCACTTTCTCTTGGGTGACCTTCCAATCCAGCAGTGCTGGAGGGTAGAACGGAATTTTCCTTTCTGTGAAGAAAAAGCACATACATGTACATGTGTGTGCGCACACATCAGAAAGCAAGAGACATAATTAGGAGCAATATGCCAGTGCATACATGCATATTAGCTAAAGTTTGCAATGCTCACTGTACACTTTGCTAGAGGCAGGGCGAGGATTTGGTAATATGCTTGGCTGAGGGCATAGTAAGTCAGAACTACCTTTTCAAAAGCCATTTGGTTATATATATATTTTAAAAACTATGAAGACATTTTAGGGCATCTGTATTCTTTTACCACGGTAATGACACTGCTAGGAATTTAGCTTAAAGAAACGCTTTAGAAGAAAAAGCTGTATCCGGATATTTAACTTATAAACATGAAAAATTCAGGGCTGGTGAGATGGATTAGGGAGAAGAGATACTTCTCAGCAAGCCTGCCAACCTGAGCTTGATCCCCAGCTCCCATAAGGTAGAAGAAGAGAACCAACTGCCAGGAGTTGTCCTCTGACCTCCACACGTGCACTATAGTTCACACACACACACACACACACACACACACACACACACACACACACACACTCACACCACAGGGTGGGTAAGGGTGTGATTTTAAAAAACATTTTAAAGAAAAATTCAAAATGCCCAAATACTCCGCAGCAGGGTTACAGGACCCCTCTATGTGGTAAAGTATTAGAAAAGGTCGATTTGGCGGCTGTAGTATAGTGGGAATGTTTATAGAGAAGCCCAGAGCCAGAATAAAAAGCTAAACAACATGAAGTGAGCTCAGGCTGGGTGTGCTTGGATGACAGCTTCATGGTGTACACGCATATTACAAAAACAGGAGGGAGAGAAAACAGTGACACCATCATGGAGAATTTGAAACACCTTTTGTACCTGTTATGATGTATAAATAAGATTTCAAATTCTTAAATCAAAAAAAAGAATCTACACCATCTAGACAATAACAAAGTATCTTTAAAAACAAAAACAAACAAACAAACAAAACCCCACGAAACTCCATTTCCCTAGGCTTCGTAATATAGCCAGTCAGTCCTGTTCAGTGGGACAGAATTCCCTGCCCTCTAGACCCGGGGAACCATCCCATGGGGGATCCTTTGCTCTCAGGGTTCCAGTCACGATGGCTGCAAAGCCGTGAGAGAAGCCTTACCTTCCTCAGTCTGGCTGCTGAAGTTGAACTTGGGCTTTTGTGAGGGCACGATGAAAAGCAAGATGGCCACAAAGATGGCCACCGTGGCATCGCTGGCATACCTACAGAGGGAAGCGCACGGGGACTCAGTGGCTCGTACAGCAATTTGCCCCGATCCACAGGTCTGGCCCAAACTTCTTCAAGAAGAAATGGGCTCCATTAGGTACAAAAACCAGAGGCCTCAACATCAAGGTTAGGAGTGGGTGGGAGGCTGAGTCTTGGCTGTAATAAGTACCCCCAAAATTCTTGCCCTCCAACTTTGGGTGAGCCCCCACCCCAGAATCCCATTCCTCCATCGGCCTGTACTGATCCATGGGTGAACTTCATGATTTCCCAATATGGAGTTTTAGACTTCTGGACTCACTGGCCCCAAGGAGTCTGGTGCTAAGTACCCAGGATGGAGTAGACTGTTGTTGTATGCAGCCACCTCCTCACCCACGTCTTCTGCCTTCACTAGGATGGTCATTCCTCAACCTTTCTTGTATGCTTTTCCATCAGAGCTGGGAGAGAATCTACACGTACCCTCTCCCACTAGGTTTCTAAGTAACTGCTGAGTCTTGGATACATTCTAAGGAAAGATAAGAAAGGAAGAGGGCACCAACCAGGGCTCTCAGGGACATACCCTCAGCCTTATAAAACTGTAGCAGGGCTATGGCCACCCTGCTCACCAAGCATCTTTGGTTCAGCCCTCTGCGGGACATGAGGGAGCCACAGGAACAAATGCACCTGAAGTTTCATCATGAAGACTGATTTAAAAAACCGAATGCATCTGAAAGCCCACAGGAGGTCCCTCTAAAGGACACTCTCCAGAACACAGGGCCCAGGTTGTACCCACCTCTTGCCGCCTGTGGCTGAGGACAGTCACATTTAGATGGTGCTATCCACATCAACTTACTTGGTATGTCCATCGGACCAGGCGATGGACAGCCAGCCAGGCATGAAGCCGGGGTCTCGGGTGAACCACAGGGTGATAAGCAGGACGAAGCAGAAAAGCACGTTGCATTCGGCGTAGGTCAGGGGCCCCAGCTTCCTGTACTCCTCCTGCAGAACCTTGTAGGCAACCGCCTCGTTGTTCCTCCTCTTCAGCCCGCAGCAGATGCAAGATTTTTTGAAGCTGGACCAGTAAGAATGAGAGAACGGCAGAGCGGATGAAATGACCCGGGAGCTGCTGGGATACAGGCTGCTGGATTCACAGCAGGATGCCATGCCCAGATACATCAGGTCCTGACTTCTCTGGACGTGCTCCTGCCCTCCCTCTCCTCTGACTTCGATCTGCTTCGCTCCCTCCCCCACTGCTACCCTGGTCATCTTAGGGGGAGACTGCTGAGAGCTGAGGGTAGAGGCTGGGGGCCCAGAGCACAAGCTCAGGAACACTTCCAGAGCTAGGGATGCGGTGGTACAAAGGGGGTGTGCCACCATCTACGCTGAGTTCCAGGGACAGCAAAGGAGCGGTTAGAAGCCTGAGCAGAGCGGCGTGGGTGGGTGGGAGGGTAGGATGTGGTGGTCATGTCCAGCAACAGAGCTGATGTAGCCATCAGCGACGGGAAGACTGCTTGTGCGCCGTGGTCCCCAGGGAGAAGGGCACGGGAGGTTCTAGAGCCTGCAAGATCTGGACTCACGCAATCCACACATGATTTTTTGAAACTAGACCAGTAAGGCTGAGAGAATGGCAGGGCAGATGAAATCACTTGGGGGAGCTGCTGTCTCACCACAGCCTGGAGCTGCCTTTCACAGTGCTGGGATCCTGCTCTCATCACTAATGTTTCAGGAGGATAGAAGGACTTGGAAGGAGAGGGCCCTGAGAGAACTGGTCAGACAGGGGCTGGGGTTCTTGAATTCCCAAGGCCTAGAGGTGTGTGATTAAGGACTCAAGAGACCTCATGTAGGCAGCAGCTATGGCTGGGACAGGAAGTTAGCCAGCCTAGACTCTACTTTGCCTCTTCAGGGTGTTCCATTGGAAGATGGGCCTGCCAGGGTGACTTACATGGCCCCCCTTGGGGTGGTGTTGGCTTCAAGCGGCAGGAAGGAGGTGGGGGGTTATAAAGAAAGGCAACTGTGTATGAAGTGAGTAGCTGGGGCTGATAATGAATAAAATGCAGATCCCAAGTTCTTCTCAGAAGACATGTCACACAGGTGTCCCTTCTGTTGGCCTCAGAGCAGTGGAGCCAAACTACTGTCCCTGGAGAGCTTTCCCCTCCAGAGCTCTTTCAGGGCCTCACACAGAAGCCACAGGAGGACTGAGCTGATGGAAGGGGCTTGGATCCCACAGCCATGCTGGATGTGAACCGCCTTTGGGGGCAGCATGGCAGTGTCAGCGCCAGTGGCATGGCTGCCTCCCAAGGACACTGGGACGTCAGAACTTGGCTTCCTGGAGTACTTCGGGATCAGGGAAGGAGGCAGCAGTGAGAATCCTATGTATGCTGAATCAGCTGAGGCATCCATGCTGAATTGGGGAGCCACAGATGCAAGGGGAGATCAGCAGGCTCTGTATGTTCTGAGGTATGGCCTAAGGCAGGGGACCTCTCCTATTTCTGCTGCGCTGTTCTCTACCTTGTGGATCTGGAACGGAAACTAGGCTACCTGTGAGCCATACTGCACATGGTGTCCGAGTTGGAGTGCCATGTCAAGAAGGACTGGGGTAGATGAACACCGTGCTCCCCCACTGCCCGCAGCCAGAAGTCCTGATTCATTCATGGTAAATGCTGTTCAAGACTCCCATGGCCCACGAGAGTGGTGGAAGCTGTATAGAGCTGGGCGGACCATATCTGGGCCTGTCATCTAACCTTTGAGGGCCTTTGTGCCCCTGTCACCTGCTAGCTAGGAGACTGGTGGTACCCTAATAACCTTGCTGCCAATGCTTTCCTCTGCGGTGGTGGTGGTGAGGGCTGGAAGGTTAGGAAGGTGGGAGTGTTGGGCGGGGGAGTGTCTGGATGCAGAGAGGGTGGGTGACTGGTGGGGAACACTGCCTGATGCCAGTAAGTGCTGTTGTAATTGCTTTGAATGGGTGTAGCAATTTTGTAGTGTAATTTTGTAAAAAACAAAACAAAACAACAACAACAAAAAAAACAGTTCCACAGTCAGAAGAAAATGGATTTTTAAAAACAATATCTTCCCCTCCCCACCCCATGGCATCACAAGTTCATAGGCCTTTTATCCTCTCTACCAAGTCTCTTCCTGTGTCACAGATACTCATCTTTTTCTGTGTTCAGGATCCCTGTTGGTTCCAACAATTGCCTTCCCTCCCAGTGTTGCTTAGTCACCTTCCTGCCACTGGTAAAGTTATGTCTTTTAAAACAACAACTTAGCCAGGTGGTGGTGGCATGCCTTTAGTCCCAGCACTTGGGAGGCAGAGGCAGGTGGATCTCTGAGCTGGAACCTGGCATGGTCTACAGAGAGAGTTCCAGGACAGCCAGGGCTACACAGAGAAACCCTGTCTTTTTAAAAAAAAAAAAAGGATTTGTCAGCCCCATGTCATAGTTTCTGTCCAAAGTCTGGCTACGTCAAAGGTGACTCTGGGTGAACCAAGCAGTGTGCTGGGAATAGGAAGGTAAACTTTCCAGGCTTGGCACATTCCTGGGAACACCACAGCCACTAGGGAAGGTGTGAGCCTAAGACAGACTGCATCAAGAGGATCACTGTGACCTGGCCTGCTAGACCCATGTGATCAGATGTCAATGTGTCCAGTCGTGTTGGCCTGGCATTTGGGGACAGGCTTCTCTTCAATTGCCCTGACCCACATAGACAGCACACATGCTCTTTTTCTCTGTGGCAGGAGACATGTAGGAGCCAGAGGGGCCTGCCTGGTTTACAGCCAAGGGGAAGGGGTGCCACTGGAGGACAAGGATAAGGTTCAAAGGGATACGACACACCCAGTGGACGCTCCAAGGAGTGGGTCGTTCTAAGGTGGAACAGAGGAGAGGGAAAGCTGGGAGAGAGGGGTGGCCCCTGAGTAGCCTGCAGTGCTGGGGAGGTGAGCACGTTGAAGGCAGGAATTTGCCCTCTGGGCTGAAGGAACAGTACGTGCAAAGATACAGCAAGCCTCCAGGCACGGTAAGAATGGGAGGACAAAGCAGCACACATCAGGCTGGAGAAACAGAGTCTTGCAGAAGAACCCTGTGGACTGGCCCAGGCCTGAGGGCTCTGTGCAGGCAGGGTTCTGATGCCGTCAGACGCCAGCCTGAGAGCGGCCCACACTTACTTGGATCTCATGTAAAAACACTGGATCCACAGCCAGGCCATCAGCAGCATGATGAGCATGTTGGGGAAGGCAAATCCAAACCAAGAGGCAAAGTTCACAACATCTTTGCTGTCAGGAAACAATCTGAAAGGAGAAAGGTCGGTCTGTACCTCCATTGCCATGCCGAGCTGTGGGGAGCAGGACAGGCAGATGAACAGCTCCCCCCCACCCCCACCCCCAGGCCACACGGAGATGGGTCTGACCTCAGGGCCACATAAGCCTGGCGTCTTGACACCAGGCTTCGCCATTGTTACGGACCCCAGAGCATGGTCTCAAGCAAGAGATAAGACTGAAGAATGAGTGAGTAGGAACCCTTCTGTGAACACAGACGGTGCTGAACGTTTCAGGAAAGCAGGGCCCAGGCCTCTAAGAAGATACCCTTTCGGCACAAGCACAAGTGCGCACAATCTGGCTGACAGCTTCAGGGAGTGCACGAATGTCTCTGAAGCCTCACACTCTGCTCTGCGTTTCTGAGAGGTGGGGGTCAGGGGGATCTTCCCTTTGGATATTTCCCAGGGTGGGACTGGAAGGTGTTCTTCAAGCCCTGCCTTCCTCCCAACCCAGGCTCTGCCTCCCTAAGTCCTCTTCTAGGCCCCTTTAGCTTCCGGACATCAAAGTCCACCCAGGACTACCCACACACAACCCTGCCAGGCTTCTTCTTCTTCTTCTTCTTCTTCTTCTTCTTCTTCTTCTTCTTCTTCTTCTTCTTCTTCTTCTTCTTCCTCCTCCTCCTCCTCCTCCTCCTCCTCCTCCTCCTCCTTCTTCTTCTTTCAGTAGAATTTAAGGGAAAGCTCTAGGGCTGTGATCACAGAAAACACTTGCAGGATCAAAAGACCCTAGTTACTGAATCTCAAGTTCTGAGCTGATGGGCTGGCTGCTACTCTGCCCTCCTGTCTCCAGGGCCAGCTGCCCTCCTCATCCCTGTACAGATCTCCTCTCTAGACAAAAGAAGCACCATCTCCTTTTTGTTCCTTGCCATTATAATGTTTACATACTTTAATCAGCACATTTATTTACCAGGCTACCTGAAGCTCCCTGTATCTGGCACCCTCAGCAGATCATGAACACCCTATGGTGGGGCCTAGACTTCTCTCTCCTCTAGGACCTTGCAAGCCCACAAGGCAGAGCTCAGGCGTGGCATCCTCACAGCCTATGGCCCTTTGTAGTCAAACCTGGACACTTCTAGGCTACCCTTGTAGTGCACCTGAGGCTTCAGGGAAATATGCAATTAGTGGGACTATAGTGTCAGAGACTGCAAGGCAATAAGTGGCCCCACCCCAATTCACTGTGCCGTCTGTAGTCCCTGAAGATTACAGGACCCTGACCATTGTCAGCCAATGTTAGTGAGCTCTTTTAGAGATGTCTGTTTTCTGTGAAATTCGTCCCACTGCCATTTGCTATGATGTTAGCTCTGAGTCCAGTCCACATTCCCTGTCTGAGCTAGAAGCTCTGAGCCATTGATAGAAGTTGGACTTGCCCTATGGCAGAAAGCAGCCTTGTCTGTGAGCTCCAGGACATCAGGTCCTGGGACCTGGGAGGGTTGTTAGTGGGTCCAGGGATGCTGGGACACAGACTCTATGGGGCTCATCTTCCCACCCTTCTCGACTGACAGCTCCAGCGCCAAGACAGGAGGAGAAGAGATCTGAGTAAGCACCCCAGGCCCAGGAACCCATGGTGATGTCTCCTGAAGGCACAGTCATGACTCACTCCTGCATCTGGCCCAGGAGCACCACGTTGGGTCCCGTCCCGGTCAAGGTGGCTGTACCCCCAATGCTGGCTGCATAGCACACACACAGGTTCATAGCCTTGTACATGTTCTTTGTGTCCTGGTCCTCCTGCTTCTGCACCGTGAGGTCTTCAAATATCATCAGGTTTCCTATGGTGGATGCGGGGCTGTTAGCCTTGTCAGTCGAGAGGGCCACCCAGCCCATTCAAAGCTCTAAAGTGAGGCGCACACCTTGCCAGGCACACACACATATTCCTCAGCTCCAGCCCCAAATCACAATCAGCCCCCATCTGCCTTCCCACAATCCCTTCCCATGGCTTCCTGAGGGATCCTCAATATACTTGCCAAGCCCAGAAACTTAAGGTATATGTCCCCATTTCCTGGTTCTTTGTTGTTGGTTTCTCAAGCCTCTCCCTGCATCTAAGGATGTCTACCTCAGATACCTCTCCTCCTAGTGATGTCCTCCCTCTTTGAGCTGCTGTGCTATCTGGCTTGCCAGGGGCTTCTCCTGAAGCGAGTGATTTGGGTGAGGGAACCCACTTAGGTCCACAAGAGTCAGTGGTCAGACTGTGCCTGGTCATCTCCATGTTGCCAGGACCTCACCCAGGGCCTAGAAACCAGGCACAGGTTCTGAGTTCCTCCCAGGCAGAGTCCTGAGGGAGGGTATGGAATGGGCAGAGGGTGAAGTAGGCCCTATCCTGCATCTTCTGAATCCTGAGCCTAGTAGGAAGCAAACCCTACGGCCTGTGGGAGTGGAGCCAGGGATGACCTGCTCAAGGAGAGCCACGGA
Source organism: Acomys minous (assembly GCF_964271855.1). Classification (NCBI taxonomy): domain Eukaryota; kingdom Metazoa; phylum Chordata; class Mammalia; order Rodentia; family Muridae; genus Acomys; species Acomys minous. The sequence goes on along the minus strand of NC_140498.1, from coordinate 326,769 downwards.
GACAACCCTGAAGAAAATAAAGAGTAGCATGGGTGAGAAGCATCCAGCGGGTGCTCAAAGATGCCTAAACAAATTCTCAAATGAGTACTCAATGCTTTCTATCATAGGACCAGCTATAATTTCTGGCTAAACAAACATTCTAAGCTTGACTAAAGGATCTTTCTTTTACCTAATGACCACAACCCTAACACTAATCATCACAAAACTATTTCCCTATTTTTTTCCCTTCTATGCATGTTTAAGGAATGGCCCAAGGAGACTGGGGGAGGAGGAGGAAGCCATAGCATCTGGCAACAGTAGGGAGGGCCATGGCTGCAAAAATCTAAGCCAAGGTGTACCTGGCAATTCTCTGGCCTTGTCCTTGTCCGACAGCTCCAGTGTCCCCTTGCAGGTGTCCACAGCTACGTTTGCAGCTACCATTTGCTGCAGCATGGCCTCCACAATGGGCACCATCATGGCCGTGGTGGCAGTATTGCTGATCCACATGGACAGGAAGGCCGTGACGAACATAAAGCCCAGCATCAGCCTGCAGAGGAAGGGCAGAGAGGAAAGCCAGTTCCTCATGCCCTATGGGCCACATCCCAGGGCAGACAAAGGGCTGGAGCCACCCTTCCTTTCAACTCAAGACCAGGTATTCCAACATGGGGCTGCAGTTTGATCAGCTCTCTTTTCTCTCTTTCCCTTCTTCGTTCCTTCCCTTCTCTTTCTCTCTCTCCTCTCTCTTCTCTCTTCTCTCTTCTCTCTTCTCTCTCTCTCTCTCTCTCTCTCTCTCTCTCTCTCTCTCTCTCTCTCCTCTCTCTCTCTCCCTCTCCTCCCTTATCAACGTGACTGGATTATGAAATTCCTAGTCAAAAAGCACACCTCTGAGTGTGACTGTGAAGCACAGACCATGAGGTCATGAGGGCTCTGTAATAATGAATAGATTGACCCCCTCCCACGGACTTAGAATATGATGGCGTTATCGGGAGGTGGTAAAGCAAGAGAAGTGGAGCCTGTGACCCAGCCAGCCATGAGACTGGGGCCCAGTTATCAGTACCAGGCATGAGTTCCATCCTTTGGAGAAGTCTTTAAGTCAGATCTGGACATGCTTAGTGACTCCCATATCATTTGTTTCACTACTACACCACAGGGCATATGGCGGAATTGGACATGGGGGATGAGGTGGATGTGATAAAAACACATTATATGCATGTGTGAAGTTCTTGAACAAGAAAAGAGGTGGGACCTAGTTAAAAGAAGTATGTCATCAGAGCTTGTCCTTAGTGGAACATCTTGCCATGACCTCTGGCCCTTGGCCCCCTCTCTTGCTCCCTGTCTGCTGTAGGTGAATCTCTGCTATCACACACTTGTGCCACCATGATAAGACCAGTGCACCACGGACTGGCCACCATCCAAAGCTATAAGCTGAAACAAATCATTCTTTAAGTTGTCCCTTTGAGGGTACATTTCCTATGACCCCCTCTTCTCACAAACATTGCTGATGTCTATACTGATGTCTGTTGGGTCAGCAAGAGGCCTCAGACTCAACTGTGGCTCTAAGAAACTCCCATTTGTCAGGGAAGTTTGCCCTGACAAGACCCAGGGTGTGGTAGAGCAGCCCCACATGTAGGGAGCTTTGCTTTCCACTTAGATCTAAAAGATTACCACTGTCCTGCATAGAGCCTCTCCTTCCCTAAATCCCAAAGACCTAAGCAGACTCATTCTGTCCTACCCAGAGGCCGACCCTCCACCTCCCCTTGGATGCCTTGCCCCTTCACCCTCCACTCCCTTATTCCACGGTCCCATGGTCCCCAGTAGAGCCACGTGGCCAGAGAAAGAAGGTGTACTTACCGTGAGGGCTTGGTCCCCACAAAGAGCAGCATTCTCAAGGCAATCCTCCTGTGAAGCTTCCAGCGCTCCACAGCCACAGCCACAATGAGGCTGCCCAAGAAGAGCATGTTGGTGTCCTTCATGTATTGGACACATACCTGGAGGGTGGCAGAAATGCACTATTGGGGAAGTCTTCAATCACATATGGCTTGGGCCCAAGGCTGCTACCCAAGTCCCCTAGACAGACAGCTAAGCAAGCCAGATACTGATTTTAAAGCCAACTTGCCATGATCTATCACTATGCCTTCCCTGAGGGATCTACTACTAGATTCTGTAGCTATCCATGCGCCTTGGGAGCTCAGAAGGGCTCAGGGAAGGAAAAGAATACATGGGAGGACCGGGAAGTCACCTGTCACTACTTGGCTCACTCACCTGCTTGGAGTCCAGTACCTTCAAAAGTGGGAAAAGCAAGACAGGCAGGAGGGAGGTGACAGCCACCGGGATGACATCTGTGCACCAGTAGATGGCCATGAGGATTATAACGTAGGCACACCTGACAAACTGAAGAGACAGTTCTGAGGCCCCAGCAGGCTTCACTTCTGCATCCCAGCTCCACAGCAGGTCAGCTGCCTGTGTGATGGGGGAATGCCCTGCTCCTGGGCCGTGTAGTGCTTCCAAGGTTTAGGATAGCCAGGAAGAGCCAACCTTTCCCGTGTCCCTCCCCCCTTCCTGCTGTGTGGTCCTAGCACCACAGTAAACAAATGCTTTCCAAGAAAGATTGTATCCCCCAAAACAACCCAGGACACCTCCCTATTAACTGAAGCGGTGTTTCCCATTCCCGTGCACTAACATCTGGGGTGGAGACAGGTCCTTGTGGTGGGGACTAAACAGTGGGATGTTTTGCATCATCCTTGTCCTCCATACAATAGGCACCAGTAGCATTCTCTCTCTCTATTTGTCACAACAAAAAGTTGTCTCCATGATCTATACATTTCCTGCTGTGGGCAGGAGAGAAGATTGAAGGACTTCAGGGACTGTCACCCCAAAAGGTAGTACCTTGAAATATTATTTTGATCTGAAGGAAGGTGGAAGACAACAGGTTCTGGAAGAGGTTGTATCCTGAGGCTGTGTGTCTGCTTTAAGTCAGGTGCTACCAATAAGAAACAACGGTCCCTGGTCCTTTCTCTGAGTCCTCATTAACTAAACTCACAGGCAATAAGGAAGACTGAAGTCTGAGCTGGGCATGGTAGTGCTTGCCTGTGATTCTAGCATCTAGAGGCTAAGGTAGGAGGCCCTTTGCAAGGTGACGTCAGCTTGGCCTATATGGTGAGCTGCAGGACATCTTGGACTACAAAGTAAGACTCTATCTGAACAATAACCACAAAGCTACTAATCACAAAAAAAAAAAAAAAAAACAGAATTACAAAGTCTGTCAGCATACCTGAGAACCAGTTGTCCTGCACCTCTACCTCAGTCACCATTTCATTGTCTCATCTGTGAGATCCAATGGACTTTGTCCCTAGCCACTGTTTATTTCCTTAAACTCACTGGTTTACCCTAAAGATCAGTTAGTGTTCCCCTAAAACATGTCTACAGTCCCATGGTTTTCTGCCCCTTGGGAAAAGGAGTGTGAACTTTGTGGGGAGGGACTCATGCCTGTGAACAATGAATCTTTAGATTTTTTATTCCTCTCATTTTTCAGTCTACGGTCAGAAAGCAAAGGTGAGCCTTCCCTTTCTCTTCTATAGGATGGATACTGGTTGAAAGCCACTTGGGTGATCTTGGGGATGGGTGGTAGTGGCGATCCCTTCTGGGCACGGGTAAGAAAGGTATGCTGTAGAGAAAGTTTAAGTAATAATGCTAAAAGTCAGCCTGCGTCTGCCATCATGTTAGAGCAATTCTATACACTGCCATTCGCAAGTCTCCTCTGCTGCTCCCAGTCTCAGCACCACTTTGGTCTCCTTTCCCATCCTTATCTGTAAATTGATGTCAGAGGGTCCCTACAGAATGTGTGACACCCAGAAACTCCTTGAAAGCCTCTATTCTCTGAACCAAGACAGTGGATGTCCTATGACCCCCTGAAAAAGGATGGACCACAAGGCTAACTGCCTCCTCGTTTCCAACCACTGGCAGGAAGTCAGGAGCCATCTCAGCCCTGAGTAATCAATCAGCACACTTGGCCCTCCCTAATACAGACCCTCCCGGTGTCAGTGGAGAGCACAGAGTAAGAAAGGGATGTTGGAAAAGTCTGTGGAGAGAGAGCTCAGTCGGCAAAGTGTGGGGACCTGAACTTGATCCCTAGAACAAATGAAAACACCAGGTGCTGCGGCATACACTTGTGGAGACAGCCTGTGTGGCCAGATCCAGGTCACTGACAGACCCTGTCTCAAGAAACACAATGGATGGCAGCTGAGGAAACAACACTTGATGTTGACCTCTAACCTCCAAATACACAAACACACAACACACGCACATGCACACCAAAACAAACCCCACTAAGGTCTAGGGAGGAAGTAGTAGCAACCTGGGAAAAGATGATGAATTCTTAGTAAATTTGCTGCACTTTCCTGCCTCTGAGAAGGTGTCTGGAAAAGCAGCTGGAAGCAGAAGTGGTGGGAGCAGGCACTGAGGTTTAAAAGCCGCACTCAGCTCAGAGCTAGCACACAGAGGGGGTCAGCGGCTCCCATGCACAGTGTAATCAGCCAGGACTGAGTGTTCGTCGGAAGGCACTCACACATTGGTCAGCAAGGGCATGCTCTAAGCCATGTGCCCTTAGGTGACATCTTTATTGTCAACTAAGGCAAAGCGATGTGGCTATAACATCATTATATGATGCAATCTGATCTGATTGATCCACAATTGGAAATATGAATAAAATGCCATTATATGGCTCATTACACATAATTAAAGTGAAGTTAGCAGAACTTCCTTCTCCTTCGTGTGTGTGTGTGTGTGTGTGTGTGTGTGTGTGTGTGTGCGTGTGCGTGTGCGTGTGTGTGTGTGTGTGTGTGTGTAGAGATCAATTGAGGTATCTGGAGAACTGTCCACTAAAACATTAGTTATAAGGCAAGGAGAGGACCTCATTTTACTTGACACTTTAGACTTGTGAAAATAAGAATTTCTTACAAGTTTAACAGAGTAAGTGATTAAAGTTGTCACTAGGTTTATTAGAAGCAGAGGAGGGATCAGAGAAAGGATAGAAAAAAATAACGGACCAGGGGAGAGCCCAGCAAGCAAGGTGAAAGAAAAGAATGAAGAAGCCTGGGGAGGGCCAGGAGCCACCGCGGGCAGTGTGTCCTGGGAGCCATCACCTGGTTGGGACAGTGGTGCGCAGGCTGTCCCTGGGGTCCCACTAACAGCTCTCTTCCTCTGAGTGTTACGTGTCTCTGGGTTTCCTTGCCCAGTGAGTGTGGTGGCATGGTGAGTGGGGGCAAGGAGCTCTTTGGTTGTGAGCAAAAAGAGGCACAGAGGGAGAAAATAGGAAGCCAGGAAGCCAGGCTCCCAGAACACAATCCAGTTGGAGAGAAAGTACAGGAAGACAGTGTTTTTGGAAGAATTTTGGCTATGGTCTTCCAGACCCCCAATCTTCATTCCCAGGACATATACACATGCACCCCAGTTGGGAACCTAGCCCACTGATATCACTGATATTTATATTCTCGTCTGTCTGTCTGTCTGTCTGTCTGTCTGTCTGTCTGTCTCTCTCTCTCTCTCTCTCTCTCTCTCTCTCTCTCTCTCTCTCTCTCTGTGTGTGTGTGTGTGTGTGTGTGTGTGTGTGTGTGTGTGTGTGTGTGTGTATGCAGGCATGTGCCAGGGATAAAGAGGGGTTCTGGTTATACTGTCCTCTACCAGAAAGGTCAACCAAGCAACTATAATTATTCCAGGGAACATCATTCCCCACCAGCAGAGCTAAAATCACAGCTTTCTAACCTGGATGCCTCCCACAGACAGGGACAGTCCCAGACCTCAGGATGCTCACGAACAGTGCAGCAACTAAAGAGCCCTCACAATTGATCTGCTATACTTGGCCGTATGGGGGGGGGGGCCGCTGCACATTCCCTGCCCCCATCCTAGGAGCCAGAATGATCCCCCTTTGCTCTCAAAGCTTTAAAGTGCCAGAATCCAATCACCCCGTTGTACCCACCAAAGCACCCAGGCCTAGAGAGCATAGGGTCTTGGGGAACGGCACAATGTAAACTGAGTAGAAGTGCACCCCTCTCTTCTCAAAGCATTCCCTGAAGAGTCCCTCTGTTTCTCAGACCTGCCTGTGGAAGGGAAGCAGGATCCAAGCAAGGTTTCCTGTCTGGGCTGAGAGTGAAAGGGCTGAAAGAGGGAACGGAGGAAGGGGCAGCCAGCAGCCACAAAAGGCTTCAAAGAGCTCTGGCCTCGCCAAACTGGCTGCACACAACCCAGCAGAGTCCAGCCAGAGCTCCCGCCCTCCTCTGCCCTACAGCCAAGGCCATTCATTCTCTCCCTTCCTCCGAGGGGCACTAGGAGGCCAGGGCATGGGACACAGCTTCCCTGCAGCCCAGTGCCATGCCACCCAAGGCGTGAGTGCTGGGAACCTGTCCCACCCTCTGCCACAGTCACAGCAGGCAGTAGGCAGTGTATAACCTGCCTCTCAGGCTGCAGCAGGACTTGGACTCGGAGTGGCTTCCTTGGTTTTAGAGCTAGAAAGAAATATAGGTCGTGGATGGGAAAACAGCCTCAAAAATCAGGGCCAGAATGTGGCAAAGGCAGGATCCACACAGGTGACGCTCTCTTCCTGTAGTTCCCTGGCTGAAGGCATCTAGAGCTGGGTAATGCCTTTTCCCTAGCGAAAAGGTACGCAAGGAAAGCCCAGCCCTGATCGTCCCCACTGGCCCAAGCAGCATCTTTGACTGAGATAGGGCGCAGGTTGTGTACTCAGGGAGGAGGTTCTGAGTCCAAGGCTAAGCCTGTAGCGGGGTCTGTGTGAATCAGATCTGTCCTAATGTCCAGGTCTCCGTGTTTGCCCGGACGGGCTCTTGGGCCCTGTAATCGGTGCACTCTAAGACTGTTCACCTTAGGGTTTCTGAGTCCCTAGGATTCTTTACAGGGCATCTGGTGCCTGCAGCATCTGAGCACGCGCCCCAGGGGAGCTTGTCCCCGCGGGGGAATCCGTGAGTTCCAGCTCAGCATTCCCAAGTTCCGTGCCCGTTATTGCACTGGGCACCCGGGTTCCGCCGGACTTCCCAGACACGCAACTGACCTTGTCAGGTACCAGGATGATGAGTGGAAGCAGCAAAATCGGGGAGAAGAACAAAATCACGAAGGACTTGAACTTGGTCACGTAAGTCTTCGCCGAAGCCATCGCGTGGAAGGGAGACAGACTGGAGGAAGAGAAGATTGTGAGGCAGCTAGAAGCTCCGCGAGCTTAAAAGGGGGCCGCGCGGTCCCACCGGACTGGGGGGCGGCTACAACTCCGCCTCGTCCCCATGGCGGGGCCTCCTTGCGGTCCCGGGGAGGAGCCACCCCTGGGGTCTGTGAAGCGTGTCTGCCCCCGGGACTCTGCCACCCTGCGGCAGAGGGAGGTGTCTGCATATTCCAATGCTTGGCACCAGCCCTCTATGGCGGGCATTTAATCCTGGCAGCTCAGCGCTCGCCAAGCCCCCCTTGGAGCTGCTCTGGACGCCAGCACCAAGCGAGTGTGCAGGTGGTTCTGCCAGCTTAAGAGTGAGAGGGCCCATCCTGTACTCACTCCTACCTGCTCTCTCTTGGTCTCCGGGGTGTCCCAGATGAAAAGCTCCACCAGCCCGTAGGGTTCTCAGGCTTCTCTCTCCAAAGCGCTCTCCTTCTCATCCCGATCCCGGAGGGGTGTCTCTTAGAAGCGATGGCCCAGCCCAGTGCCACCGCGGTCCCCTCAACCCCAGGATCCGCTGGCTTCCCCCTTGCGTCAGCCCTTCTCTATACATAGAACCCATTTCCCTCCTCGTGCCCTCTCTCACCCAGCGCACCCTGGGCGCTCTACAAGGACCGCTAAGGAAGGCGATCACTGTCCTCGCAGTCCGAACGATTTTCACCCTCCAGCGAACGCGCGTGCGCAGCTGGAGGTCTCCACTCCAGGCACCAGCTGCGGCTGCTGCCCACGTATGGACCACCTCACTTGTGCCATTTATGGAGGGAGGTGGGGCTCCAGAGAAAAGAGCACGTAATCCCGCCAACGGAAAGAGTCATTCATTCATTCATTCATTCATTCACTCGCTCATTCATTCTGCCCTCAACAGAGCTATGTTTAGTACCTGCTGTGCTGTCTTTTTTGGGTGCAAAAACATTAGCACCTCGGTGACTTCTTTCTCTCTTCTCTTCTGCCGGCCTCTCATTCTCAGTTTCCTTTGGGGAGTCTTATCCATGCACCACAGACTGCTTCTTAGACATTACATGACACATGGCAGAGTCCAGATTCCTGTACAGTCAGCTCTCACCACCGACGGAGATGCTACCCTGATGCTGATGTCGTTAGTGTGCTTAGGCCTAGGACGGCTGCTTCTGTTCCAAACATTGAAACCATCAATATAGTCTGAACTACACAGAGACCAACTATTAGGATGGCATTTACATTTTGTTAGGTGTTGCAAGCAATCTAAAGGTGAATTAAAGAATAAGTTATACGCAATTACTGCGGGTTGCACGAGACCAGCCTTCCCTCCCACTTCTCCATGCCCAGCCTGGCAGCCTGCCATGGGGAAAAAACTATTGTGTTTTCCACCTTTCTTAGCCGATGGAACACACGTTTGTATCAAGATCTTGACTTTGTTCCTGTGACCTATCACCTTTCAAGTCTGCAACTGTCTTTTTTTCTCTCTCTCTCCATTTGCATCTATTTGGCCCTGGAACCCCTCTCCTCCCCTCCAAGCAAGTAAAATTAGATATCTCTTTTTGTGTTGGTGTTGGTGTTGATGTTTCAAGATTTTATGTGTATGAGCATTTTGTTTGCATGTGTGTATGTGCACCATCAGCGTGCCTGATGACCCAGAGTCAGAAGAGAGTGTCAGAGCCCCCTGGAACTTCCCCAGTAGGCTTTCGCTGGCTGGTCAGAAAGCCCCAGGGCTATGCCAGTCTCCATCTCTACCACAACTAGCTCTCAGATGGGTGCTGTGGACCAAAGGTGGGTCCTTACGTTTGCACAGCAAGCACTTTTCTGAGCTGTCTCTCCATCACCCCGCAGCCCATTTTTCCTTCACAAATATACTAAAAACACATAGGAAAACTTGACTATGGTTTATTTTTTCTTTCTTTCTTTCTTTCTTTCTTTCTTTCTTTTCTAAGAGTGAGTTTCTCCGTGTAGTCTTGGCTGTCCTAGACTCACTTTGTAGACCAGGCTGGCCTCGAACTCACAGAGATCTGTCTGCCTCTGTTTTCCAGAGTCCTATAGGCATGCACCACTGTGCTCAGCTCTTGACCATGATTTCTAATAAGATAACATCTGAGGTTTTGTTTTTTTTCCTTCATGAGTCCTAAGTATTCCCAGAAGCTGATCACCAGCTTTGTCAATGAATGTACCTCCATTGCATCCTATCAAGAGCAGAATTTAAAAAAAAAAAAAAGTTTCCAAGGTAAGGCTGTTGCCCAAGACTCCAGCAAAGTACAGGCCTCTAGTCTTCTGAAGTCCAGCAGCCATGGACACCTCCACAAATACAAAGAGGATGGCTCTATGAGGAAGCTCAGAGCCTGGATGACAGTGAGAAACAACGGGGCAACCTGAACCAAGGAGGCCACATGAACCCTGATGACAACCTGGGTCCTGAAGGTGACCAGAGGTTCCAGGAGCCCATGGAGCTGAAGCCAGAGGAGCCAGTGCTCCCTTGGCCTAAGGTTCCAAGACCCCAGCCCAAGAGGCAACAAACTCGGCTCCACTTTGCACAGTGGCAGGTGCAAGAGATGGAGGCCGTTTTCCAAGAAACCCAGTGCCCGGATGAGCTCACAAGGGAGGTCCTTTCCAGAAGCATGAACGTGCCTGAAGGCAAAGTGAAGATAGGATTTAACAACAGGGGAGCCTAACAGGGCCATCGAGAAGAAAGCAATGCTTGAGAGCATGCCACCTGAGGCCCAAGACTACATTTTCATGATGGACGTCAGGGAGCCCTAGGGTACCAGCTGTCCAGGAGCTGCACAGAGATGAGCTGTCTACTGTCACAATTTTGTCCTTCATGAGGGAAAATCAAGTCTCTATATCCTTGCCATTTGTATTACAGTAACAATAAAGATGAAATTTTCACTTAAAGAAAAAGTTTTCATGACAACTTATAAAATGCAGAAATTACATTGCATCTCCACAATCTTGATGCCAGTAGTATGGCCTTGCCTCAGGGTGAGTTCTACTTTCTTTTACTTATTTATTTATTTATGTATATAGTGTTCTGTTTGTATGTACACCTGCAGGCCAGAAGAGGGAACCAGATCTCATTGTGGATGGTTGTGAGCCACCATGTGGTTGCTGGGAATTGAACTCATGACCTCTGGAAGAGCAGACAGTGCTCTTAACCACTGAGCCATCTCTCCAAGCCCGAGTTCTGTACTTTCTTAATGTCTTTTTAAAGATTTTATATTTATTTTAAAGTGTGTGTACATGTACGCTGGTATATGTGGGTATGCACACGTGAGTGCAGTGCTAGAAGAGTCCAGAAGAAGACACACTCAGAACAGGAGTAACAGGTGGTTGTGAGGCACCTAAAGTGAGGGGAGCTGAACTCGCATTCTCCAAAGAGCAGCAAGCTTTCTTAACTGTTGAGCCATCTCTCCAACCCCTCTCAACTTAAAAAAAAAATTAGCCCTGAAAATATTATCCAAACATTGAGATACATGTACTGAACTCACAAATAAATTGTTAACTGGAAATAATGTTCATGATGCACATAAAGTTGTTTGAGGGGATTTTTAGTTGATAATGGTTATATGGCGTGATAATTTTTACCCCATCTGAATCATTTCATACTACTTTAATCTTAAAACTAAGATGTCAAAAGTCCACAAGAGCTTTAGAGTGTTTCATCAGTTTGGCTTCAGCATCAACGTGTAGTGTTTACTCTGTGGTCAAAACAAAACCAGCATTAAGTTTTTGAAAATGCGTCAGTTGAAGGGTCGATTTCTTACAAACTGGGGTGGTGAAGAAAACAGGGACGAGACAGCTCTCGGTCACATAAGGCAGCAGGTGCCCTTCTCCAGAAGCATCCCTTGGGGGAAAGGTAGACTCTTCCACAAGTGGTGCCAGAGAAAGTGAGTAGGTAGAAAAATGGAACTAGATCCAGCCCCCACTTTCTCTGTATAATAAGCAGATAAACACAGGTCAAAGTCCTTAACGTAAGACCTGCAGCTACTGGGAATGTAAACTATTACAGGTGTGCTGAAAAGCAGCTTGGCAGGGTTCTTAGGAGGCTAAGCGTACATTTACATTAACCCAGCCATTTTTTCCTTGGGTTCTCACCCTCAAGAGATGTAAACTTGCTTTCCCACACAAACCTCTGTATGAATGTTCTTCTTTATAACAGTCCCAAAGTAGAAGCAGCCTGAATGTCCCTGTCAGGTGAGTGGATGGATAAACAGGCATGTCCACACAGGGGAGTCCCCAGCATGAAGGGGGCACAAGTGCAGGGACCACAGCAACCCTGAAGAGCACCAAGATGAGTGAAAAGGCCAGTCTCAAAGGGCCACATATAGTGCCCTTCCATTTATAGAATGTGCCACAAGTGACAAAATTAAAGGGAGGAAAATAGAGCAATGTTTGCCAGGGGTGAGGTTTGGAAAAGAATATTACCAATGTGGTTTTTTTCTTTCTTTTTTATAAAGGACAACTAGAGGGTGACTCCGTTGTAACCGATTGGGATTGTGGCCTGATTGTGGTGACCAACACCCAAATCTATGTGTGTGATAGGATTCTGAAATACCATACACACACTCACCAACTTACTTATGTAAAAACACCAAATCTAAGCATGATCCTTAGTTGAGTTGCAGTATTTTATCAAAGTCAATTTTGGCTTTATTTTTAAATTAAGTTTAACTAGTAAATAAAAACATTTAAAAAATCATATATGCTTCTGGAGTACCATGTAAAGTTTCAATGCATGTATACATTTTATGATGTTTAAATAGGGTTACATATATTTTTAAAGTTTTTTCTTTTTTTTCAAGATTTATTTATTATGTATACAATGTTCTGTCTGCATGTAACACCTGCATGCCAGAAGAGGACACCAGCTCTCATTAGAGATGATTGTGTGCCACCATGTGGTTGCTGGGAATTGAACTCATCACCTTTGGAAGAGCAATCAGTGCTCTTAACCTCTGAGCCATCTCTCCAGCCCTTAAGGTTTTTTTGTTTTTGTTTTTGTTTTTGTTTTTTATTTCATCCTGGAAGGGGACCAAAAATGGCCCTGCTAAAATCTGACATACTTTTTAAAATCTAAAATATCTTCTATAGTAAATTTAATGTATTGATTGAATTTGGCAAACGGTTTCTGAAACTTCAGTAGTTGTCACTTATTCATTATGTGCAAATTGGCTGTTAGTATAGGGGAACCTGGGGACTAGTATGTGGAAAACAGTGGTTTTTTGTTTTGTTTTTTTATTTTTTAATTTTTTTATTTTTTAACTCTTTGGATGTCAAACTGTTTTAAAATAAAGTGTTTTTATGTCTTCACAAATGAATAAGTTTCTGCATAATGAATCCTTCTCAGTTTATAGTTTTTGTTGACATCTGGGCCCCATAAAATGTTACTATTGATGAGACCATGGCCCACCAAGACAGAAAACACAAGTGGGAATGTAGCAGGTGAGTGGATTCTCCTGGGCTTTGGGTGTCTTATTTGTGCTAGTGTGTACCTGTTTGGGCAAGACAGCTTGAGTACGTGCATAGATGGGCTGCTACACTGACTGGCCATCTTATTACCTCGGGACTTTAACGTGGGAATGCTCTTATTTGTAAACAAACTCTTGTTGCTTAAAAGTCATACACAACAAAGTATCGGTCAGTTTTCCCAAGGCTAGACCTGCAACAGAAACCATTCCATGAATTGTTATTAATCAGACCAGGTCTAGGACTGTGCTCTTGGCCGAGGATGGATGGCAAGGAGCTTCAGATTCTTCTTGTCCTGGACAGTGGCTGGGCTTCACCCAGGCAGAGCAAGAACACAGAGGGCAGGTGCAGAGGGGGCTTGTGGGACCTCACAGACCTCTAAAAGCCTGCACTGCTGTCAGGCTCTGCACACGCTCCTCATCCCTCTGTTAGTCATCAAGCCCCGGATCAATACACTGGGGGAAAACACCATCTACAGAGAAAGGAAGCAAAGACAGGGCGACTGACCACCATGAGCCACTGGTGCCGTCTACCATCCACGATAGATACTGAGTTCAGACGGGCACACTGACTTCTCTTCTGAGTGACGTGTACAGAAACAGAGCCCACATAAGTCATTTAGGTTCGGACAGTTGTCACAGGGATGCAAATTCACATCTGCCTCTGCCTCCCGAGTGCTGTGATTAAAGGCGTGTGCCACCACATCCAGCAAGGTCACACCTTCTAATCCCTCTCAAGCACACCCTAATAACCAAACATTCAAATATATGCTCTAAGAGGGCCATTCCTATTCAAACTAAGGGACACTTCGGTGGAGTCAGATCTCTCCTTCCAACTCTCCTTTGGCTGTGGGGATTGCCCTCAGGTCATCAGGCTCATGCAGTCTGGCAGCAAGTGTCTCTATCCACTGAGCAGTCTCACCAAGACACACCTCCCTACTTAAAAGCCTTAGCAAAGCCTTTTTTGCCATATATAGTGGTCTGAATGACTGCCTCCCAAACTTTATATACTAAGATCCTCTCCCCAAGTGATATATTTAGGGGGTGGAGCCATCAAGGTGATTAAGTCACAGGGAGGCACTCCACTGGAGAGGACTGGCAGCTTTATATAGGACCCTATTTAGCTAGCTTGCCCATCCCCTCTTGGGAAGACCCACTTAAAAGGTACCATTTAAGGCCCAGAAGGCAGGCTCCTACCAGACACCAGTTCTGTCTGCTTTGATCTTGGACATTTGAGGCTCCAGAACTATGATGAAATATCGTTTCTTTTAGGATATCCATTTAATAGTATTTTTTTCAAGCCAGCCAGAGCACACTAAGACTGTACTTCCCAAAAGCAGAATGAGTAGCTACTTTGAAGAAAGAATAACAAATACTTTCCCAAGTCAGGTGATTTCTAAATATTTGCCAGTGGGAGGGAGAAGGACAGGAACTCAACTGAGTTGCCACGTGATGCAATAAGGCAAAGAGGGCGGGGCAACCTCTGTGACTAAGCATTACATGATGTGGGCTGTATAACTTGGGGAAAGTTCATAGATTTGAAAGATGCTGCCTTAAGAAAATATCTTCCATCCTTGTGTTTTCATTTGCATTGAAATATTTCTCCAAGGGCACATTCACATCATGACACAGGGTTAGGACAATTTCAGGGTCCTGCTTCCAACTAGTGATAGGAAACCTCACCCAGGATGGGGTAGAGATGCCCAGGCCCAGCCCAGCTGAACTCCCTGCCCAAGCAAAGGGTGATTTCCATATATACAATAATTTGTCCAAATATATGCTGCTACATGTGTGTCGCTTTGATCAAATATATGCTTACGATACTTATGACAACTCAAAATGTGGAAAATGGTCACAAGAAGCTTGAAAACATTAGTATTCAGTGTATACACATAATTTTGCTGTGGGAAGATATGAGTGGGGAGACAGTAGAAGATTTTAATAAAATGTTAATGGGGCTATTGTTCGGTTTGGGGGGAGTTTTAGGGATCCGATTCAAGGACTCATATTCAGCTTTGAGATGTCCTCCTAGGCACTAACAAAAGTTTGATGAGTTAATAAGAATGGAAATATAAAAGAAAAAGAGTACATTAACATGCTGTTTAGAATCCTTTGGATACATTTTAAACAGTAAAACATGCAGTTTATGTTCACTTATTTTTGTGATTTAAAAAAATTTAAGCAGCAACTTCAATCTCAGCACTCAGGAGGCAGAGGCAGGCAGATCTCTGTTTGAAGTCAGTCTGGCCTACACAGAGAGTTCCAGGCCAGCTGAGGCTATATAGTGGGACCCTGTGTTTTTAAATTTCACTAGTTATTTACTTTGTGCGATTGTGTGCATGTGCATTCAAGTTCATGGATGAGCATGCATGGAGGTCAGAGGACAACTTGCAGCAGTCAGTTTTCTGCTCTCACCATATGGGTGCTGGGGATTGAACTCGGGTTGTTAAGCTGAGCCATCTCACTGGCCTTTTAAGTTTATTTTAACTGTTGGGTAAAAAAAAATCTAAAAAATGCATGTCTGTATTAGTCAGGATTCTCAGTTTGAACCAATAGGATACAGGATATAAAGAATTTATTAAATAGGTCTATGTTAGAATAACAGGTGTCTCACACCTGAGAGACAGAGAACCTGGTAGATGCTCAGTCCTTGAGGCTTAGGTTCCTCAGCAGTTGCAACAGTCCCACAGTGACTGTACCACACTAAAGTGGTTGACAACCTGGTAGTTACTCAGTTTACCAGGCTGAGTGCCTCAGCAGTCCCAGTATGAAACCATAGAAGGGCCGTAGTCCATGAAAGAAGCCTACACACGCTGGTTCTGATACCAGCGAAGAAATATCAGCAGCAGTCACAGTAAAACAAAAACAAACAGCTCAGAGGCAAGAGGGAACAGGGACTGGGCAGAGCAGAAGAGAAATGACCTTCCTCCTGCCACGCCTTTTCCACCCGCTACGCCCCTTTCTACCTGCCACGCCCCCTTTCCGGCAGTCAGTACAGTTCTTCAGGTGAGGCTCCCTTCTCAGCTGATTCTAATTCGTGGCAAGCTGATAGTGAAACAAACGAGCTACCACAACACCCTACTGGAAAGCAGCAGCCTGTTTTCTTATGTGTACATTTCCTCATAGTGAAACATTTATCTCCTCAAACATTTCTTTCTGGTAAAACCTTCTGAGACTCTTCTAGCTTTGAAATCCACATTACCCATATCTACATATGTTCAATAGCCCACCCCAGAAAATGGCTGCTAACTATGCCTTTGTGCCGTGGATGAACGGCTTCATGCCTCCCCAGCTTTACATTTAAATGTTTACAGTGATGCTAATCCAAACTATATAAAATTGTTCATTTCAACCTGTAAGTGTCAATTTCATATGCTCAAACTAATACTTAAGCTTAAAGAAAAAAATAGGAGTCAGATCCCCACAGCAGCTGCGGTGGCTCAGTTCTTCTGTAGCTCTCTCCGTCTCCCTTTCCGGAAACATGGCCTCTGGTGTGGCTGTCTCTGATGGTCTCATCAAAGTGTTCGAAGACTGAACATTCCCAAATCCTCAACGCCAGAAGTGAAGAAAGACAAGAAGGTGGTGCTCTTCTGCCTGAGTGAGGATGAGAACATCATCCTGGAGGGCAAAGAGATCCGTAGGAGATGTGGGGAAAGCTGTGGTCGACCCCGACACCACTTTTGTCAAGATGCTGCCAGACAAGGACTGCCACTACGCTCTCTACAGCACAACCTACAAGATCAAGGAGAGCAAGAAGGGGAGCCCGGTGTTTATCTTCTGGGCCCGAGAGAGGGCATCCGTCAAGAGCAAAACGATCTATGCTAGCTCCAAGGATGCCATCAAGAAGAAGCTGTCAGGAAGCCAGCAAACTGTTACAAAGAGGTCAAGGACTGCTGCACCCTGGCAGAAAAACTAGGTGGCAGCGCCATCATCTCCCTGGAGGGCAAGCTCTTGTGGACCCCTCCAGTGCCCTACCTGGAGCATCCAGCAGCCCCAGTGTTGCTGGCTGCCCCTTTCCTGCAAGACCCAGGGGGCTGGCGGGATCCCAGCAGGGGGAGGGCAATCCCTTCATCCCAGTTGCCAAACACCCCTCCTACCCCCTGGACCGTCCTCTTCCCTCCATCTCAGTTGGGTCTGGCCTTCCCAACCTGCTTTCCATCTTCTGATTCCTCCTGGGTTGAAGCCGACCAAGTTCCATCCCAGGCACCCCACTTTGGAAGAGCAGCCCATGCTGCCAAGTTCTAAGCACAATGGTGACTCTGTGCTTGTCTGTTCAGTTCTGTGTGGAAATGAACTGTGCAAATGACCCCCCTCCCCGCCACCCTGCGCCAGTGGAAGGACCAGTGAGGGACCTTCAGTTAAGAAAATCAATAAAAAAATAAAAAGGCTAATTAACAAAAAATAAACTAAAGCATTTTAGATGCTGCTGAAGATAAATACTGAAGACACACATATATATTTTTTCTTTTTAAAAAACTTTTTATTAGCCGGGCATGGTGGCACATGCCTGTAATTCCAGCACTTGGAAGGTAGAGGCAGGTGGATTGCTGTGAGTTTGAGGCCAGCCTGGTCTACAAAATGGGTCCAGTACAGCCAAGGCTACACAGAGAAACCCTGTCTCAAAAAACCAAAACAAACAAACACCTTTTTACTGATTCTTTGTGAGTTTCACATTATGCACCCCAGTCCTGCTCATCTCCCTGTCCCCCCATATCTGCATTTCACCCTTGCAACCTCCCCCACCAAAATAAAACACACAAATAACAACAACGACAATAAAAACATAGAAAACATCTCGTCATGGAAGCTATGGTATGTCACAGTGTGCCCTGCTTTATGCCCTTATTACTCACTTGCAACTGCTCGTTGCAGTGAGCCACTGGTCTGGATCTCTGGCTTCTGTGACCCCCATCAATACTGGCTCCTCGTCGGGACTTCTCCCTGCTATCCCACAAGACTTCTGTTTTATCACACCAAAAAAAAGGAGCAGCAACACCCCACTCCCTGGTACCAACTTCTGTCTCAGTCAATTTCTATGACTGTGGCATCGGGCAATTGAAGTGAGGTTGTCAGGCTTACAAGGCGAGTGCTTTTAAGAGCTGAGCCAAAAAAAAAAAAAAAAAAAAAAAAAAAAAAAGAATTGAGCCACCACACCATCCCTAGACTCTTTTTGTGGTGTCATTATTCATGACAAAAAAAGCATGGAAAGTCTAACTCCTAACTCATAGGAGAAAGGATGAACTACTCAGTGCACATTTGTGAAAATGCATACCTTTAAAAAAAACTTTTTACGATGTTATGTCTACGATGTGCCTTTGCCTGTATGCATGTCTGTGCGCTACATGCATGCAGTACCCTTGGATACCAGAAGAGGGTGTAGCACCCCTGGAACTGGAGTTACATATGGCTATTAGCCACAATGTGGATGCTGGGAATCGAATCCAGGTCCTCTACAAGAGCAGGCAATGCTTTCAAACACTGAGCCTTCTCTTTAGCCCCTAAATGGATATTTGACAGAAATTAAAATGAATAAAATAGAATTCTAGGTACAAATGTGGACAGATCTCTAAAACATAAAGCCAAAGGAAGAGGCAAACTGCAAAGAGATACAAATATTTTCATTTCATTTACGAAAGATTGAACCATATGCAAAAGACAGTATCATATAGCTAATGGGTCCACAATATGTGATAAATATTTTAACCATAGAGAAAGAATAATAAATTCCAAACTCAGGAGAGTACTTATATGTGGAGAAACAAGGGTGATGAAGTGAAAAACATAGAGGCTTTTACTACTAATATTTTTTTTTCTAAAGCTACAGGTGGATAGCTATTCTTTATATTTTCATGGGTTCCTTTTTATTCTAAATAAAACATGATCTTCCTTTAAAGTTTAGTTTTTAAAATATTCTCATTTATATCACATAAGTACAAACATAGTTCTCTGAGAATTCCCCAGAATTCTGTGATTGTTCCGATTGTTCTTCCTGCCCACCCAGCTATTGCTGAGGCGAAACAGGCCAGCAGGGTCGTCACGTCCTCACTCACTGTTCCCGTCAGAATTCTCACACACAATGTGCCTGGAATGGAAGATGGTGGTCTCGCCAGTCTGGTCAAGATGGTCACCCAGTCAACCTGTTCTCTCCATGCCGTTTGTGTTGAGATGGTCTACAGCCTTCCCACCCTGACCTTGCTTGAGCTTGTCTCATCTTGGAAGCTAAGCAGGGTTGGGCCCAGTTAGTACTTGGATGAGAGACAGTTGAGATGGTCCCAGGAAGGACCCAGAGGTCTTTCAATGCTACAAAGCAGGTTATTAAACAACAAATTACTGGCCCTCCTACCCCACCTCTTCCCACTCTTCCCCTGAGGCAAACACTTGCAACAGGGCTCTCCAGAAGGCTCTTCCAGTATTTATTTATCTACACATTTCAAAACAAAATAAACTATGATTTTGCAACTTCTCAAGTTCAGAAACTACTTGCTAACTTCCTCTCATACGAGACAAGCGCTTGGCTCTTCCATTTCTCTTCCCCTCTCCCTACGTCGACTCGATATATCTTATCAATATTTTGGTTAAGTCGATGCTCAAATTATTAGAACAATGGCCTGCTGAGCCCTGTGATGCTGAGTACTTTGCCAGCCTTTTACATTTTTCCTCAGGGATCGTGCCTGTTTTCTACTCACTGAACTTCCTAAAGTACAAGCTATTTATTTCTACTCTTCCTGAATCTCAGACAACCTTTTACTATGATTTCCCACATGGTCTAACATAATAAGGTAATTTATCACTATCTCTTTGGAGCTAAAAGTAAATAAGTCCTTGAACCGTCTGTTCCGTTCCAGCCAGAACCACTTGTCCTCTAGACCTGCTTGCACAACTGGTATCTGGGACTTCTCCTTGCCAACAACCCGAACTTTCCCTCCGCCTCCCCTCTGTGGGATTTCCTATTTCTTCATCCTATGCCATATTGCTTGTTGGTTTATTTGCTCATCTTACTGGGACACAACCAACAGTGGTTTCCCAGGAGAGCTTGTGAGGCAGGTGTGCATGCCCTGACTCATTTTGGATAGCTATAGGATGCAAGACGGAGAATCAATGTCTCCGGCATTCAACTCAGGGGAGATTGATTTTGGCTCACAGTTTCAGAGACGTCAATTCATGGACAGTTGGCTCTGTCGCTTTTGGGCACATGACAGGACAGATCATTAAGGCAAGGAACGTGTAGCAGGGCAAAGCTTCTCACCGTACAGTAGCCAAGAGGCAAAGACAGAGAAAGGAGGAGCCAGGGTCTCAACAGGCCCTTGAAGGGCATGCCTTCCCCTACAAATGGCCTGGCTTCCCTCCCATTAGATCCCGCCTCCTAGTGGCTCCATCACTTCTCAGCAGTACTGTCAACTGGGGAACACGCCTTCATACACAGCCTTTGAGTGACACTGGAGACCAACATCACACATCCACTTGCGTTTTTCACTCTTCTGTTCTAATGTCACTGTGACTGCTCCTAAATCCTAGGGTTTTTTTCTCCCAGGAAGCTTTGAAGACATTTTTTAATGTTCCCTCTGGTTTGGAGTAACTACTGCCCTAGTGCTGCACTTTAGATTTTGTCCAACTCGTGGTAAGCCATTGAATAGAGGCCCATTTGATCTGTAGTTCTAGTCCTGGGAAATTTTCTTGAATAGTTCTTGTGTGTTTTCACCTCAGTTTTAGCTGCACTGTAATCTTATAGAGCCACTAGCTTATGTACAGCCTACTGCTGACATCACTATGCAGTGTAGGGCCATTTTGAAAATGTTAGCTGCAGAATTTTGCCCCTCACCCATCCCCTGTGGAGACAGGGTCTCACTGTGTAGAGCAGGTTGGCTTTGAACTCACAGACATCCTTCTGCCTCTGCCTCCTGAGTGCTTGGATTGAAGGCATGTGCCACTATGCCTAACCACATGTGTCATATTTTTTTCAGTTATATGCAGGGTTAGGAGTTAATCCCAGAGCAGAGTCCATAATAGGCAAGTACCATACTGCTGAGCTATATACACGCTAGCCCATTTTTTGTCATTTTTTGTTCATCTAACCACAACTTGTTTCTTCCTGTTAAAAGAGCAAACACAAGGAAACAGCGGCCACCCTTTCCTCTTCTGATTCCATTATACCTTTTAGTAACTCTGCATATGTGTTGCCTGTATTGGAAGTTGGTTTCTTTTAATCTCAAAGATTCAAAGACTTAAGTCAACTAATTTAGTCATTCCTAAATGCCTGGGGATGTGGGTGTACCCTTCCGAACAGGCACACACTGACATGATGGCTAATTTTGCACACATATTCTGGGAGCACCTAGACTCCCAAAATGCTCCGGGGCCCTGGTAACATTCAATAAATACGGAAACACAGAAGCCTAGAAAGGCTGAGGCATCTCAAGCTCCTCATTGGCAACACTGTCAGGATTGGAGTACAGCTCTGACAACACCCAAGATGGCCTCAGTGAAGGAGCTCTGAAAACATTACCTGGGCCAAGGATGCAGCTCAGTGGTAGAGTGCTCAATCAGCAGCCAGAACGTGCAAGGCCCTGGACAAAAACAGATAAATGAGTAAATAACCAAACCAAAATAAAAACCTTACAGGGTGGGATCGAAGGGTCTTCCCAAGAGCCTTGAAATGTCCATGAGATTGGGTTGGGATTGCAGATTGGCTGGATGGGTGGGGATGTGTGACAAATGTGTTTCTAACTGGTAAGAGGGATGGGAATTTGCAAAAGCCGACTTCCCACAGGAGTGGATGGAAAAGCACTGAGCGCCTAGAGCGTCTGTGTCTAGCCCATGGGGCTAATGACCAGGTTCCTCTCCTGTGCTTGCCAACTATGCACGAGCTGCCAGGACAGTCTTCTGTCTTCAAGAACCAGCCAGGCCTGAAGCCTGCCCCCAAACACAGTCACAGATATCCCCAGGCTTGGATTCTGCTGAGAGACTAGTCATTTGATGCAGTTGTGTGTGGTTTGAAAAACAAACTCCCACTCTAACACGCTGTACTCAGCGAGACTGCAATGTCTATGATCATGTCTCCCAGAACACGAGCCCACTCTGACCACATGTGCTTCTGCACAGCTGGCAGGAGTGTGTGCAATTCTGATGTGTAATTTTTGTTTGGGAAGCAGAGCACCTCTGTTCTTACAGAGTTTTCCTTAGCCTGCCAATCCCTTGAAAGGCTTAGTAGGCTGTATCAAGATCTCCCTCAAGGCTACCTACACTAATGTTCTTTGAAGGTGCTCCCCTGCCCCTCCTGATCTCAGACAGCTTTCACACAAAATCTCTCTTTTTATTGTCAAATCAGTGTGTCAAATTATGTACTATTATTCCTTCATACCAACCCAGTGTTCTGGGTCCCAGGGGAAGGTACCACACAGCAGCCTGTCTGAATCCCATCTCAGGGGTTGGCTCCCTGTGCAAACCTTCACAAGCCCCCTCCCCTCTCCTGACCCACAGGCCTAGCACAAAGCCACTGCAGGAAACTCCAGACGACTGCCAAGCCTCGGAGCGGGTAGCCGCAGTGTCCTAGAAAGGAATTCTAAGTTCACAACAGAGTGTTTCTACAGCTTTTTTATGGGGCTGGATTGGGGAGGGTCGGTGACTGGCCAGAGATGGATGACAGAAGAATACAGTCCTGCAAGCCCCCAGCTGGGCTTCAAGTTGCAGCGGGAAAGGGGATAGGCTGTGTGCCAGCCATATTGTGCCTGCATCCATACTCTGGCTAAAAATAGGAATGGCTCAGGAGCAGGCATGTGGGCAAAAAGAAATTTTTTTTTATCTGTAATGTTCCTTGTTCTTAAAACAGAACGTGTAGTCATGCATACTTTCATAATTATAAGTTTTCTTTTAAAAATCAAAAGAAGATGGTTTTTGTTGCCACTTTAAGAACCCTTCCTTTCTAGAATGTTGTGTGTGGGTGGAGGAGATTCCTAGCATGCTATTTAATTATCTCAAACACACAACCATCCTCATCCATTCAGGCCAGCCAACATGTGGCTGCCACTATTGCAAACCGCAGAGGTCGCTGCCTTCCAGGCCCAAGGCACATGGGTCCCCTCAGAAATGCAGGTGATAGAGCAGAAAGGGCTTGGTGTTCATCAGCTTTCCATCACTGTGATAAAGTGCCTGGGGTTAACAATGTTTTAGCAGCAAAGGTTCATTTTGGCTCAGGTTTTAAAGGGTTTCAGACCCCTGAAAAAAATAATTGGGTACTTTTGCTTGAGCACATGGAAGAGGAGAACTGCCCATTTCATGATCCTAGGAGGCACAGGGGGAGACAAGGAGGAGTCAGGGTTCCAATTCCCCCTTTAAGGACATAGCTCAAATGACCTAACTTCCTCCCACTAGGCCTTACATCCTAACTATCTCCCAGTAGTGCCCTGAGCTAGAGACCAAGCCCTCAAACGCACCGGCCTTTGGGGGACATTCAAATTCCAAACTGGAACAATTGAGGTGTTCCAGACAGGAAGTACAAAGATAAAAAGAAATGGGTCCTGCATCAGAGATAGCAGAGAACTCACTCTTGAAACCTAGATTTTGACAGGAAAAGAAAGGGATGGAGCAGGAGAAAGGCATTCTACAAGAAGTAAAGTCTTGTAAGAAAACTGAGGTTATAGGTGAAAAACAATCAGAAACAAATCACAACAGAAGCTGCAGAGTCACTTTTTTTTTTTTTTCTTTTTGAGACAGGGTTTCTCTGTGTAACCGCTCTGGCTGTCCTGAACTTGCTTTCTTGTCCAGGCTGGCCTCAAACTCACAGAGATCCACCTTCCTCTGCCTCCCAAGTGCTGGGATTAAAGGCGTGCGCCACCGCCACCACCACCTGGCTGCATAGTCACTTCTAATTGTCCTTCCCATCCCTGTCACTACCCCTCTTCTCATGGCTGCCCCCCTTACATCTGCCTTGTTGACAGCACCAGCCTTTCTGGAGGCATTTCGGCAGATCGCAGCCTAGGAGAGTTTCGTGGGTTTTTCCCCCTTGTTCTTGGTGGTCACAGACATCTGGAGAAAGACAAGAGTGGGCAGCAAAGGTCACAGAACTAAGGAGCTTGCTTACCTGATGGGGGCAGGGGCTCAAGATACCAGTCTTGGACTCTCTGAATTCTGACCCACTTTTCCTGCTAAAATAAATTTGTAGGGTGAAACCCTAGGCTCTGGCAGTCCCAACAAGCTATGCTTACCCACTCTGTCTGAATACCCCAGCTAAAGAGATAAGTAACAGGAAAAGCAGAGGAAGAAGTCCGCTCAATGTGTCCACACTGGGAAGGATAATAAACAAAGGGGCCCAGTGAGTGACCTTGTCTTGGTGACACTGACATGAGGCTTAGGCTCAAAGAAGAGCTAAGTATACATAACTGAACAGAGACTGTCAAGGTGTGGTCATGTCTCTTCCACCATCTTTGTCTCAGCTCCAGTCTCTCCTGCAAGGTGGCCCACCAAGTTGTTAGAACTATGTGGCATCTCTTCCCGGAAGACAAGTTCTTCCTCCTGCTGGTAACCAGCATCTCAGCCTCTCCCTTCCCCCAGTGTGGCATTCCCGGGGAATTATTTTTAATGATGTAAATTTCTTTACTGTTAATCTCTCCCCTATATCCATCACACCCAAATCATGTAGGGTCTGGTCTTTCATTTCTTAACCCTTTCCCCAAAAGGTGCTGCCTCCTACTCACACAGCTGAAGGAGGGCAAGACTTCACAGTGGACCCACTTTTGGCTCTCCGTCCCCCAGCCTGGAGCCAGGAAGGCATGGTGACAGAGGGATGGATACATGGATGGCCTGAGAAGGGGGGGTCAAGGAAACAAGCACTATTGTGGGCTCAGTCCTACTTCTCCAGAGCTGGTCCCTGTGTGTGGGAGAGTCAAAGGTACGACTGGCCAGACCTGTCATATCTAGCTTGGGCAAACCCCTTTCTGGAGAAACCAATGAAAGCTGTGGGCTTTCAGCAAGCTTGTGCCTGGTGTTTTAAAGCTGTTGCTGTGGGCATGTTCCTGGCTCTGGTTCTTCACTGAAATGATATCCAAGGGTGCAAGAGAGAAGCAGCCCCTGTCTGCCCTGAGATATTACTGGCTC
This sequence comes from Acomys minous, assembly GCF_964271855.1. Taxonomy (NCBI): domain Eukaryota; kingdom Metazoa; phylum Chordata; class Mammalia; order Rodentia; family Muridae; genus Acomys; species Acomys minous. The sequence goes on along the minus strand of NC_140498.1, from coordinate 302,058 downwards.
TACCAGGAAAGGAGCCAGCCTGGGGCAGGAGCAGCCAGGTCCCAAAGGTGGCTGACACACACATCATAGAGGCTCTTGTTGGGTGGTACTCCATGAAAGAGGGAATCTAGATCACAGAGGAGGTCCTGGGACCCTTGGGGTTCAGGCTTCTTTGGTGGCCATATATCATTGGCTTCTGTTACAGTTTTGTAGTTACTGAACAAAATCTTGTACAGCAGGTTGACAGACCTCTGGACTCTACTGAACCTTAAGATTGGGGCTAAGATAGCACCCCAGGCCAGCTGGGGATGCCTTTCCTGATATAAGCAACATTTGGGTCTGTTTAAGGTTTGCCCACTTTTGTGTAGTTCACCTGCTTGGTGACCACACCTGCTTTCTTTGGGACAAGTATTCAAGTCCAACAGTCTGCAGGGGACACTTCACAGTCAAACGGTAACACACATCCTTGGAGAACCACGTTATTGGGGGATGGGGTGCTAACTTGTTTATACTTCTGGGGCACAGTCATTCAAGTTGGCTCAGCACAAGCCAATTCTTCTTTCAGAATTATCGTCATTTTTTTATGTCAATAGTAAACACTGTGATTTCTTGATTTTTTTTTCATTTTGAGCCATGCTAAGGATTGAACCTAGGGGTTTATGTATTCTAAATAAGGGGTATAGTACAGTAAGTTCTCAAGCCAGTAGCATAGCTGTCTGCTGAGATTACCACATACTGTACACAATATTCAAAACACTGTGTGTGTGTGTGTGTGTGTGTGTGTGTGTGTGTGTGTGTGTGTGTAGGTCAGAGAACAACTCAAGGGAGTCAGGTCTCTCCTTCCACCATGCATACTCCGGGGATTAAACTCACAGTGTCAGGTTTGGTGGCAAGCGCCTTTAGGCATGAACCGGCCCTGTGTGAAATCTTGTATGCTATATTTTTTGTCTCTTAATTTTTATGTAATGCAACTTGATCATATTCACACAGCCCTCTGCTTTCTTGCACCTACATTCATACCAAGGGCAGAATAAGTGCAAGTGACTCACTGCAGAAGTGTCATGCCTTGGGTGGGCCATGTTGCCTGGGAACTTGTGCGGGTTATTCAGGGCCTTGGTGCCTTAGTTTTACCAGCTGAGGGTGGGATAACAAAGCCTCCTCATGTTGCCTGTCCCCTTGGGTTTACCTCAGTGTTTGCCATCATTGTTTTTCTGCAGCAGCCGACAAGCTATCTCTGACCGCTCCCAAACTTGCCCTAAAGCCTCTGCAGCCCCTGCCGTGTTCCTCACAAACCTTGTTTTCAAAGTCAAGCAAGGTGCATGGCATGCAGGAGCTGCTTCTTCAGGGAAGAGACTCAAGCTTAGCACCAGAGGGACCAGACGGAACCTTAGTGGAGGAGTGACGTCACAGGTTGAGAAAGGGGCGGGGACTCAGATGGAGTAAAGCCAGTCAGGAAGGGAGCGGGAGGAAGAAGCCCTTGTGCTGCCCAGAAAAGACCTGGCTGCTGACCACCCGACCCTGGAGGTCACAGTCACAGTAGCACGGGGACAGCACAGGATGAGGGGCATGGCAGGGCACTAGTTCATGTTGTAGAATGGCCTTCTGGGAGTGTCTAGCTGTAAGGGACCTGGGAACCGCCCTAAGCTGAGAATTCTGCAAGTCCGCTCCTCCCAGCTGCTATGAGCTAGGCTGGTGAAACAGTTTCACTTTTGTTTTCTTGTGTGCAAGAAAACAAAACTGAAACTCCACAGAAACACTCCGAGAAGCGACCATGGAGGCTGACTTCCAGGTGTGCAAGAACTGGTAAGAAGGCATTTCCTCCAGGACTGATCAGAGGCAGGGGCAGAGCAGAGAAAGCTATTTCTGAAGTGAGGAGGACGTGGGACACACCAGAGGGCGGGCCAAAAGGGACGGGGACCCCTGGAATGCATCGGTCAAAACTAGATCTCTAGGTAGTGTGCTCAGTGGTACCTCAATATCACTACACTCCGCTCAGCATGGGTTTTCAGGCTGCCTGGCCAGCTACAAAGTAGCCAGGGACATGGCCCTAGCAGACTGTTCATTCCTGTCAGAGCTTAAATTCTAGTATGGGGTCCTGGAAGCACGATTTTCCCGCCTGTCTGTGACAGGGACCTTGGGGTGGTGTTCCAGGGTCATTCTTGCCCTCTGCCTGGCAAAGGAGCTGCGAGGTAGAGTACAGAGGGCAGGAGGCCGTGACCACACCTCCAAGTAAAGGGAGCCTGTCTCAGAACCCACCTGTTGCAGTAACTGGGGTAAGCCCTTTGTTCCCATTTCATCTCTCAGGATCTCTAGACTATGGAAGAAGTGCTGAGTGTGTAGGCGTGCAGAACAGAGAGGGTGAGCAGAGCAAGGGAAGTCAAATCTGTGCAGCTGTGGGGACAGCTTGATCAGGCTAATAGCACTGAGGCCATGACCCAGTTGCGGGGTCCCTGAGACACCTCCCTCGGACAACTGGTCCTTTAAGGATACATACAGCCAGTGTTTTCTTTCTCCTGAGCTGCTGTCAGCATGAGCGGGTAGAATAAAAACAGCACTTCTGGTGAGGAGTGTGTCAAAGAAGAGCATCCTGCCCTGCAAGTGGGAGACCTTCCTGCATCCCAGCAACTCTCAGGGTAGTTGCAGGGGAGCCTGGGAACAGAGATTGCTGGGTGGACTTTCCTCTTAAACAGCCGGGAAACCCTTGAAGATTCTGAAAGTTGTTTTTGCCCATGTGGGACTCGTGGTTGTCGCAGGGCTGCAATGTCAGCTGATTTGTTTGTTAATTTTTTTCATGATGGCTTTAGTAAGAGATAACTAGTAAAGGATACCCTTCACCTCATCTCCCTCCCTCCCTTCCTCCCTCCTCCCTCTCTGTATGTGGGGGATGTGGAGGGGGGTGCTGGACACTGAGCCAAGCAGGCTGCTGAGTCCTAGTATGCCCAGCTCTGTTTTTCCTTTTCATTTTGAGACAGGGCCTCACTAGGTTGCCCAGGCCGACCTTGAACTCACTCTATAGCCTAAGTAGGCCTTGAACTAGCCATCCTCCTAGCTCAGTCTTATGAACAGCTAGGATTACAGGCCTGTACCGACAGGCCTAGCTAACTTGTACACATTTAAAGTACACACTTTGACATATGTCACTTAACTGTCTCACAGCACAGGAACTCAATCTGCCATTACTCTCAGAAGTTGCCCTGTTGCCCTGGTAACACCTTCCTCCCACTCCTTCCTCCCACCCTCCTGGGCAGTATGGGACTTTGTAGACTGCCCCCACCTATTTCATGCTTGTGAATTTTTCTGTTTTCACCAGCACAAGTAGGGCAGGAGGGCATCATCAGCATCACTGTATTTTCCATGCTGCAGGCCTGGGAAGAACTTGCCCCAGGTATGCAACAAGGCTTCCTGCTTTATACCAACTCCGTGAACCTTCCTTTCTCGCACCCTACCCCACTCCCTGCCCCACTTTATCCTGAAGCAAGAGAAATGTGGCCTCTCTCCATTTCACCCTCCACGAGGCCCACTGCCTGCGCTTCCTGGTCCTTTGCCCGGAATGTGAGGAGCCCATCCCACAGTCAAAGATGAAGGAACATGTAGAAGCTGTCCACCAGAAGGTGAGCAGGTGGCATGTGGGACAGAGGCCTTGGGGGGGGGGGGGCAGGGTGGGGGGGAGGGGCAGGATGGGGGGAGGGGAGGGGCTGGGGGGGAGGGGCAGGGTTGGGGGGGGTGTCTGGCCTCTGTTTGGGAAGAGAAAAGGGTTTTGGTTTGTTTTGGTTTTGGTTTGTGCTAACTGAGGCTGTCCTCAGTTTCTCCGTTTCTACTCCGCATTGTAGGACGATGGGTCTGGCAGGACAGGGATCCATTTTAAGAAAGGCTAAACATTCTTCAGAGACCTGTGAGGTGGTAGCAGGTGGGCCCAGCTCAGTCTTCTTTCCTGCCTCTTTGAGTCAGTCCCTTGTGGCTTTATCTGAGAATTCAAGCTCAGGCCACCATTTAACCTGGTCCAGCAAACACTTCTTGAGCCCTGGGATGGGCACTAGAGGAAAACTGAAGCAGCCATTCTCGGTCTCCACCCTCTAGGATCTCATGGACCCACATGGGGAGCATGGGGAGCCCAAACGATGTAAGGAAAGGCCAGGGGCTGGGGCTGGAACCCACATCTCTGAACACGTGTTTGTACTCTAGTTAAAGTTACTGCGTTGATGAAACCCAAAGCTGCTTTTGATGCCCAAAGCAACTTGGCGAGGAAAGGAATTATCTGGTTTACACTTCCACATCACTGTTCATCGTCAAAGGATGTCAAGAAAGGACCTCAAACAGAGCAGGAACCTAGAGGCAGGAGCTGATGCAGAGGCCATGGAGGGGGTCCTGCTTACTGGCTTGCTCCCCGTGGCTTGCTCAGTCTACTTTCCTATAGAGCCCAGGACCACTAGCCCAAGGATGGCACCATCCACAATGGGCTGGGCCCTCCCTCATCAATCTCTAAGAAAATGTCCTACTGGCAGATATTACAGAGGCATTTTCTCAATTGACTCTGGCTTCTGTCAGGTTGACATAAAACTAGCCAGCACAGTTTGGGTAGTCTGTACTATGTCAGAAGCATGCACAAGCCACTTACTGAAGTTGGGGTGAATTCTCCTCTACAGGCAAGCAGGCCAACCTGGGAGAAAGAGGCAGAGAGGGGAGAAGAGGCCAGTCATAGATTCCCCAGGCCAGTACCTCCCCACCTGAGTGGCTAGGAGAAGAACAAAGAACCATCCCCCGCCCTCAGAGATGCAGATCCTTCTGCTATGAGTATACATACAAATGTACGTGCTTTGCATACATACAAATGTATGTGCTTGACAAGGGAGATTTCCATGGTCCATGAGTGAGGTGGTTAGTTCTTGTCAACTTGGCCCAGGCTATGATCGCCTGGGAAGAGGGAATCTCGATTGGAAATTCCCATAAGATTGCCCCATGGGCATTTTCCTGATTGATGATCGATGTGGGAGATCCCAGCCCACTGTGGGCAGTACCACTCCTGGCGGGTGGTCCGGGTTGTAAAGAAAGCAAACCAAGTAAGATAGTAAGCAGCATTCCTCCAGTAACCAGGTTCCTTCCTTGAGCTCCTGCCCTGTCTTCCCTCAGTGATGGACTACAATGCAGAAGTGGAAGTGAAATAAACTCTTTTCTCCCCAGGTTGCTTTTGGTCATGATGTTTATCACAGCAGCAAAAAGCAAACTAGGACAAGTCTAAAACTATCTGTAGTCCCTAAGGGCAGTCCCTGACTCTGACTCTCGCCCGTACTTTCTCTGATTGGCTTCAATTCCATAGGGAGTTGGGCCTGTGCCCTCCACCTTCCCAGAGTCCAAGGAAAGCCAACAGCACCCTGCCAAATGCAAGTTCTGTGAGCTTGCTGTGCACCTTAATAATCTGGATGTCCACGAGTCCCACTGTGGCAGCCGGACGGAGCGCTGTCCACATTGCAACCAGCCCATCACACTCCGAGCAATGGCCCAGCACAAAGAGGCATGTCTGAGTGCAAAAGGCAGGCCCGAGGAAGGTGAGCAGCAGGGGTGCACTGGAGAGGGAGAGGGCAGCTTCCAGGGCCAGGCAGTCTCCTGGGAAGGATGCAAGGACTGGAACCCTTGACAGCACAGAAGAGATGAGTGTCCATTCTGTATGGTACCATTAAACTGGAGTCGCCTTCTTGTGTCTCTGCGGTGGCCTTAGATGACTTGGCCAGGGATGGGGATGTTAGAGCCACACACAAGGAGGGAAAGCCACAAGTAAAGGGCTTTCTTTAGATTTCAAAGACGTGACCCTAGCCTGGTAAGCCACACCTGAATCATCCTATAGATGAAACCATGCAGAGAGATCAGGAAACAAACAAGACTAGACACTGCAGCTCCAGCACTAAGCCTATGTCCAAGGCTATTGACCATTTTTATCATTCTGTGATTAAAAAAAAAAACTGATAAGATTCAGAGGCAGCTTAAGGCAGGCAGGGCTTATTGTGGCTCACAGTTCCAGGAGGTAACAACCTTGCTGTGCTGCGGAAGAGCTGATGGCAGGAATGTAAGGCACTGCACTGGTCATGTGGACCCGCAGTCAGGAAGCAGAAAGAACAAGATGTGCAACTAGGCTAAGAAACCTCTAAGCCTGTGCCTAGCACCCCATTTCTTCCAGGGATGCTCTGCCTCATAAGGATGCCATAGCTTTCCAAAACATCATTAGTAGCTAAGGTCCAAGTGTTCAAACACATGAGCCCACAAGGAGAGCTGGGTGTTTTCATTCAAACCGCAGCAATTAGCAATGGCCAGATGGGAGCTGGTGAGTACAGGCCATGGGAGCAACTAGGGGAGAGGCAGGCTAGCCATTGTCAAGAGCAGTCATTTGTGCTGTTTCTGTGTTTACTCAGGGAAGAGAATTGTATCTCCTGGAAGAAAAAAACACTGTGATCACTGCAAACAAATGATTCCAGAAAATCAGTATGTCTCCCATATGGTGAGTAGCAGTTACCCACTTCCTAACTGTGCCAGTAGCCAGTCTGTGCTCTAAAACGCAAGGTGTGAACAGCAGATTCCGTGTAAGTCTGGCATAGCGCAGTTATCAAAGGTTTAAAATGCATGTTATTCCATTTGGTTTTGCTTTACTTTGTTCCAAATTTGGGCACACATAGTAGGTTGTGGCAAAGAGCAGTCCTGGCAACTCCTGATGGCCCTGATCACCTCTGACCATCACCAACCTTCAGGCCTGGACACTGCATTGTGGGCCTCAACTGGACCTGCCCTTTCAGGCTTTCTCCCCACATGGTATTAGGCTGTGGACTCCCTGAGGAGGCTAAAAGGGCTTTTCCCATCTTTCCATAATAAAGCCCACAGCGTATTGGGTATGAAAGGAGGCTCCAAAGACGTCAGATGATGTAGTTGGTTGACTGGTTTTACTTAAGAGCGATGTAGGCTTTGAACTTTTTCAAACCTACTTTATTTGGGATTCTTTAATGCTTATACCTCCCTTCCAACCCACCTACCCTAAATAGGAGAGGAAAGAGGTTAATGGGAACAGGAGAAGTAGACCTTCTTAGACTCAGTTCCTTGGAGCAGTTCCACCCTTCATACTCAGGATTTCAGCAGACCTGTAAACAGCAAACCAGCAATTCAGAAAAGGTGACTGTAACCACAGCAGCCAGAATCCAGAGCAGCAGCTGGAACACGGTACCTTGAAGTGTTCTCTGGAACATTTCTCTCCAGGGGTGTCTCAAAGTGGAGTGATGAACAGCCAAACCATATGAAGCAATGCCAAAACCAAAAAGCCAAAAAAGCCAAGCCTCTTGTATGGGGACTCATAAATCTTATATATATTTTCCCCCTCAGAGTCCGTACTAGGATATTTATCAATTGGCAAAGACCATGCCCCCAAAAGAGGCAGTCCCTTTTCCAGTGGACAAACACCACCTGTTCTCTCACAATCTGTTTCACATCCCACACTTGGGATCAAAACAAAAACACCCACTACAGAGCACTCTTAGACTGATCCCTCCATAGCTTTAAATGTGTTTTAGTGCATCACTGAGCCAAGTTGCCCTCTTGTCTTATAGAACCTTTTCCTCCTGAGAAACTTCCTAGGAACTTGCCCCCACCCACCAGGACAGAGAGCTGTTCATCTTTCTAAACAATTAAACTGTTTAAAACAAACAAACAAACAAAACCCACACAGACTATCTCAGCACTCAGGAGGCAGATCTGTGAATTCGAGGCCATCCATGTCTACACAGAATTCCTGGACACTGTCTTTAAAAAATAAAACATAAAACCACTACGGAACAGCAGAACTCAGGAGACCTTAGAGACAACCTAGCTCTTTGTTTACTGCAGCAGCTGAGATGCCATTCCTGGCAGTGTGGTGCAGGGGAAGGGGCTTTTCCTTCCTGCCCAGCTTCCAGTTAGCATTTTTCCTCTCACCCAAGCCCCTAGTTACAAGATTAACTTCCCATGGCTTCCAGGGCCTTGGTCCATTTGCGCTGTTGTGACTGAAGACTACAGGTTGGGTAATTTCTGAATGACAAAGATGCATTCTTCAATGTTCTGAAGCCTCAAAACCCAAGTTCAGAGTGTTGGCATTTGGAGTTTCAAATGGCAAAACACAAGAGCAATCTAGGAACTAGCTAGGTTACCCCTTTTATAATCCCACAAGTGCAGTAGGAGCCATTGTGACCTTCACCTCCCAAACACGAAGCTCCCTATGAGCATATTGTAACATATGGATTTTAATTTCTTTTTTTTAGGGGCCATGGGGAGGCAAGATTTCTCTACTTAACCCTGGCTGGCCTGCTCACTACGTAGAGAGGCTGGCCTTGAATTCACAGACATCCACCTGCCTGTTCCTCCCAAGCACATGCGCCATCATGCCTTTATTTTTAAATGTATTTTTATTCATTTGTATATATGTCTGTCTACTTGTCTGTATGTGCACCATATGTGTGCAGTGGCTTTGGCGGCCAGAAGACGGTATTAGGTCTCCTAGAACTGGAGTTACAGGTGGCTGTGAGCTGGCGGCCTGGTATGGATGTGAGATCCACCAAACATGGGTCCTCTGCAAGAGCAGCAAGTTGCTTTACAAGTGAGCCATCTCTCCAGCCCCCAAACCCTGGATTTTAGAGGGAGGCATCCAAACCTCCATCCGTGGAACCTGAGTCTCCTTTGTTTTAGCAAAGTCAGCTGTGACAGTGAATGTCTGCCTTATATTATCCAGCACTTTAAAAAAATACATACACATTTATTCTCTCTCCTCTCTCCCCTTCCTACACCTCCCCCCCCCCCGTGTGTGTGTGTGTGTGTGTGTGTGTGTGTGTGTGTGTGTGTACTGAATGAAGGCCTTGTGAGGATAGGTTCTTTCTACTTTTTGAGTTCCAGGGATCAAATTGAGGTGTTCAGGCTTGACAGCAAGCACCCTTACCCACAGAACCATCTCGCTGGCCTTTATCCCTCATTTCTAAGTGTTTATAGGGGAAGCTTTTCAGGTTATCTCAGCTGTATTGTCCAACTATTACAGAGAAGTAATTGCTTGTTTAATTTGCCACATTACTCGCATTCGCAGAAACAATGTGTGGCCTCAGGAACTGTGATATATCTTCGGAATGGAAAACCAATAATCATTCCTTCGTTCCTTGCAAATATGAGGAATGAAAAGCAAGCATCCACGGTGAGGAAAGATGTTCGTCCTAAGACAAAAAATAGCGGTTCAACAAAACAAGAGACAAAGGATCAAAATGGCCCTGTGGATCTGCCTTTGACATCTGCGCTCCAGCCGGAGGCTGCCTATGACGTCCTACGGAGGTGTCGTCAGTGTGGAATCTTACTTCCCATGCCTATTCTAAATGGGCACCAGGTACCTCGCCCTCCCCTCACCCTCCTGTCTCCTCACATGGCTGGGAGCCTGCTGCACAGTGTCTTAACTGCCCCCACCCCCCCCCACCCCCCCCCGCCTTACCAGTGTTGTGGACGGGCAGCTCCTCCCCCGCCTCCTCTCTCCAGCTACCTGGCTTGTGTCACCTCCTAGTCACGGGGTCACCTTTGAGGGTAGAACTGGATCTCTCCTCTCTGTAAGTGCAGCTATACCAGGCCCTGCACATGGCAACACTCCAAGGCTGGGCAGCGAACCAGCCAAGCCCAGGGCCAGCAGTGAAGTCCTTCCAGGTGGAGGAGATAAGGGAGCTCAGGCCTGAGAGCAGAAGGGCCCTGCTCCAGGTGTGAAGGCAGCTGGTGACCTGCCTCTGGCATACCCGGAGCATCCTGGCCTTTCCATTCAAGACTATCTTTTTGGGGTTTTGGAGGATTTTTTATTGGTGGTGATTTGGGGTTTGGGGTTTGTTTTGGTTGGCTGGTTGGTTGGTTTCTTGCTTTGTTTTGTTTTGTTGTTGGGTTTTATTTGAGTTTGGTTTGATTTTGGGGGTTTGGTTTGGTTTTTGGTTTTTGGTTTGGTTTGGAGGGTTTGGTTTGTTTGGATTTTTTTGTTTCTGTTTTTTCCAGTAAAGGGTTTCTCTGTGTAGCCAATAGCTGTCCTGGAACTCACTCTATAGACCATGCTGGCCTTGAGCTTACAGAGATTCGCCTGCCTCTACCTCCCCGGTACTGGGATGAAAGGTGTGCACCACTACTGCTCCACCAAATGATTGTATTTCAAATGATTGTCTTTTAAAAGCCATTTGGAGAGGAGTGGATTTATTTCAATTTACTGCTTGGAGAAGTTGGGACAGGAATCTAGAGGCAGAAACTGATGCAGAGGTCATGAAGGAATGCTGCTTATTGGCTTACTCCCTCATGACTGTCTCAGCCCACCAGCAGTACGACCCACAACAAACTGGCCCTCCTACAGCAGTTATCAATCAAGAAAATGACACACAGATTTGCTATAGGCCAATGTCTCTTTTCCCAGAAGACCCTAGATTGTGTCAAGTTAGAAAAAAAAAACTAACCAGCACACTCAGTCATGTTTATTGGTGATTTCCTATAATCCTAGCACTTAGGAAAGGCAAGGCAGGGGCTGAGGACATGGCTCCGTGGTTAAGGAGTTTGCTATGCAAGCATGAGTTCAAATCTGCAGAAGCCAGGCACAATGACTCATGCCAGAGCCTCAGTGTGCCAAGGGAACAGAGAATAGGTGGGTCCCAGAGACTCAGATCCACCAGTCTAGCCAAAACGGTGAGTTTGAGGTTCAGTGAGAGACCGTGTCCCAAAATAAGGCAGAAATATGCTAAGAAAAGATACCAAGATGGCAACCTTGGCCTTTACACATGGGAGCATGGACCCTCACACACATATCTGCACATAGGTGCAAACACAACGTTTTTTAAAAAGGAAGGCTGAGACAGGAAGACCCTGAGTCTGAGGACAGCCTGGGCTACATAGTGAGTTCAAGGCCAACTAAGTTACATAGTGAGACCCTTTGTCAAAAATTAAAACAAATGACGGAGGGGAGAGTAGGCAAATGGTTCAGCGGTAAAACGTTCGTCCATCATGCTAATTCTTCTCCCCTCCTACTCCAGTTCTCCAGACACATCACGGAGAAAGCAATTTCAGCAGCCTGCAGGTGTCCTCTCAAAACTCCACCTTCTCTAACAGCAAGTGCAGGGACGAACTGTCTGCCAACTATATGTTATCTTAGTATATTTATTACTCTGCTGTTTACCTTTTTTTTTTTCACTTATAAGGTGTGCAGTCTTTCAAAAGTTGGGGGAGGGGGTTCCTAAATCTTATTTACTTACGCATTTGTAAATTTTATAAAAATGAACTAATTTCATCCTTGGTGAGGTATTTCCTTTCACACTTTCCTCCGCCTTTGTTGGCAAGTAGAAATACAATACTCACAATCAAATTTGAATTTCAAAGGAATGGAGAGTTATTTTTAATCTACTATTCTGGCCCATTTTCACTATGGAAATGCATTTCAGTATGTAAGTGCACTTACAGCTCACTCCCAAAATCGCAGGTAGGCAGGAAGCACTGCGGCCTTGTCATCTCTGGCCAGCAGCTGGTGCTCATCTGCCTGGGTGCTTCCTAGTTTATGTCGGGGTTGAAAAGTTGCTTTGCTGTACAGTGAGCCCCTGCCCTAGGATAGAAGAGGCTCTCAAACCACCCCACCCCACCCCGCAGGAACCTGTGGGAAAAGGTGGGCAGGAGCATTTCACACTTGAGAACCATCAAAAACATCGATTTGTACCAAATGGGAGCACTAGCCATTTTTGCCTTTTCTCTAGAGACTTTACAAGGTTGTAAACTGCTTCGGCTGCTTGTTTTTGTTTCACTACTCTGAGTCTCCCCTGCTCTTATCACGAAGGGAGGGTCACTGTCTCTCACACAGAGTCTCTGAAATGGAAAGTCCGTGCGTCATCCTGTATTTCACCCAGCAGCCCTACAATACAGACAGGCACAAACACGAACATTTGGGAGTGTTGCTATGTACATTCCTCTGTCCCTCGGTTCTGCGACTTGGCACTGACCAAGTAAACAGTGAGGCTCTCTGGTTGCAGTGGCTACACAGAAGCCATACATGTGCTTCTTCCGGTTCACCCATGATGCCCGCCTCCGTTAGCCACTACCCCAAGTCTCCAGTCACCCTCCCTGCTCAGTCTTCTCTATGCCATCTCATCCTAGTCTCAGTCACAGGTCGCCTTCCCCCAACCCCTCCACCTGGCTCATGTTTTGGGACAAGGGACAGCACCACACAGAGGGCTGCACCATTGGAGGGGCCTGGCTGTGCAGTAGAGTGCTGGTGTGGCATTCCCAAAGCCCTGGCTTTGATAGCTTCTGTTGGTGGGAAGGACCAACTACAGAAAATAGTTTAGCAACTTGCCTCCCACGTAAAGTTTTTTGTTTGTTTGTTTTGTTTTTGTTTTTTGTTTTATTTTTACTAGTTTGTAGAAACAAGGTTTCTCTATGTAGCCTGGCTGTCCTGGTCTAGCTTTGTAGACCAGGCTGGCCTCGAACTCAACAGTGATCCACCTGCCTTTGCCTCCCGAGTGTTGGGATTACAGGTGTGCACCACTACGCCAGGCACTTCCACTTGAAGCTTTTTAATATCTATTTTCATTTCCTTAGGAGAAGTGCCTGAGGTTAGCCCATCAAAAGAAAACCAAGTGAGGAGGGCCAGCTGGCTCCAGAGGAAAGAGGTCATAGGATTCGGAAGAGCTCCAGTTCACACCGGCTTCCCTGCTCCCCTCCACAGTGGTCACAACTTTGCTTTCTTTACCAATCTCTGTAACTGAATTTTTTTTCCTTTAATGTTGACAGTTTCATGCATGGTTACAATGTACTGTAATCGGACTTATTCCCAATGACTTCTCTCACCCCCATCCCACTCCTGTGAACCCCCTTCTTTCCAACAGTTCCCTGCTTTCACATCCTGATCCCCTGTGCGAGGGTGCTTGGGTGTGTGCACACACATGCTAGCACACACGTATGCATGTCTTGTGCAAGGAACCACAGCTGATGTGTGCTCACGTTTATAACAGCCATGGCCCTGCTAAATCCAGAAGCGAGCATTTCAAAGCCCTGGTCCTTTGGCTCCCTCAGCCTTTCTGCCTTATCTTCCACAATGGCCCCTGGAGGTGTGAGGATGTCTGTCATTCTAGCTTGGGGCAGGACACTCAACTGTCGCTTGCTCTCAGAGCCTTGCGTGGTCTTTATTTAGGAAAAGAAACAGGCTTTAATCTTTAGGCTTCATAAGATGACTTTTCCTTCTTCTGAGCTGGATCCTGTAGGGCCTGGAGTGACAGGTGGCCAGGAGAAAAGGTTTTCGGTTCCTCTGTATGCACCTGGGCTCAACAGCTGGGCTGCCCAAGAAACCCCAGCTTTGTCCTAAGTTTCTCCCTGTCCTATTTCTTTGCCTTCATTAATTTTCAGGGCAAGACATGTTAGGAGTGAGGGGCCTGTAGGAGAAAGGAAGGAGGGAGGCAGAGAAAAACGGGAAAGAAGGGAAAGAGAAGCGGAGTGGGAAGGTAGAGCAGAGAGAATTAAAGTTCCCAGAAAGTAGACGCACGGAACTCGGCGTTCTACAAAGGCTGACATTTTCAGAACGGTAGGGGTTGTGGGGGAAGTTAGCTTGAAGCACGTCCAGCACTGAGTATCATAAGCTATCTTAGGCCCTTGAGTAGCTGCTTAGCACCCACACCTGTGTGTGACCTAACGCCCTGTGGCTCTTAGGTAGAGCTTTTGGAACAGATGAACAAACCCCATCTGCTAAGGAAGTCCATACAGCATCTGGGGCCTACAGCAAGGTCTCCTGGCTTTGCCATGTCCTACCTGCCTGCTGTGTCACCAGAATCTGTAAACCAACTCTTGGTTCTATTACTATAAAAACTTCACAGAAAGTGTTAGCATGTCGGAACATGGTTGTTGGCGGCCAACTGAATCTGTATTTCTGGGCCATGATCACTCATACTTGGCTCCAAAATAAACTATCTCTTCATCTCTTCTGAAGTGAGAGCTGTGGGTTTTTTTTGTTTGTTTGTTTGGTTGGTTGGTTGGTTGGTTTGGTTTTTCGAGACAGGGTTTCTCTGTGTAGCCTTGGCTGTCCTGGACTCCCATTGTAGACCAGGCTGGCCTGGAACTCACAAGGATTCACCTGCCTCTGCCTCCCGAGTGCTGGGATTAAAGGTGTGCACCACCACCACCACCACCACCACCCCGCCCGGCTGAGAGCTGTGTTTTTTCATTTTGGAGAAAGGGGGAGACAAGTTGAGCCCCCGCACTTGGGGTGAGGGGTGGAGCAGGGCGGACAGGTGAGGCCTTTAGCAGTAAAGTAAGGGGTAAGTGGTTGAGGCAGCTTACCTGGGAACAGACAGAACACTGAACTTTCAGCACAAAGGTTAACTACCGGGGTAGGAAAGGGCCAAGCAAGGAGGATGTGTTGGGTGTCTAGGAGCTGGAAAGGGGAACTGGCTTTCTTAGGTTCAAGTCAAGTCAGCTTGCAGACTGGATTTGAAACACACCCTTTGGAGGTGAAGTGTCAAGTCATCTTGAAGACAGAAGAGCAGAAGAGCTTCTGGGTAGGAGGAGTCCTCATCTGGGCGTAGAAATAGAAGCCCAAAGCTTCCGGAGGTCAAAAGTGGACGGAATGGACCTGTGTTAGGGTCAGACCTTTTCACTACTGCTCTCAGGGCGCCTGGCGATCCTTACGAGGTGCGCCTCCCCCTCCAGCCTCCTGCCTCGCCTGGGTGCTTTCCCCTCCCTTTGCCATCTATGCATCTGGCAACTCCCGGGTTTTGCGACCCAGCGATTGGCGGGCTCTAGCAGATCCAGTGAGTGGCAGCGCGTCACAAAGGCACCGTGGCCTTGGCCGCCGCAAGCGCAGGGGCCTGGGCGTTGCTCTCTGAGTCGGTGTGAGAGCAGCAGCGCCAGCGGAGGGGCAGGCGCGCTCCGTCCCTGCAGCCCAAGCGGGGCGCAGCGAGCCGGTAACGGGCGGCCCAAGGCACCCACACACCTAGAGGGCAGTGGTGGTCCCGCGCAGCCGCTAGGCCCGCGTGGGAGGGGCGCGCCGCCCTGGTGACGGGACAGCCTTAAGTTTCCCTCGCTGGTTGGCATCTCTTTGTCATATTATGGTGGACCAACCCCAGGTTTGGGAATACTAGCGTAGGTTCGAATCTCTCTGCCATATACTTAGAACACTATCTCACTAGGAAACTATTAACCTCCCAACATCCCCTCCCCAGATCCTCTATTTGCAAAATCGCTGTGATCCCATCTTCCTTCTGCAGAAATACCTTGGCCCCAACTTACTAACTGCAGCTTGCGCTCACAGAGTACTTTTCAGCCTCCCAGGTGTATTTCCCGCATCAGCTTATTTGAATTTCCCAAAATTAAGAGAAAGGAATTACTATTTCTATTGTCAGACTAGACAGTGAGGCACAAAAGAATTTACTAAGATCACAGTAGCAATTGACAGCCCACTAATTCCCCTTGCCAATGAGAGTGCTATTCTCATTTATTTGGGGGGAATCCTTGGGGGGGGAAAAAAGCCTCAAACTCAGGGTCAGGAAAGGCTCCAGGGGAAAACTACTTGCCATGCAGGTGTGAGGACATCAGTTTGAATCCCCGGGGCCCAAAAGAAGCCGCAGCTGTCTGTAATCCTGGCTATCCTACAACAAGAGAAGTGTAAACAAAAAAGAAACCAGAAGGTCTTACACTAGCTAGTGGCAAACAAGAAACTCTGTCTCAAGCAAGGTGGAAGGTGAAAACCTAACCCAGGGCCAGCGTTCAGAGCTGTCACAGTCTTCAGGCTGTCTTCCCTCCATACATGCACACATGCACCACACATGCACAAGCACACTTGCTTGCACCCACGTCTGTAGCCCACCAACATAGTCTTCTAGCCTGTGACTTTGCTAAGGTTTGATTTAGCAACCCCGTCCCCAGCACACCACACACACACACACATACACACACCCTGTTCTGGGAAACAACACATGCCCAGTTTATGCAGTGCTGGGGATTCAACTTCAAGTGTGCTAGAGAAGCACTGTATTCCCAAGCTATACCCCGGCTCTTGATTTATTGTTGTTATTGTCATTTCTCCAGACTGCCTTTTGGCCTCTTGGCCCATGCTGTCCTCAGTAGAGGCTCATAACCACAGACAGTATGCTTACATGCAAAGAAAACTTTTGTTTGTTAAATTGAATTTACAAGTTCAAGATACGCAAGCAATTGTTAGCCTGTCAGTGTGAGCACATCACATGAGTTCACACTTCTGTGGCTTTGCACATCCTGCTGTTCCGTCTGCCTATAATACAATCAGCTTTTCCTGTCACTAGGCCAACCTCGTCTGCCTTGCAGATCTACTCTTCCTTCAAAACTTAACTCAGACATCACCTCCTCCAAGAAGCCCTCGGCACTTCCTCCTTACACGGAAATCAGCCACCCCTTATTTGTGCTATCCCCCCCTGTATCGTGAGCGTGCCTGGACCTCCTCACTTCTCTCGCTGTGTTAACACTCACTGGGTATTTTGTTTTGTTGGAGACAGGGTCTTGCTACATAGTCCAGGAGCACTGGGACTCACTGTGTAGCCTAGGCTAGCCTTGAGATTGTATTTCTTCTGCCTCAGCCCCCTGAGTCCTGGGATTACAGGAATATGCCACCACAGGCTGCTTCTCACTGTGCTGAAATTGGGTGCTGCTCTGTGACCCTGATAGTATGCACTCTTCACAGGTGTGAGGTGTGTCCTGGGCTCACAAGTGACCACATACATATGGCACTGTGCCTGATACAGTACAGCTAAGGCACAGGAAAAGGTTTGTTCAGTTGAGTTTGATTTCTGCTTGGCAGGTAACAGCTCTTCTTTTTTACCCCTCCCAGAGAACACGTGATTGCATTCTCCCCCCCATTTTGGGAAGCCCTGCTCACCACACCACTACACTGTACATCTGGGTCCTCTGATGGATGAAGAAGGTGAAGTGATCCAGCCCCAAGAGCAGAGCTGCTGGGCCACTCTGCCAGATGTGTGCCTGCGACATGTCTTCTGGTGGCTGGGTGACAGGGACAGGTCCAGAGCTGCCCTAGTCTGCAGAAAGTGGAACCAGATAATGTACTCAGCTGACCTCTGGCGGTACAGGACCATCACGTTCAGCGGGAGGCCATCCAGGGTACACGCCTCCGAATTCGAGTCAGCTCTCTGGTACGTTAAGAAATTTGGCCGCTACCTGGAACACTTAGAAATCAAGTTCCTGAACCCTTACAATGCGGTCTTGACCAAGAAGTTCCAGATCACCATGCGAGGCCTCCTGTCATGCCTCGGCAAGAGCAACAACCGTCTGAAGACACTCTCCATCCAGCACCTGGAGCTGGACCGGCTGGTCTGGAGAAAAAGTATCAAGGGTTCACTCCTCAAGAGCTTGAGTTTTTTCTTAAAGAAAATGGGCAAACACCTGGACCACCTTAGCCTGAAAGGAGCCCGGCTGACAGTGGAGCAAGGCTGCCACATCCTCAACTCCTTGAGCTACCTGCGGAATGAGAACATGGCCTCGGAGCTCAACATCGAAGACTTCTTCAGCCACCACCTGGCCGTCTATGGCAGCTCCCAGTTCAACAAGGCCATGGCCACATTCCACAACCTGACATACCTAACGCTCAACTACAATTGTATCTCTGATGAGCTGCTGGAGACCCTGAGTGAGAACAACGCTGGCACCCTCCGGACCATGAACATCAAATGCCATGTTCATGACCCCCATGGCCAGGTAGTCTGGGGCATGTCCTGGGCCAAGCTGGCCAGGCAGGCCAGTAACCTGAAGGTGAACTTCTTCTTCGAGCGAGTGATGAAATATGAACGCCTGGCCCGCATCTTGCTGCAGGAGATTCCACTCAAGAGCATCAGCCTAAGGAGCTGCTATTTCAGTGACCCTGACTGGTCCATGCGGCCCACTCTGATAGAGCTCTTACCCACCTTCCGGAACACTCTACAGGTGAGTGGCACGTGAGCCCCCACCCCACCTCACCCCACCCCACCCCACCCCCCACGAGAAGCTCTGGCTCACCGAAAAGCCTGCTGCCCCTTCTTAGCTGGCCTTTCGAGTGCACACTTAATTCATTGTCAAAGTTCCCAAGCACACTCTCGAGCCTCCCACATACTCGAGAGACCACAACAGATGACAAAGTTGCTGTTCACTGCCTGGCTCTCAAGCAAGAAAAGCTCCCTTATCCTTGGTGTAGCTCTGTGAAGCCTGAACCAAATACAGACAGCCTCTTCCTACCTTCCCACTGGCTCCCGGCCCTACACAGGCCACCCTGTGGTCCCTGCGGTTCATGTGGTTCCTGTGGTCAGTACTAAGCAAGGATGGGAAGAGGCAAACTTGACAAAAAGCCAAATGTAACCTAAGTCACTGGAGACCTCCAACACTGTGGGCAGTCCCAGGGCCTCTGTCCCCCCTCCCCCAGTCAACCCCCCCACTCCATGCTTTTCTAGAAGTTAACATTCGAGTTCAACAATAATCACGAGTCTCTGGATGAGCAGCTGCATCTCCTCATCCTGGCCTGCCGGAAGTTGTTTTACTTCAAAATCTGGGCTTTCCTGGACGTTAAGTTTGTGGAGAGGATCCTGAAGAGCCAGGAGGAGGGGCAGTGCTCCCTGCGCACTCTAAAGGTGAGGACCCTCGGCTGCTTGCGTGAGTTGAAGCAGGGAGATCTAGGATTGGTGCTTTTGCTTTGATGCAGGATAGAAATTGGGACAGGAGCCAGTCGTGGTGGCGCACGCCTTTAATCTTAGCACTTGGGAGGCAGAGGCAGGCGGATAGCTGTGAGTTTGAGGCCAGCCTGGTCTACAAAGTGAGTCCAGGACAGCCAAGGCTACACAGAGAAACCCTGTCTCAAAAAAAAAAAAACTAAAAGAAAAGAAATTGGGACAGGGGACAGATATGAGACAGGCACTGACCCACAGACAGGATCTGGAAGTCTCTTCTACTCTGTCTCCTCTAGGCTCTACATCCATGACTCTGGCCAACCGTATGTCTATAAAACTACACAACCGAAGATGTGTAGTTTTATAGCAGGCATTATAAGCAACCCAGAGATAATCTGCACGCACTGCTCCATTTTGCATAAAGGACTTGAACATCCGTGCACGCATCTTGGTATCCAAAGGCATCCTGCGCTTGACCTTTTTCTGATTCTACCACTAATTTTGTGTGTATACATGCATTTAGATTGTTGTCAGATCCTAAGTGATTGTAGTCACTGTGTGTGTGTGTGTGTGTGTGTGTGTCTGTGTGTGTGTGTGTGTGTGATATGTGTGGTGTTCCTTTATTTGTACAGGTGAGAATTTATACAAACCGATATGAGACAAATGAAGAAGACAGGACCCTACGGGAAATTTACAGGAAATACCGAAAGCTGATCGATTCAGAGCTTAACTATTTTGTCATCGCCTACCCCATGATGTAAAGAGCACCCTCCAGAGAAAAACATCTAGATGCACTTTGAACCTGAAAACCCAGTTCTCCGTGAACTGCGTTTGGGGCTCCCGTGCCCTCATCCCTTTTTCTTCTCTCTCCTTTTTGCCAGTTCCACACCATCACACACAGCCTGGCAAAGGCTGGAATGCTGGTGATGGAGAGGCCCCAGGCATCTTTAAAGTGCTGTCTTTACCACTATCCCTGCTGACTTCTTTTAGTCATTTGGTGTAGTTTTTGTTGTTGTTGCTGTTTTGGTGTTTTGTTTTGTTGGTGTGGGGAGGGAGTTGTTTTGGTTTGGCTTGGGGTTTTTTGTTTGTTTGTTTTTTATTTGGATGTTCCCATTTGTCTCCTTCCTAGTACCTTAAGCTTTAGCCACATTTGCACATACACGTGTATATGTTACAGGCTGGAGTCCACATATGAGAGCATGTGGCTTCAATCCATCTGAGTTTGGGCCACCTCGCTTAATATTATACTTGCCAGATTCATTTACTTTCCTGAGAACTTCATAGTTTTAGTTTTTATTATAACTGAATGCAATTGCTTTGTGTGTATGAGCCTGTACTGGCTAGCTTTACGTCTCCTTGGCACAAGATGGAGTCATCAGAAGAAGGGAGCCTCGGCTGGGAAGATCTGGCTGTAAGGTATATTGTAAGGTTGTTACTGTTTTGGTTTATTCTTGAGACAGGGTTCCTCTGTGTAGCCTTGGCTCTCTTAGAACTCACTCTGTAGAACAGGCTGGCCTCAAACTCACAGAGATTCACCTGCCTCTCTGTCTCCTGAGTGCTGGGGTTAAAGGCATGTGCCACTACCGCCCAGCTATAAGGCATTTTCTTAGTTGATGATTGATAGGGGCGGGCCCAGCCCATAGTGAATGGCTTTATTCCTGGGCTGCTCGTCCTGGGTTCTACAAGAAAGCAGGCTGAGCAGCCATGAAGAGCAAGCTAGTAAGCAGCACCCTCCATGGCCTCTGCATCAACTTCTACCCCCAGGTTGAGGTTTCTCCGTGTAGCCATGGCTGCCCTGGAACTCGCTCTGTACACCAGGCCAGCTTCAAATTCACAGAGATCTGCCTGCCTCTGCCTCCTGAGTGCTGGGATGAAAGGCGTGCCCCACCACACCCAGCTCAGATTTCTTGATGGTAGCCACTCTGACTGGGATGTGGTGGCATCTGTCCCAGGGTAGTTTTAATTTGCATCTCCCTGACGGCTAGAGGTGTTGAACACACTTTAAAACACTTATTGGCCATTTGCATTTCTTCTTTCGTAAAGTATTGATTTCATTGGCCCATTTGTCTTTCCTTTGAGATTGTGTGCACAATGCTGCATTCTGTTTTCTTTTTTCAGTAGCTATGGGTGACTACAGTGCTGTAATTCCCTTACTGGGTGGCTCACCTCAGAGTCTATGTTTTTCCTTGTCTTATTTTTGTTAAGACGTGTTTGTCAGACCTTTGTTGAAGTTCAGAGCTAGCTTTCTTTTCAAAGCACTTTCAACAACCACTCTGTGGACCACTCCTGGATGCTGATTTGTAGACACAATTAATGTTTACCTGCTATTTGGGGGGAAAATCATACTGGTGAAGGTAAAGGGGCTCCCACCTATAGGAAGCTCCCAGGTCTGCTGGGAAAAGACACCTGACAGCATTATAATATGATGAAACTGGAGTGGCCTGAGGCGCAAGCCAGCCCTGTGGGGGCTGGAATCCTGACGCCTGGCAGGCAGACTAATGTTTCCTTATAGCATGGACTTTCCTCTCAAACATTGTCTAAGCCAGTGGTTCTCAACCTTCCTCATGTTGGGGTGACCCCCAGCCATAAAATTATTTTGTTGCTACTTCATAACTATAATTTTGCTACAGTTATGACTCATAAAGTAAATATATGATATTCAGGTGGTCTTAGGCGGCCTCTGTGAAAGGGTTGTTTGACTCCCACAGGGGTCACCACCCACAGGTTGAGAACCGCTGGCCTAAGCATAGATAACTTCAGGTGCACAAAGTATGCAGGCGTGAGGACATTCTTACGAACTTGTTTTCTACAAAAGAGCAGATTCACTGAACAGGTCTGTACCATGACTGGATAATAGATGCTCCAGTTCCTATCCCCGTTTCTGCATTGGCCTAATACCACATCTCATGCCATGTCACCCTGGAAGACCCCCAGAGACAATGAGAATGAGAAATATATGTAACAACACACCATGGACCCCTTGACAGAATGGTCTGTCTCACTAGGTGCCCCCAAAACAAGGAGAGCTGTGGTTCTGGTTCCCCTAAAAATTGAAATAGAAGCAAGATCAGGAAGACCCTGTGGGAAAATGCAGAGCCATAGAGATTCCCAAATGTGTATGCTTTTTTTGTTGTTGTTTGTTTTGTTTTGTTTTGTTTTTTGAGACAGGGTTTCTCTATGTAGCCTTGGCTGTCCTGGACTCACTTTGTAGACCAGGCTGGCCTCGAACTCACAGCGATCTGCCTGCCTCTGCCTCCCGAGTGCTGGGATTAAAGGCGTGTGCCACCACGGGACACCTTTCTACTGTCTGTGGGCCACGTGCCCTATGGTGCCCTGACTAACACACAAGTACATAACGTTGTGCTACATAGGCTTAAGCTAAAATGCAAGCTGTCACCTTCGAACAAAGTGATCACACAACAGCAGGTTTTCCTCTGGGAAGACTCTCGGGGGCCGAGCTCCAGAGTCCCTGAAGCTTGCATTCTCAGACAATTTAGGCCAATAATTTATGTACCCTAAATAAGTTGATCATCCTGTTTAAGTTTTTTTGTATTAGTTTTGGGTATTTGTAAAGAGAGAGGAGTTGAGAAACCCCATCTCCCTAGGTTCTTAGGATGCAAATCTTGGGACTCGGATCTGTGGTGCTGAGCATGGATGCGAGTGGCCACATTGGCCCAAAACACCCAGCCTTGGAAGCCAAGGAGCAAGCATATGAGATCTGGCTTGCCAATCATTGTGTGGCAGCAACTTCTCAGATTAAACAAATATAATACATGAACCTGGCGCATGGATTTTTCAATATATGTTTGCTTTTCTATTATTGTTTAATCATTGGTGAAACAGACTCATAAAAAGGTGCTCTGCCTGGGGTCACCAGCATGTTAGCAGCAGACTCAGTACACTGTTTCCAGATGTAGCGCTCAGGTCTCTGTTCTCCAGGTAAGCAATAATATAGGAAGGGTCCGTCCCCTCTCCCTTCCCCAAGCACAGCTCACGATGGACAGACAACAGCAATTACCTGCCAAGTTCGCAATCTGTGAAGAACGAGTTCACACAGAAGGGAGAGGATGACTACCCAGGTCACGTAGAAAGTGCTGGAAGTGTCACACCTAATCCAGCTTCAGAGCAATGCTCCCACACCCTGAAGGTTTGGAAACCATTATTTTGTCATTCAATTAGTGAAGAAGGGACAGATGGAAACTCTACTATGTAAGATATAAAAACACCGTTGGTGTTAGGATACTGGGGCTAGAGAGATGGCTCAGCAGTTGAGATTACTGGCTGTTCTTTCAGAGGTTTCAATTCCCAAGCACCCACACGGCAGGCAGCTCTGCTCTGTGGTTCCTACATGGTTGGTAACTCCAGTTCCAGGGCATCTGTGCAAACAAAACACCCACCTATATTCTTAAAAAACATTAGACTATCTTCATTACAAGAGCTGAGTAACGGGGGAGGGGAGTTAGGGAAAATTATTCCATGAGCATCTGTGGTCTAAACCGGTAGAGACAGTTTCACTTGCCAGAATGTATGTGAAAGGTTTGACTTTAAAACCCCATCAAACGGTGCCTAGAAAACTGCTTCTCCCAGTAGCCCGCCCTCCTATCCTAACCCCGCCCCCTATCCTAACCCCGCCCTCCTATCCTAACCCCACCCCCATCCTAACTCCGCCCTCCTATCTTAACCCCGCCTTCCTATCCTAATCCTGCCCCTCTTCAGGTTGTCTTGGCCTTCACAGCTCTAGCGGGTGGAATCTCAGTGCAAACAGTTTATGCTTTTCTTCAATGTTTTGTGATTAAAATGTTCTTAGCTCGGGAGGCAGAGGCAGGCGGATCACTGTGGGTTCGAGGCCAGCCTGGTCTACAAAGCAAGTCTAGGACAGCCAAGGATACACAGAGAAACCCTGTCTCGAAAAACAAAACAAAACAAACAAAAAAAGTTCTTAGCTCTAAGTCCAATGGGCTTTCTCGCCCGCTGTGTTTTACCCCTGCTGCCGGCAGCTGCAGGAACTTGCCCCAGAACCCAGCCCTTCACCTGTGGCATCGGCCACTGTTCAACAAACACTTGGTCTCAAACACCTTTGGTTTAAGCAATGAAACTCTTGAAGGCAGGTATTCCAAGGAAGAGCAAAGACACGACTGTATGATATTTTGCTGGTCTGTTACATCCTTTTCTCCCTTTGCAGACTCATGACCATCCATGCTTATGGGGCACAGAGTGATGATTCATTCCCTGTGCACAGTGTGTGACAACCACATCAGGACACAAAGTACTGCCGTGCCCTTATTCCTCACTCTTCAAATATCATATCAGTTGCTACAGACCACGGGCACCTCGCCACCCCATCTTATTGTAGGGGACCATGCAGGACTTATCTTTCTTACCTAGACAGATCTTGGCACCCACTGTGCAACTTCTTTTTCCCACCGCCTTTCCCAGACTTAGCTATTTCTACTACACTCCCTGTTCTTTAAAACCAACTTTTCCAGCTTTCATATTTAAGTGAGAACATGTAATATTTATCTTTCTGGGTCTGGCACAATTGTCTTAACACAATAGCATCCATTTCCAACAAATTTTTATTACAATTATGATGCTTTTAGAATGGTGGATGCCATTTTTTTGGGGGGGGGGAGGTCACCAACTGTAACTCAAAAGGAACAAGACAAAATATGCCATATTCAAATATACAATATATGTGATATATATAGCCCTACGTGACAGACGGGGTATGAGTTGGTAGGAAGAAAGAGGCCAGCAGGAGGGGACAGGGACAGTGAGGGTAATGAGGATGAAATTTTTTAGCAAAGTACAATGATATGTTTGCATGAAAATGTCATGTTTTAACTCATTGTTTTGTATACCAACAACAACAAAACTTTAAAATTTCTCCCCAAAGAAAATCTTTTGTATACATAAAATACCCTTCTGCTGTTCACCCTTTAGTGCATATTACCTAAACAGCCATTTCAGGAAGGGACACACAGACATTCTTTCTGTTTTGTGATCCAAAGCCACAGAATCGTGTGAACTCACTGGCTGAGTGACGCACAGAGACCCTCCAACCCCCGTGCAACTTCCTGGGGGTGGTGCTTAGAAAAAAAAGTAATTTAATCAAGCTGATTCATGTTTTTCTATATCTACAAAAGCACATATTTTTAAAACATCATCACACACACACACACACACACACACACACACACACACACACACACGGCCCTAAGTGTTCAGGGGAATGTGAGGTTCTTGAGAACGGGAACCTTGCTTCGCTCATGGTGAATCTCAGTACCATGCTAGACTTAGAAGCAGCCCCAGCTGTTCTTAATGAATAAAATAAGATCTGGTTTGGAGATTTTCTCACCTTAGTTTATAGTAAACAACTATTTCAAGGTGTTTTGTTCTGAGCCACCTTCCTGGGTGTTAAAACAAATGCACCTTTAAAAGCAGCTGTTCAGAGCCCAGAGCTCATGAGCCTGCTGTGATATGTGCCTGACTTAGACAAGAGTGTTGACCAAGGGGGAATCAACATAAGCTCTGGGGCAACCAACTATCCCACTGTGAGTATGGAGAGGTGCCGAGCTGCCAGCACCTGAGAACACCTCTGTGAGGACAGAAGCAGCAGCCACCACCCTGTTCCAGGCTCTTTCTGAGGTCCTACTAGTTTGCTAAGCTCCTCCATTTTGTGTCACATGGTATGCCAGTGGCCATGGGCACTATAGAGCAGTATGGAGGCCTCCTTCACCACCTGTCAAGCCCTACCTAGGAACTGCAGCACCCATAATAAAGGAATTTCAAGTGAAAAATATTTTGGGGGCCAGGGATGGTGACTTCTGGCTCTAAAGGCCCAAACCCCAACCTGCCACCAACAATCCACTAACTTTTGGACCTCTGGCATGCAACTGTGCGCCTATGGCAGGTTACACATGTGAGATGTTTATAAAATACATCATGAAGTGTGAGGCTCTAGACAGGAGCTCTCCACAGGAAATGAGCCTGCCTTCTCCCCTTTGGCCTGCCCCAGGTTCTGCCATGCACACTCCTGCCCTGTGCCAGGCCTTGGGTTTTCCATCAGGACACCGGGGGTGATGGATGAGATCTGGGGTGACCTCTCTTACCAGATACCCTGCTTCAGCCACAGGAAGTCCCCCTCCAAAGCTGGCAAATTTGGCTTCAGCACTAATGCCCCCATAGCCTTACACTCCTCAAATAGTTCTGGGATAGCTGGTTGGTTTTAGGATCCACACTTTGCATCTGAGATAGGGTGATCAGAGTGGCCACACCCCCAACTAAGGGTGAAGGGACCCAACTCCTCTCTAAGCACATAGGCTAGAGTTAGCTGGCTGCTGGTTTGTTTTGGGTAGTACTTCTAGCCTAGGCTTCTCCAGACCTTTTCCTGTGGCTTCTGGAGGCTGCAGCAGCCTTGCACACCCAGCCCTTGTTAAGGCAAGAGAGGGGACATCAAGAGAGATCTTTTCCAGAATCCCCAGCCAGTTTCTTCTGTTTCCCCCTTGGTCAGAACTGAGTCTCACAGAGCCATTGCCTGCAAGTGGAAAACACATTTTGCTCCTGGAGCAAAGGAGACCTGTGAGTACCCAGGACTTCTGGGCCGGGCAGCCAACCGTGGGATCTGTCCTCTCTATCTTAGGGCACCATGTGCAGTTGATTGTCCGGGGCAGGGGAGGCATTATGTGGGTAGGGTGTGTGTGCCAAGCTGCAGTCAAATTCAACAGGATTTGAGGTGGTGACTAGAAAGCCCACAGACCAGCCAGAGCAGAGTGGAGTTTGTCATTCCCCTCAACATGTTTCTTCTGCGTTGGAAAAGCTAAGTCACTGATTGTGGCTCCTCCATACAAAAGCCCCGTTCTGCACTCACCTGGGACCTGTGGTTACCCACCCCCTTCCAAACTTAAGGCAAAGTTAAACTTAGGGAGTTTAAGTCATCTTGGGAAACAGACTCCCTGGATTAAGGTATTAAAGTCTCAGGTCACTCCCCAGGATTAAGGTATTAAAGTCCCAGGTCAGATCTGGAAACTTTAAACTCTAAATCTGACACCTGAGTCACAAGGAGCCAATTACCAACCATGGCACAGTTTTTCCACACAGCATACCTCCTTGCTACTAAATTCTGCTATGGTGGTAATAGGCCAGCAGCCTACATGAGTTTGAATCCTGCATCTGGTACCCTCCCAGGGCCCAGTTTTCTCACCTATAACACAGAAGTCACAGATCACACTACCACCCACAGCAAGCATTACTAACAGTATATACCCTTAAGCCTATCATAAGCCTTACTTGGTTTGGATTTGAGATTAGAAAATACTTCCTAAGGACCCAAATACACCCAGTTCTTCCATATTCTAGAAACAGATTCAGCGCCTTTTAATTAATCCTTTGACTTTGCAATGCTGCACCACTGTGTGGACTGTCCCCTCCATTAACACCAAATTATACTTATTAATCAAGATCACACTCAAGAGTGACCTTACCCTCCCTCACTCCCGACTCCCAGCCTGCTGCTCCAGTCAGGCAGCCATGGCCTATGACAGGTCTTTGTGTCAGAGCCCTGACAACCCTCTAGAAGTCAGTGATGGGAGGGGGGGTCAACATGAGGGGACTGGGGGGCGTCTCCCAGAACCTGAAGGCGTCAGAAAGTGCCTGGAGCAGAGGACAAGGAGCTGAGTGAGTGGGCCTGCTCTTGTCTGTTTGTCTTGGTACACTGGCTGCTGCTTTTTCTGTCTCATTAACTGACATTCTGTTTCTGGTTCACCTAACAGACAACAGCTGTCATCCACACTCCAGAACCTCTACTCAAAAGAGCAGCCGGGTGGACTGGAAGCTTTCTTTCCCAAGTCTCAATTCCTCAAGAGAGGAGCTTCTTGACCCAGCTTCCATAACAGCCACTCCTGGCCCAGTCAACTGTGGTGGGAAGTGAAGGGGAGCAGGGCTGGGAGCTGCTGGGTCGTGTAGAGGAGGAAGGAACTCCCCACAGCTGAGAACAGAGCAAGAGGATGCGCCACTGCTGTTTTCATGGGCCTGCTTGGGACCCGAAGCAATGTCCTTCACACTGTCTGATGTCAGCAGGGCCGTTTGCTGCGGTCCCTTCAACACATATTGGTTAACGCCTTAGAGGAGAAAATAACAGGAACATCTAGAAGCTTCAACTAAGAAAAGAGCATCTCACAGAAGAACTGTTGTTCAGCTCTGCCTGAGAGGCCCTGGGCGTCTCCCACCTCTCTAGAGTCCTTTGGGTGCTCCCATCTCTGTGTGTCTGAGTTTCAAACTCCTGATTCCTAGGATATAGACCATAAACAGCTTAGCTCCGGGGAGGGTGGCCTCTGTCTCACAAGTGTGGCTGAGAAACCTCCTGTGTGCACTGCATGGTTCTCAGAGAAGAGCCCTCTGGGATCTGGGAACTGACCTCAGAGGCAGTTGTCTGGAAACTCGGGGACCTGAGTTATGAAGACTTCTTTCCCCACTCCTCTCTACACCTCCATGTTTAGCTCAAGCCAAGAATATACTTGACCGAGTGGCTTAGAGTGGTGGTGGCGCACGCCTTTAATCCCAGCACTCGGGAGGCAGAAGCAGGTAGATTGCTATAAGTTCAAGACCAGCCTGGTCTACAAAGTGAGTCCAGGACAGCTGAGGCTACACAGAGAAACTTGTCTCATAAAAACCACACAAAAAAAAAAAACCCAAAAAAAGAATAAACATTTATTTCTCACACTTTGGGGCAAATTTGAAGTATAAGTCTAAGAAGTGAGTGGTGGGGTATGCCGAAAGCCCATTTCTGGTTCCTAGGGCATGTCCAAACTGGGCAGCAGGAGGAAGCACGTTCTCAGGACGTGTTTAAAGTCACTAATGCCAAGCAGGCACTCTCTGCCCTCATGACTCAGCTCAACCGTTACCTCCCAAAGAGCCCACTTCTACCTAGTTCCACTTGCTGTGTTAGCGGAACCACAGATAAGTGAAAGGTTAATCCTGTCTTTCTTTCTTGTTAATGATAGACAGGTTCAGTTTTACTTCTGTTTAACAAATGATCAAGTTTAAATGACACCTGACCTAGAGAAAAGCATCTAAAAGTAATTTTTATTGCCTATAAGTAATGGTCTTGTTTGATTTTTACACGGTCTCACTGTGTAGCTTAGACTGGTCTTGGGCTCACTATGTATCTCGGGCTGTAGGCACCTGAACTTCCTGCCTCTACCTCACAAGATGGATCCCATTGCACCTGACAAGAAGCAAGCTTGTTTTAGCTTGAAAGGATGTGTGGTTAGAGTGAGTAAAGGGGACTACAACAGGTCGACTTTGCACCTACAAAGATTTTGGCAGTCATGGCCTACTTCAGACGCCCCCTTAAAAATGGTCTAGAACGGCTTCCTTGGTGAAATGTCCTCACTCCAGATGAGAGCAGCAAGTAGGTGAACAAAGGCAAATTTGCCTCTTGTGGTGGTCCTGGATTTCATATTTTTATATTGAGAAATGTTTCCCACAATGCCTGCCCCACACTGTGATGAGAGGCCTTTTTTATTGGACTGGCCTGGGTGTTATTCATCTCCCTTTACATATGGGGAAACTGAGGCTCAGGAAGCTGTGAGACTTATTCTGGTCCTCCACAGGTGGACTGATGGATCTGCTCCAAGCTGTGTCTAAGTGCAGAGCCCAGCACTGAACAAACTCCCGCCTACAAATAGTTTTCCTAGTAGGTGTTGTCGGGGCCCCAGCCCTGTGTCGAGCCCCACTGGTCCCTGGGGCAGGGAGTTCACACCTGCCTCAGGGTGTGAGGAGGCATTCTAAAGGGTGGTGCTCAAGCCCTGGGTGACTGAGTCACAGAACACAAACAAGCATGAGGGCGTGTTTGCAAAGGCTTTTTCCATCTCAGCTTGCTGGTAGCAAACAATGACCGCCCAGCTCCGACCCCTGGGCTCACACCCTGAGAAGGCTTCATGCCCCACCCATAATACCAGACTTGAGAGGTGTCAGAGATGGGAATGGCTGGGCTCCGGGCTGGCTACTCCAGTCCCTTCATTCTACAGGTGCCTCTAAGAGGGAAGGAGACATTCCTGGCAGAGTCCTGACTAGAATCCAGGTGTCCTAGTTTTCCAGCTGGCGTCTTCACCACTGCTGTCCAATAGGTGTCAAGATATAAAAAGTCAGCCTGGGGAGCAAAGGCAAAGTCACTGTGTGCAAGGGCACTGGGAAGAAGGTGAACCCTTCCTAGCTGGCAGTGAATGAATGAGTGAGCACTTTCCTTTGCTCTTCCTCTGGCCATCACACAGATATGATCCTGAGCCGCTGTGACCTGGTACAGGCAGAGCGCTCATTGGAAGAGAAACGGAGACCACGTGGAAATCGGCTTAATCAAAACTTTTAGGAGGTATATAATTAGTGCAGTGATGACGTAACAACGTGGAAGGTGGACACAACACACAACTGGGAAGCAAACAACTTTTAAAAGTTGAGACTATTTCTGTGTGCAGTTGGAATTGTGGCCACATAGGGGTGGTGATCCAAATGGCTTGTAGTTACTGAGAATTTGCTTCCTTCTGAGACGGGCTGAGACATTCCATCTAAGTAATGCTTGGCACCATAGGAGACTTCGCTCAGGGATGTCTGACTCCAGAAACTTACACGTGTATATGTTTGCATACACATCTGTGTGTATGTGTGAATTACACTGATTCACATGTGTTAAACAAGAGCTCCATTACTGAGCTAATACCTCCAGACTCAAAACATTTGAGGGGGAAGAGGTGGGTGGAAAGAGAGAGAAAACCCATGCAGGCATGTGGAGGTCATAGGTCAACATCAAAATTCTTTCTCTATTGCTTTCTACCTTGTTATTATTTAAGGTGGAGTCTCTTGCTGAATCTGGAGTTCGCTGGTGTGGGTAGACTGGCTGATTGATCAGCGAACCCCCCACAATCCTCCTGCCTCTATCTCCCAGCGCTGGGATTATAGACACATACTACCATGTACAGATTTTTTTTTTTTAAACGTGAGTGTTGGGGATCCAAATTCAGGTCCTTACACGCAGGCTTTACCCACTGAGCCCTGCCCCTCCCAACACTTATCCTCTGAAAAGAATGTTTTTTATTACATCCATAGACACTACTAGTGGGGTGAAAGGGGCGTGGCACAGGAATGCCATGGAGCAAGGGTGGAAGTCAGAAGATGACTTGTGGGAGTCAGTTCTTCCCTCCCACCATATGGGTCCCGGGTATCAAACTCAGGTCTTCAGCCTTGGCCACAAGTACCTTTACCCCCTGAGCCATCTTGCCTGCCCCTTCATGTCTTTACTCTTAAGCAATGTCAAGAGATTCACATCTGGAGAGGGCGCGGAGCTGCGCGGGATTCAAAAGATGAGGTCCCCAATGCATTCTGAGGGTGATAATTGTGTTCCAGAGCTACACAGAAATGTTCACCCCCGAGAGCGGCCTCATTGGTAGGAAACCGTGCAATGTATTAGAAATCCCCAAGCAGAGATCATCCAAGATGGCGTCAAACGCACACTGGGTCTGATCCCCGGAACAGCAGTGACTGCACAGGCACCAAAGGACCATACTGAGAGCTTCAAAACACAGTGCTGGTGTTTCCCAGAAAGAAGGAACTCCTGTCATGTGGATAGTTCATGCCCTCCTGCCACAGGACCATGTGACCACACTGCGGTGAGCTCCCAGGGACCCTGGGCCACCGCAGCTGCCTCTGCTGTTCAAGTGGAGCTCGAGCGAAGACTGCACCGCCCACACCACAGGCTTCTCTCAGGGCCAGGGCCATCCTCAGCGCTGACAGCTGGACCGTGCAGAGGTGGATACTAGGGGAAGAACCGAGGCTGGGCCCATGGTGGATAGAGCACGCGATGAACCAGAGACTCGGGAGGTGTGAATCAACAGAGCCACAAGTTCCCCTGGACAAGAAGCTGAGCTGGGCCAACATCAATGGTTTCTGCAAGCAACTCGATGAAGACTTTGAGGGGCCTTCACTTGCCACCTGCTTGATGGCCCACAAGATCCAGTACCCACAGGAGTAGGAGGCCATCCAAGCCTTGACGGCCAGCAGCAATCAGGCAAATTAAACAGGAGCAGGAGAGCTGGCCAGCCCTGAGGACACAGAAGCAGGAAAGCTGACCCTGAGGACACAAGACTAGGAGAGGTGTCCCTGAAGACTTGGGAGCAGGTAAGGCAGCCCTGGGAAAATGGGAGTGGGAGAGCTGGCCCTGCCCTGAGGACAAGGGAGCTGGGCCCTGATCCAGGGCTCTGAGTCGACCTCACCCCCACAACTACCCCGTGTATGACCTGCTGGAACACAGGAAGGGGCGGGACCTGCAGATTCAAAGATCAAGAATCTACTTGACACACAGCAACAACAGGATATCCGACAGCAGTCCCGGTGAGGATCCGGTAACGGTAGTGTAGGCCTCAAACCAGACCCATGACTCGTAGCAATGCACGTTTGAAAGTAAACATATGTGGACAAAAGGCTATACTGCATGATACACTACAGCTTCTGTGACAAGATTTTGTGTTTGCCTGTTTGTTTTATTTTACTAGGAGGAGGAGAGGGATTTTGGTGCATGACATGTAAATCACAGACATTCAATAAAAGTAAAAAAAAAAGTTCAAATCTGTAGAATGAATTTGAATCTGGACTATGAATTTGAATTTTCATTTCCATTATTGCTACTCGTTTTAAAAAGGAAGAATGTAACAAAATAAAAAACATGCCGTGAGTACTAAACAGTCTTGAATCAGGAAAAAATAAAAAAGTAAAACTTCTTGCTGCCACATGGGGGCGCTGAAGGACGTAGGCTGGGCAGAGAACTGCCATCCCAAGCCAGCCCAGGCATTGTCTTTCCTAGCTGTCACTCAGAAATAAGGCTCTCTGTATCAGAACACACATGGCCACTGTTACTTTCAAATCTTCCCCTAGCCTTTGAGCCAGGGACATTTCCTCTCTGCCTTCAGAACCACAGACACTTCTGCTTACCACTTTCCCTCCTCCGCGCCCCCTAAATTGAACTTTAAACAACTGAGAGTTAGTCCCCTGGAGTGAGTATCTTCTACTCACTCCAAGGAGGGAGCTCTTCGTCTGCTTCTGTGACACTTGCATAGACTTGGGATGAACTGCCGGGAGGTGGGAGGGCATCTAGGTTTCCTAGAGTGAGTGGATTACATCCCATTCCATGAGAAAGAGGGACACGCCCTGGGTAGGAAACCCAGCCCAAGGACAGAAATAGAATGGCTCTCTAATGGCTCCCTCCCCTGGCCCCTGTAAGTCTTGCAAGATCCCATAAGTCCGGTAAAATCCCCATGGCTGGTGCTGACACAAAGCATTGAACTGTAAACTCTCCACCTCATTAACACCTACAGTAGAACAGAGCCTTGTCGTCCAACCCCCAAGCCCCCAGTCGCTGACCCCAATGGGCCTGAGCTATCCTGCCTAAAGGCTGTGGCAGGCTGCCCTGAGTTCTGTCTGAAATGAGAGCTCGGTGCTACTGTTGCCTTATGATGTGGTTTAATGAGAATCTGAATGGCTCCTTATCAGCAGATGGCCTCCGCGCGGATGCCCCCCTCCCAGGACCCGTGGTCATCGCCATCTCGAGGGGGGATAGACCTCCTCATCTCCATACAAAGCACCTGGTCGATATAGATGGTGTTCTCCTTAACCTGGATTTCCTCCTGCAGGGCCAGCTGCCTGCGGTACAGTGCCTTCAGCTCTACCTGGGCCTGGGCCAAGGTTTCCTTTAACCTGGGAGAAGGAGAAAAGCACAAGAAACCATCATTCGCTCTGCATCCCTTTTCCCAGGGGGCACAGCGGGATGCTTGAAGATGCTAGTCAAATGGACAGTGTTCTTCCCCTTACTTGCTTCTCACAGCAGTGCTTTCTGGCTGGTGGCCACAACCAGGCTTATGGCACATATTTCCTAGGTGTAGTGGTACATGCCTGTAACCTCAGCACTCAAGG
Organism: Acomys minous; assembly: GCF_964271855.1. Lineage (NCBI taxonomy): Eukaryota > Metazoa > Chordata > Mammalia > Rodentia > Muridae > Acomys > Acomys minous. The sequence goes on along the minus strand of NC_140498.1, from coordinate 268,471 downwards.
GATGGGTTATGACTTAAAAGCCACCCTAGGTTATGTAGGAAGTTTGAGGCTAGCCCGAACTATTTAGCAAGGACTGGTCTCAAAACGAGAGTCGGGGAATGTTGCTTAGCGGTAGAGTTCTTGTTCAGTGAACCCCAGGCCCTGGGTTTTATTTTCAACACTGAAAAAGAAAAGTTAATACTTAAAAGGGCAGATATTGTCTAAACATCTGGATTTGGGCTTTATAATAAAATGTCTTGGCACTGAGATCTGCTTCATGAAGGACAGCAGCTTTGGCTGGAGTCAGCAGGCCTGGCATCTAGGAAGGCATCCTTCCAAGTTACAGAGCCAGCAGCACCCTTTGCAGTGCCCCTCCCTGCCATTTACGATGCAGGCTGAAGTCACGCCCCAGCAGGTGTCACGCCCCAGCAGGTGACACGCCCCAGCAGGTGACACGCCCACCTGGCGACATTTCGGTTGATCTCCTCAACCTCCTTGATCAGCCGATACTGAGCGACATCACGACACAGCTCCACATTAGGCCGGTAAGTCCTGGTCTCCAGGCGCGTGTGTGCTACCTTAGCGGGTCCTTCTTGGTCCAAGATGGCATTTTCAAGAACCGCAATGTTTTTCTCCTGGGAAGCAATTTCGTCCATAACCTGACAGGAAGGATTGGAGTAGGTGAGGCTGTTCTGTGCTCCTTGGAAGTCAATGGCAACAGGCAGAGCTGTGGTGATTGTGCATCTGAAGACCCAACCTCACATTCCCACCTAACAGAAGCCCGGAGAGTCTGATCACTTGTCCCCAAAGCAGAAGTGCTCCGGCAACTACAGAAGCCCAGACAGGGAGCCCATTAGACTGGCTGCCATTACCCCATCACCCACACAGATGGTATGGGTTCCCTGGAGAATGCCCTCAGCAATGGCTTGGCCATTGTGGTGCTTTGAATGAGAAATGTGCCCCCATAGACTCAGGTATGTGAACATCTAGCCCCAGTTGTTGGGGATGTTTGGGGTGGTTATGGATCTTTTAGTAGGTAGAGCCTCACCAGAGGCAGCCTTTGGGGGTTTGCAATTTCATCCGCTTCCTGCACTCTCCCTCTCTCTCTCTCTCTCTCTCTGTGTGTGTGTGTGTGTGTGTGTGTGTCTCTCTCTCTCTCTCTCTCTCTCTCTCTCTGTCTCTGTCTCTCTCTGTCTCTCACTCTCTCTCCCTCCCTCTCTGTCCTTCCCTCCCTCTCCCCCCCCCTCTTTCTTCTTCTTGTGAGCAATTAGCCTCCTGATCCTGTCATGGAGCCAAGACTTCCTTGACAATAGGGTTCTGTCCTTCTAAAACTGCAAGCAAAAATAAGCACTTTTCTTTGCTAGGTTGCTTTTGCCTGGGTGTTTTATCACAGCAAGAGTAAAGCTAATACAGCCAACTATGCCCACACTATTGCTCAAGGCCTCTTGCCTACCCAGCTACAAAGTAGCCTCACATCAGGAACAGAAAGTTGCTATTTCCTTGTACACACACACACACACACACACACACACACACACACACACACACACCATCACTGGTTCCATCTCCTGGAATTCTGGGAAAAGAATGGCAGTACCACCTGAGCTTTGTTGGTAGTGCATGTGTTTACGTTCAGATATGTCTATATGCATGTTTCTACGTGAGCATAGAGGCCAAAGGTCAATCCTGGTTGCTGTTCTTCAAGTGCTGGCCATGTTTTTTTTTGCTTGTTTGTTTTTGTTTTGTTTTGTTTTAGCAGAGTCTTTCGTCCCAGAGCTAGAGAGCTGGGATTACAAGCACATGCCCCACACCTGGCTATTTTATTTTTTTCTAACCTTTTAGAATAAAAAATAAGGGGCTGGCCAGGCATGATGGAACACAACTTTAATCCCAGCACTCAGGAGGCAGAGGCAGACAGATCTCTGTGAGTTCAAGGCCAGCCTGGTCTGCAAATTGAGTCCAGGACAGCCAAGGCTACACAGAGAAACCCTGTCTCAAAACAAACAACAAAAAACCAAGCAAAGATACCCAATATTGTTTAATCAATATGTCTCTCTCCCCACCCCTGCCTATCAGCCTGATTGTTTTATTCTGTTTTGTTTTATTTTATTTTATTTGGGGGGCCTCGGGGGGAAGAGTTCAAGACATGGTTTCTCTGTGTAGCCCTTGTTGTCCTGGAACTTGCTCTGTAGACAAGGCTGGCCTTAAACTCAGAGATCTGCCTGCCTCTGCCTCCCAAGTGCCTGGAGTAAAGGTGTGTGCCACCATGGCCTGGCTGCAGCCTAATTATTTTAAAGTAAATCTCAGATATTATTTTATTTCAGCATCAAACATTTGAGTCTGTGTTTTTTTGTGTTTGTTTTTTGTTTTTGTTTTCAAGACAGGGTTTCTCTGTGTATCCTTGGCTGTCCTGGACTCACTTTGTAGACCGCACTGGCCTCAAACTCACAGCGATCCACCTGCCTCTGCCTCCCAAGTGCTGGGATTAAAGGTGTGCGCCACCACGCCTGGCTTGAGTCTGTGTTTCTAAGCAATAAGGATTCTGTTTTTCAGTCAGCATTCCATAATATGTTCATCAAACCACGAGCGTGGCTTCTCCCTAGCATGACTATCTACTGTTCTGATTTCCACTCATCCATATTTTTTTAAGATTTTATTTATTATTATGTATACAGTGCTCTATCTGTATGTACCCTGCAGGCCAGAAGAAGGCCTCAGATCACGTTATAGATGGTTGTGAATCACCCTGTGGTTGCTGGGAATTGAACTCAGGACCTCTGGAAGAGCAGGCAGTGCTCTTAACCTCTGAGCCATCTCTCCAGCCCTCATCCGTATTTTAAAGGCTGACTTATTCTAATTAGAACCCAGACAAATTCTATGCGTTATACTTGCTTTTCTTAAGCTGCTTCTTAACATTCCTCAAGTTCAGGGCAGAGACATGGCTTAGAGGTTAGGAGCACTAGCTGATTCTCCAGAGGACTGGAGCTGGTTCCCAGCACCCACATCGGCTGACTCACAACCCTCTAACTGCAGCTCCAGGCTTCAAGGTTAAGCATCAGGTCAGTATCATGTCTGCAGAGGCAGCTCTTTCTGCTTCCAGACAGCCGTGTCCATGAGGAAGGCAGAGGGCAAAGGTCTGCCTCCTTCCATCCATCCCTTCTGCGCGGCTCCTGAGGAACATCTGCTAGAAGACCTACCTCTTGGAGAGAGTTTCAGTATAAATTTTGAAAGGGACACAAATACTCAAAACAAGGCACAGAGTATATGCGTCCTATTGAAATAAGAAACTGGACTTGTGTGCTGCATGCTGGAGGCCCGGTGGAGATTTCAGGGCTTATGGATTAGGCGCAGAACGGATGCCACTGTTACGAAGGGACACAGAATGACCACACTCTACACTGGCGTCATTAGACTGAGCACCAATCACAATGTTCTCAACTCTCAGGAGAGCAGTGACAGAAAAAAATCAGGCAAAAATCTGACCACTGTGGTGTCTCTAAGTGAAAAGGAGGCTGCACTCGAAGGTTCTAAGCCATTTGCTTACCGGTCAGGCAGGGAAGCCATTCCCAGCTAATTGCACCGTTTGATGGCATCACCTAAAGGCAGTGTGTCCAGAGATTAGAAACATGTTCAAGTTTATTCATTGTGCAAAATAGTTGCTCAAAAGTAGTCCAGGGACTAGAGGAAGATCAATAATCACCTTTTTTTTTTTGTATAACAAATAATTAAGCCAGGTTCAGTGGTGCATGCCTGTAATCCCAGCACTCTACAAGGAAGAGGCAGGTGGATCGCTGTGAGTTGGAGGATAGCCTGGTCTACAAAGTGAGTCTAGGTCAGCTAAGGCTACACAGTGAAACCCTGCCTCAAAAAAAATCAAATAGGTAAATAAATTAATAATAATAATAATCAATTTGACATGGTTTTCTTTTTCTTATAATGAGTTGTCAAGCATTCTAATACTGCTCAATATTATTTGCTGGAGAACTCAGTGCTGAGTTAGAAACGACTAAGGAGTTATCCTCCAAGCACATCAGTGGTTCTCAGCCTTCCTAATACTGTGACCCTTTAATACAGGTCCTGTGGTGGTAACCCCCAACCATAAAATTATTTTCCTTGCCACCTCATAACTATAAATTTGCTACTGATATGAATTGTAATCTAGATACTTTTTTGGAGATAGAGGTTGGCCAAAGGGGTCACGATCCACATGTTGAGACCCACTGTTCTACATGAAATGACCGTTTTCAAAAAGTTGAGAAAGTGGGCTGAGGCTCAGTGGTAAAGCGCTTGCTGGCAAGCACAGGAGCCGGGGGTCAGATCCATCCCATGAAAGCTGGGAGCAGTGGTGTACTTCTATAACTCCAACACTGGGGCCACAGTCACAGTGACGGAGGGTTCCCTGGAGCTCTCTGGCCAGGCAGCCATTCTGACCAAACTGGCAAGCTCCAGGTTTAGTGAGAGACCCTGCCTCAAAAACATAGGGGGATGAACAATAGAGAAAGGCATCTTCCATTGACTTCTGGACAACACACACACACACACACACACACACACACACACACACACACACACGAGAGAGAGAGAGAGAGAGAGAGAGAGAGAGAGAGAGAGAGAGAGAGAGAGAGAGAGAGAGCGCAAAGATATTGTGGTGCAAATTCATGTTGAGCAGAAATGACCTGGGCTAAACAAATTTACAGAGCCTGTGAAAAGGCAAATGATTTAAAGCCTATGGTTAGTCACTGTATTATTCTTTTTTTCCCCAAAATTTAAGATTTATTTATTTTTGTGTGCATTGGTGTTTTGCCTACATGTGTGTCCATGTGAGGGTGTCAGATGCTCTGGAACTGGAGTTACACACAGTCATGAGCTGCCATTCGGGTGCTGGGAATTGAACTTGGGTCCTCTGGAAAAGCAGTCACTGCTCTTAACCACTGAGCCCATATGCACATATGCTACATACATGTATATACCATACACAGTACTTTTAAAGTGTACTTTAGGTAAAATGTTTGGCTCTGTCATGTAATGCTGCACTCCAGCCCTAGTCACTGTACTGTTCATTAGTGAGTACTTTGTAGAGGTTGGGGAAATGCTGCCTCAGTCGCAGTGCCTGCATACAAGCACAAGGAACTGAGCACAAGGATCCCCATCACCCACCTTTGTAAAAGCCTGGTGTGGCAGAGCACATCTGTAACCCCAGCACCGGGGTTGGGGTCAGAATCCGTGCCCAGAGCTTGCTAGTCAGTGGGTTCAGAGAGAGACTTTGTCTCAAAGGTGTGGAGAGGAATGGAAGGAGACACTCAAAGTCAGCCTCTGGCCTCCGCGTGTGCACACACATACATACATGTACACATATGCTACACACACATGTGTATACACAGAAAAGTTTAAGTGTGATGCTGTACTAACTTCATCCACGGTGAACTTCATTAGCTCTCACACTTGACCATCACACTCATCACTCAGCCGCTCAGTGGTTCTCCGTGCACCACAGCTCAGCAGCTCAGTGGTTTTCCGTGCACGACAGCTCAGCAGCTCACTGGCTTTACTATGCTTACATTTTCTTATGGCTTACTGTGGGAAAGATTAAGCTTTGTCACAGGTGGAAGCAATCTTGGCGGGCTTTACCCTTGGGGCACACCATGAATACCTTGTGAGAGACTGTTTGGAGCCTTCCTGGGCTTGGAATTCAGGAAGCCGACCTGGGAACCCCACCGTGGCTATTGTTTTCCTAATTGACCCTCGAAGGGAGAAGGAGACCGCCCTTTGCATGTGACTGGGAAGGTGGTGGGAAGAAAAACAAGAGGTTGAGAGAAGGCGAGCTGAGAGCGCGGAGAGAGAGGAACGGACCGGACCAGCTCGTGGGTCAGAGAGACACCTAAAGACCTATCCCGTGGAACGGAGACTGGAAGGTTCATTCTTCTGTCCCTTTAACCTTTTTTCCTTCTTGTGTATGCTAGTTGGGTTGTATAATAAAGTTTAATTGTTAATAAACAAAGCCAACAGCTTACTTTAGCCCAGGGCTAAGATGGATGTTTTTCTGAATAAGAAGAAGCACCCTCAAACCATTGCTAACAAATGCTGGATGTCCTTTGGAAATTAGCTTTCGATGCAGACCCCAAAACATTCCTCCTTGAAACTGGCCTATCAGTGCTATCAAAGGTAAAGCAAAAAGGAAGACTTCCTTTCCTGCATAGATCTGCAAGGACATCTTCCAACTCCCGGCACTGGAGCTCTGATCTCAAAGCAAGCCAGAGGAAAGGTTCGTATTTCAGAGTTCCCTCAGTGCAGCACAGGAGCATCTACTTCACCTTCAGCTGGGAGGGACTCACCAGCAGGGGAAGCACCGTACAGCCGCCCACAAGCGCTTCCCCAGGAAACGAATGCAGCTGATTAAAATCATTTGCTCAGACGGTTTGTCATCATTTGGCAGCATGGATCTGAATAAAGTGATATTTTTAGATGAATTATGTAACAGCTTGTTACGGATCAGTGTTGGCAAATGAATGCTTGCAAAGAACTTTATAGGAAATGCTAACTTTGTATCAGAACAAAGCAAGAAGTTATTGCCTCACAACAGAATCCCTCTCTTCTTATAAGTGGACCACTGCTTAAAAACTGTACTCTGTCGTGGTGACCACTACTATTATTGAGCTTTTGTCAATGAAGAATTTCTGGAAATGTGTTGTCTTCCTTGCTACAGAAATACCAACACAATACCACAGGTGCCTCTTGGCCCATAATACCTACATTATTTTACTACTTGATATTTTTTTAATAGAAAAATATTTGCTGACCTGTGCATTTGGTTATTTTAAACACCGTATTACTTAACTGTAAATCTTTAGAGGATTAAATATCCTTTGCCCACTAAGTAAGCAGTTGTCTCATTGTAAACAAATGAGAACTGGAGGCTTTCCTGACCAGGGAGGCCTCTGTCAAATGAAAGCCAACAGGGCACTTCCTCATGGGACCTAAGTCCAAGGCTTCCAAAAGGGGGTGCGGGACCCAGAGTGATGCAAAGTCCGCGCTTGCTCACTCTTCTCTCCACGTAACTTTACCCGCACTCAGGTGACTGTGTCTCTATTGGATCTTGAAATTTGAGACTCTAATGACAGAAAAATGGTTTCTCACAAACTCTTAATGCCTTTGAACTTGAACCACTAAGAAACTGGGTATGTTAAGAGTTTGGTTTTGTAAAACAGGGTCTCACTATGAAGCCCTGGCTGGCCTCAGGCTCACAGTGCTCTGTCTGTCTCTGCCTCCAAAGTACTAAGATTAATGGCACATGCCACCACACCATGTCCTGTATACATTAAGATGATTAGATTTTAAAGGTGTGTGTGTGTGTGTGTGTGTGTGTGTGTGTGTGTGTGTGTCAGGCATGTGTGTGCAGGTGCACATACTCCATGTGTGCATGCATGAAGACCAGAAGTCAAGGCTATGTATCTCCCCCTATTGCTCTCCACCTTCTTTTTTGAGGCAGGGTCTCTCAGTGAGTCTGGTCCTCACTCCTCCATCTAGACCAGCTGGCCAGTAAACCCCCCGGATTTACCTGTCTCCAACCCCATAGCCCAACAGCCCCCACTACTGGCATCCATCACTGTTTGTGCTTCCGTGTCCCACCTTGAACGTGGGAGCTGGAGGCCGGCCCTCACTTATGCTTGCACATCAAGAACTTTACCCATTTAGACACCTCCCTAGCTCCAAAAGATAATTATGAAAATATAAAATACATGCTAAAATACAAATAATATGCTAAAATATCCATGTTGAAAGTTTAATAAAATATTATAAAGTCAATTTCACCTACTTCTTTTTACTGTCTTAGAAGTAGTTAGTAGATGATGTAGGTGAAGCTGGTGGCAGTGGTGCACACCTGTAATCCCAGCACTCCACAGGCAGAGGCGGGCGGATCTCTGAGTTCAAGGACAGCCTGATCTACAGAGAGAGTTCCTGGACAGCCAGGGCTACCCAGAGAAACCCTGTCTTAAAAAAAAAAAGGAAGAGGAGGAATATGAAGATGAAGATGAGACGACAAGGACAAATTACATTGTGTTCCCACATCCCCTTCCCCAGTATGACTGCTCTGACGCCTTCAAGTCTCTCAGCTGAAGAAGCCCTGTTATGACCTCCACGTTACAGCTGGGGCAAGGGGTGTGTGTTGGTGTAACGTTATTGTGCACTGTGTATAGGTCAAGTGTTGATTTCTCTATTTCCCTATCTGGTTTCAATCGATGTGGCTTTGTTATATTTATTCTGAGTATCTCCTGTCTCAAGCTTGTGTAAACATGCTCACCATTTGTTCTTACCTTGCCAATTAAAAGCTGACCAGCCAATACTGAGTGATAGAGCAAATAGAGTGGGACATCCCTGTCCAACAAGGGGAAGAGAAAGAAAGAGGAAGTGGAGATTGAGCCATGAGGAGTCCAGGAAGCATCAAGAGAAGTGGATTCAGGTGAGGATTTAAAAATGCAAGTATTATGGAGATTTTGGCTGGGAGGAAGCTGGACTAGCTTGGAGTAACAACTGCTCAGTGTTGTGCTCAAAGCTAACTAAATGAGTCAGAGTCTCCCTGGGTCATTATTTTGGTAACTAGCTGGCTAAAGATAAACTGCCACCACACTAATTTTATGCATTTCTATCCATATTAATAATCATTTTGCAGGTGCAGAGAGCTTGACGGACATGTTTAAGTCCTTCAGCTCACCAGATTGGAATGAGGGTCTCCACCCTACCCACTAGATTACTTCTCCAGTCTCTGAGCCCAGGCTGTGGAGTAGCCACAGGTGCTCAGGGCCCCAGGTCCTGAAGGAAGGGCAGTGTGTGGGAGTTGGCTCCTGTGGGCTCTGATGGTTAAATTTTCAGTGACTCTGCCAGCTCTTAGTTAAACAGGGAATGTGAAACTGACCCCAGGAGGAATATTTACACCGTGGGAATCTGCACATTCTATACCCCCAAAGACTTTATTTTTTTTACTCCCAGAAGCCATTTGCCAGTGTACCACTAGGTAACTAACAGGTAACTGACCAGGGAGCTAGAGCTAGATTTGGAGAAACTGGGTGTTTTGGCTCATATGAGTTCAGGGTCCTTCTCCTCATATGACGTGAGGAGGACCTAAGGCTGTACCCAGGCCTCAGCCTTCTGCCTCTGGGCTCTGTCTCCCTGTAGATCTGGTTTCTGCAGAGTGAGCATCAACAGAGACCCAGCGTGCACACACATTTATGCGTCTGTGGTAAGACCTCTCTAGCACAGTGTGTCCCTGGGACCTCACCTTGGCCATATGATCAGCCAGTTTGTTCCTGGCGTCCTTGGTCTCCTTCAGCCCATTTATGAATGCCGTATCTACCACGTCACACTGTCTGCGCAGGTCGTTGGCAGTCTGGGACAGGATTCGGTCCACCACGGTCTTCAGGGCCATCGAGTTGTTCCGCTGCTTGTCTGCCTTCTCCACATTGGCATTGGAGAAGTCCAGCCAGTCGTCCAGACTCACTGAGCTGAAACACAGGTTTCTCACTCACTCTCAGCACATCAAGGGCTGGGGTAGCCTGGGCAACTCCTGAGAATGACTGGAAACTAAGCTACCTCCACCCTGCAAGTTCGTAGGATGTTTTTCTACCACTGGCCAGAGCCAATACAAGAGTAATACCTTTATTTTTTATGTGTATAAGTGTTTTGGCTGCATGTATGTCTGCATGCCTGGCTTCCGCAGAGATGAGAAGAAGGCATCAGATTCCCTAGAAGCTATGGACAGTTGTGAGGCACCATTTAGGTAGTGGAAATCCAACCCATGTTGTCTACAAAAGCAGCAAGTGCTCTTAACTACTGAGCCATCTCACTGTTTTCCTCTTTAAAAAAAAGTTATACACACACACACACACACACACACACACACACACACACACACTGATGCCATTTAATAAAAACCAAGCAAACAACCTATTAGAAGTCAAGAAAGGGCTGGAGAGATGGCTCAGAGGTTAAAAGCATCATTTTCTCTTCCAAAGGTACCGAGTTCAATTCCCTGCAACCACATGGTGGCTCATGGCCATCTAATGAAATCTGGTTCCTTCTTGTGCAGGCAGGCACACATGAGGGCAGAATACTGTATAAATAATAAATAAATCTTTTTTAAAAAAGAAGCCTATTTTGGGGGATTAGAAAAAAAGTATTAGGCAGAAGGGTACTGAGGGAAACTGAGACAGGAGGATCTCAAGTTCCAGGCCAGCGTGGGCTATAATGTTTTGTCTTAAAAAATAAAAAATAAAAAAGTTGGGTAGGAGGAGGTGGAGGATATGGGGCATTCTTTGGGGATTCTCCACTTTGTGACTTGAGGCTCGTCACTCTGACTGGTCCCCAGAGATCCCTGTTTCCTTTGCCTTGCGGATGAGAACAAATTTACCAACTTGTTTCTCACAAGTCCAAAGATGAGACACCAGCTCTAGACTGGGATATTAAAAAGCATCAAAGCCTGGCTAGAGAGATGGCTCAGTGGTTAAGAGCACTGGCTGCTCTTCCGAAGGACCTGGGTTCCATCCCCAGCTCCCACGTGGCAGCTCACAACCGTCTGAAACTCCAGTTCCAAGGGGATCTGTCACCTTTACAGACATACATACAGGCAAACATCAATGTACATTGAAAACAAAAGTCGTAGTTTCTCTTAGATCTCCCTCCCCCTCGCACCCTTCTGCCTGTCTTTCTCTTCCATCACTTGAGATGAGAGAAGTCAGCTTCCATGTCATAAAACTGTCCTTGGAGAAGTTCACAAAGCTGAAGCCTACATCACATGAGTCACCTTGGAAGCCAGCCTCTCCCTAGTAGAGCCTTCAGATGGGTGCATCCCAGAGCCAAGCTTGACTTCCACCCAAGGACACCTGGATTGAGGCTACCAGCTAGGCAGTGTTTGGCCTCTCAACCCACCCAAAGATCACTATATATATATTCCAAAGAGCCAGGGTTCAATTCCCAGCACCCACGTGACAGCTCGCAACTGTCTGCAACTCTAGTTCCAGGGAACTCAGCACCCTTTCACAGACATACATGTCATCAAAACACCAATGCATTATTGCACGCCTGTAATCCCAGCACTATGGGAGGCAGAGGCAGACGGATTTCTGTGAGTTCGAGGACAGCCTGGTCTACAAAATGTGTCCATATCAGCCAAAGCTACACAGAGAAGTCCTCTCAAAAAACAAACAAATAAATAAATATTTAAAAAAATAAAAAAAATTATAAAAAGATACTAACAGTGATAATCATTGAGCTGTGCATTTAGTATTTGCTTATGTATGTATGTTTTTTTAAAAAATCAAATATGAATGACTTAGCTCTACGATATAATACTAATTGAAAATGCAGGTTAAGGGTCCAGTGAGATAGCTCAACAGGTGAAACTGCCTTACTGCCTTACACCACGCCTACCCACCTGAGCAGGACCCCCGGGACCCACATGGCAGAAGGGAAGAACCAGCTCCCACAAGTTGTCTGGCCTCCACATGTGCATGAGTGTAACCACCCATCAACACACACATACACCTAAGTGCTTTTTTTTAATTAAAAAATACAAACTAGGAGCTGGAGAGGTGGCTCAGCTATTAAGAGCATTAGATGCTTGCTCTTCCAGAGGTTCTGAGTTCAATTCCCAGCAACCACATGGTGGCTCCCAACCATCTATAATGGGATCTGATGTCCTCTTCGGGCCTGCAGGTGTACATGCAGAGCAAGCACTCATACATGAAAGAAAGAGAGGGAGAGAGGGAGAGGGAGAGAGAGAGAGAGAGAGAGAGAGAGAGAGAGAGAGAGAGAGAGAGAGGGATGGAGGGAGGGAGGAGAGAGGGGGGGAGGAAGATTTTTTTAAAAATACAGACTAGATGTTACATAAAAAGCACATATTTCTGCAAACTAAACAAAATGGACCTAAGTTTTCTTTTTTTTTTTTTTTTTTTTTTTTGGCGAGGGGGAGGCGGGGGCGAGTGTCAGTGTAAAGCGCTCAGCAGATGCCTTGCCCCAAGCCTCCTGCCTCCGAGGCACTGTCAGACTGAGAGGACCTAGGTATTCCCAGCACAACCTGTACCGGAAGAAGGGCCCCACTCACTTGGGCTCAATTCTCACAACATTCTCGGAATATTTGATATTTGGTGAGTTATTGTTGAGTGAAAAGCAGATGTCGTCGATAGTCAGGGCCATGAACTTATCCTTCAAATCCTTTTCCAAATTGTACTTGGCAGAGCGGTTCAGCCTGAAGGAAGAAAGCAAACCGGGTTTCTCTCTCGGGAAAGGCCTCCTGACACCTGCAGGATCATGGGAGGCCTTGGGAAACGAAGCTGAAACTAGGTCCTTTCAGCATGGCCTCCCCTTGCACACACGTGCTACCTGATGCCCGGAGACCAAGTCTCAATTGGAATCCTCTCTCTGCCAAACTGGACTGAGGGATCAGCGTGGGTGCAAGGGGCTCCAGTAAGTTACCCTAGTGAGATGCGGCCTCAATCGGCCCGCCAAAAGGGGGCGCCCGTGGCGGAAGCAGGAACCTGGCCTCACGGCAGTGTTCAGTCAGGGGACGCAGACCATCTATGGCGTGCAATGCACAGGTTTTGCGAGTCGGGGGTCTGCGGTACCTGATCTGCTCCGTAGTCTCCTCCAGAGTGCGCTTAAGCAGGTCCATGACACCATGGATAATCTCCGCCTCCTTCTGCAACTCCTGATCCACCACGTCGTGCACCAAATCGATGCCCACTCGCTTCTCCCTGGCGAGGTGGGAGACACTCCTTTGTGTCTATGCCTCTTCAAAATACCCCAAACGCATGCAGAAGCCTGGCCTGAAAACCCCACGTGTACATCCCCTGGCCTTTAATTTGTGTGATTTTGGTTAGTTGGTTGCTTGGCTGGCTGCCTGGTTGGTTGGTTTTTGAGATGGGTCTTCCTATGTATCCCAGGCTGGTCTCCAGCTCCCTGTCTCCTAAATGCTGGGACTTCAGGCATGTCCTGCTTGCTGCCTCTTCCTGTTCAATTTGGCCATCTGCTCTGAAACCTTCCCTCTCGTTCTTACTCATTGGAAACAACTGTCCTTTGAACTAGCATTTCAAAGACAAGTGTTTCTTTCCTTGGTCTTATTCCTGTTAATTGAATCGGGGGAGGGCGGAAGTTCTGTTATAGTATTAGTAACTAATAATCCGATATTGGCTTTACCCACACTACTGAGCCCCCACTGTGTGACAGGCACTATGCTGTTTTGTTTCCCTTTGGTGTAAATAGTACCTCTTAATCTAGAGCATACTAGCCAGCTTTTTTTTTTTTTAAATGTAAATGAGTCCTCTATCTGCATGTACACCTGCAGGCCAGAAGAGGGCATCAGATCCCAGTATAGATGGTTGTGAGCCACCATGTGGTTGCTGGGATTGAACTCAGGACCTCTGGAAGAGCAGACAGTGCTCTTAACCACTGAGCCATCTCTGCAGCCCACTAGCCAGCTGTTCTACCACCAAACTACACCCCTAACCTCACCACTCAACCTTTTAAAATACATATGGGAACAGCCAAGTCTCAAAAAGTGAAGTAGCTCACCCAGTATCACATGCTGAGCGCTACACGTTCCTGTAACCACCACATTACATTACTCCCTAGTCGTAGGGTTGGGGGGATCCCTAGCCACTTGCTGTGGGGCCTGAGGTATATTATGTAGCATCTTTGTCTCGATGTCCCCTTCTGTAAATGGGGGTACTATGTAGGGTGTACCAAGGAACAGACATGATAGGAAGCAACATACCTGCCCCTGTCATATAGTACACGCTCAATAACGTGGCACCTCCTACATTACAGCTAGCCTCAGGCTACGGAGCACACTGAGGGTGGTGTAAGGGACTGTCACTGCCCTCGCCTTCAGGCACTCTCGGAGTCTGTCTGGGGATCACTGCCTGCTTGTTGCACAGGATCAGGGCTAAGGTCATGGGGGAGCTGGGCTTTCTCCTGAGAAAGAGTACCTGAAGAGGGCTCAGCACTCCCCAAGTTCCTCCCTCTCACGGGGTGGGCTAAGGGCCTAGAGAACTTCCTGGGCCTCAGTTATGACAGACTGCTAAGCTACGGGGACACAGGGATGTAACTACAAGGCTCGAAGCCTGAGTTGACCTGTAAAACTCAAGATTTAGACAAGTTCACTCAAAACCAGCATGGGGCTAGGAACCCAGTGCGGTAGAATGCTTGCCTAGAACTCATGAAGCCCTGGTTGAAGCCTTTAGGATTCCACGCAAGCAAGACATGTTGGTACATGGATTGTCTGGCACTTAGGCTGCCATCTCAAATCATGAGACAGCCTAGGGACAGAAACCTGTGTTCTGTGACACAACAGAACGCAAAGAGCCCGGAACTCTAATACTGCAGCACAGCATGCCAACAGCACTGGCCATTTCTAGACTACTTAAAAATGACAGGGCGCTGGAGAGATGGCTCAGCAGTTAGGAGCAGTGTGCTGCTTTTCCAGAAAACCTGAGTTCAATTCCGAGCATCCGCATGATGGCTAAAAATGGCTGTAACTCCAGTTCTAAGAGGATCCAGCACCCTCTTCAGAACTCCTCTGCCACTGCACACACCTGGCACATAGATGTACAGGTAGGCAAAACACATACACATAAAATACAAATAAATAAATCTCTAAATAGTCTTAGGTGACTGAAAAATGAACTATTTTAAGATTAATGTGATTTTGTAAGTCTTTGACATTCACAGAAAGCTTAGCCCTAACATATTTTTCATTAGAGGACAGCAGAGTTTAAGCATGAACCAAATGTGGTATGCCTTCCACAGACACCACGGGCAAGACAGGTCTCATCTCGGCTCCAACAGAACACGTGCCAGTTTGCCACCTTCACCCACCCTCTAGCCCAGTCAGCTTTTGCTAGGCAACACCGAATCTCCCACAGCAGGCAACTAACCTGTAGGCCAGGCACCTCTCTGTGATGTGCAGGGGCTCCATAAAGCTCCCCAAGGATCTCTCCAAGCGAGTCTTGTACGTGAGCAGATCGTCCGTCTGGTGCACGAGCTGCTCAAGTTTGTCTTCTAACTCCTTCTTCCAGAACTTGACTTCCTCAAGTCTCTGCTCTGCAGCACAGAAAAAAGTCACACCAGGGTTTGGAGCCGAGAGAGAGAGAGAGAGAGAGAGAGAGAGAGAGAGAGAGAGAGAGACAGAGACAGAGACAGAGAGAGAGACACAGAGAGAGACACAGAGAGAGACAGAGAGACAGAGACAGAGAGAGAGATACAGAGACAGAGACAGAGACACAGAGACACAGAGACACAGAGACACAGAGACAGAGACAGAGAGACAGAGACAGAGACAGAGAGAGTTTGCTTGCCGTGGTGCTGAGGGCTGAGGGCTGAGGAATAAGCCCAGGCTTCCGGCTTGTTCACACCTGAGCCCCACTCCAAGTCTAGATGACTTTTCAATACTTTCGTGACACGACCTGAGGTTGTGCACTATCACCACCTTTTTGAGACATGTAGCCCGGGATGACATAGAACTTGCTATGTAGACCAGGGTGACCTGGAACTCACAGACGCCCACCTGCCTCTGCTTCCTGTGCATTGGGATAAAAGATGTGTTTCACCTCAACCAGCCCCTGTGATATTTTCATAAATGCTGATCAGTAAGGGTAAGCAATGTAGCTCCATTGGTAAAGAGCCTTCCTGGCATGCAGGTGGCCTCTCAGGTTTAATTTCCAGCACCCACACAAACTGGGCATGGTAGCACAAGGCTGTGATCCCAGCACTTGGGAGCTAGAGGCAGGAGAATCAGAAATTTAAGATCACTGTCTGCTAAATAGTAAGTACAAACCAAAGAAGACCAAAGAAGTAAGTTTGTGTGTATGTGTGCTTTTAGGTCTGACTAAAGGCAAATTGATTAAGAGGTTCAAGCAGAAGATAGCTGATTATAAAAGCAAACTGCATAAAAGCTGATGGATTCACATTTGAATCTTAAATTTATGAGGCATTGATTGTGTGATTATCGATTTCCTCTCCCTGTTGTAACAGGCTGTGTGTATGCATATGTGTGTGGGTGTGTGCGTAGGTTATGCATACACAGAACCCAGGGGAGGACAGAGCAGTGTACTGTTCTATCACACTCTGCCTAATTGCTTTGAGACAAGCTCTCTTACTGAACCTGGTGGCCAGCAAGCCCTTGCAGTTTTTACCTTGCTCCCGACAGTGCTGGAGTTACAAACAGTGCTTGCCTTTTTATGTGGGTCCTGGGGATCGTGTCCTCATGCGCGCACAGTGAGCAGTCTTACCCAAGGAGCCATCTCCCCAGCCCAAATCACTTCTTCCTCAGGGAAGATTAGATTGTGCATATCTGAGTTGTAGGAAACATGCAGAGGGTAAGATGGCTACTATAGCAACCACTTCAGGGGCTGGAGAGAGAGCTCAGTGCTGCTCTTGTAAAGAACCAGACTTCAGCTCCCAGAACCCATGTTAGGTGGCTCAGAACTGCCTGTAACTCCAGTTCTGAGGGTCTGATGCCATCTTCTGGTCTCCGCAGGCCTCTGCACTCACATGCACATACACAGACACATATACACATATACATAAAATAAAAATAAAAGTTTTCAAAAGTTTTCAAAGTAACCTCTCTACTTTATTTGTATTAATTACTAATGCTTCCTCAAACCTTCTGACAGAACAAATAGTATTCTGTCAATCAATTGAGGACAGTTCTCTTCTGGGAACATCTCTCACAAGGCCCTTTCTCCTCCTGATGTGACCAAGTGACAACCCCCCCTCAAGAAATCCTATATAAAGGCTGTGTCTGCTCAGTTCCCTTCTGTCTTCTACTGGGAGCAGAGACAGCCAAGCCTGGATTCATCCCTCCACACCCTGGATTCGTCCCTCCAATAAATCTCTTTTATGAAATTTGCTGTCTGGTGTGACTCTCTCATCAGAAAAAGCCAAAAAGTCAATGAAGAGAAGGAGGAAAGAAGCTGAGAGCTGGAGTGCAGCTGAGGCTCCTGCGCTTCCCTGCAAGCTGCACGGCCTCTGCTGCAGAGGCTTCCCCTCACCCGTGTACCTCCTGGGCTCCCGTGTCTCAGGATGCCCCTCTCCTGGGGCACCTTTCCTCAGAGCTGTGTGGTTCCTGAGGTGTCTCAGGACACCCTTCCATCTGAGCAGGAAGGCCCACACCCGGCTTCATTCCCAGCACCCACAATGTAGCTCACAACTGTTTGCCAGGGGACCCGACACCCTCCTCTGGCCTCTGTGGGTTTTGCACACACTTGGCATACACAAACTCACTCAGCCACATAGGGATACACATAACAATAAAAATAAATAAATCTTTCAAGAAGAAAGGGAAGAGAAGAAAAGGCTAACAGAGCTAACAGCAGAACAATGAGAAGTCCCGATAGAGATGAGTGAAAAAAAAGAAGAGTCAATAATAAAGAAGGGGAAGACACAGCCAGAAAGAAAGCAAATGAACCAGAGGGGATGTGCAGCACAGCTTCCAGTCCTGGAGAAAGGCCGAAAGGGGGTGAAGGCTAAGTGCCCATGGAATGGAAAGTTGAGTGTCACTAATGGTCTAGGTGGTTTGTCCCTCCTCCAGTCTGACGGTACTTTATGGATCAACCCCATCCCAGGTCTCTGTGTGTTGGACTCGCCTCTAATTTCAGATGGAAACGCTGCAAGGACACACATCAGTCTGGTATGTCCACACCACCTAAGCCAGCACAGGGACTTTTAAGTTCTTTTACCTTTTTATTGAAAAATGCATCTGTAGGAAAGTATTCGTGTTACAAATGTAATGAGTGACAGTACTAAGGACCAAGCACCTGACTCAGGAAACAGTAGTAACAGAATACAGAAAGGCCCCATCTGGCTCTTTCCCAGCCACATTTCCTCACATACCATTGTTGAGTAAAAATTAATTTTCCTTTGATTTGTAAAAATGAAATAATGTGGTACGTGGCCATTTGGGTTTTTGTTTGCTTGCTTGCTTGCTTGCTTGCTTGTTTGCTTTACTTAACATCTTCCTGGGTTTGTGAGATTCCTCTATGGTATTGCATCAAGCTGTAGACTTTGCAGGCTCTTCGCTGCATAGGGGAGGTACTATTCTGCTATTGATGGAACCTGTACCATAGATCTTTAGTAAATAGACATTAGATTTCATAGATAAATGTGCAACAACTGAGTTTTGAAAATCTGTGCACACCCAGCTTTGGTAGGTGCTGCCACCACCTTCTAAAGTGGTTGTATGAATCTATCCCCGTCTACAGAGTGAAAACTTGTCTAAACATTTTTTAAAAATAAAAAACAAAAAGGCCTCCTCTGAAAGTGTCATGGCTTCATCTTTCCCATTTAGATATGCGCTCACTCACCTAGATCTGCTTTAACAGATGTGTGGTAAGCTAGGGGTTGGGGTATAACTTTTCCTTCAAGCCAGCCATGTCTCTCCCTATTTTGAGAAGCAGTTCGCCAGTTTCACCAGGAAGCCCTGTGATGTTTTCTATAGATTTGTAGCATCAAAAATCTAACTAGTGGTCACCCTGTGGGATGATTGAAATACTGAACTTTTCGAGGCACCAACTTCCATGCCCTGTACTTATTTATGGCTTCTTTGACTTGCTGCTGTGACAAGTGGTAGTTTTTGTTTTTTGTTTTTAATTAATTAATTATAGAATATTCTGCCTGCATTTGTGCCTGCAGCCAGAAGAGGGCACCAGATCTTATTATAGATGGTTGTGAGCCACCATGTGGTTGCTGGGAATTGAACTCAGCACCTTTGGAAGAACAGCCAGTGCTCTTAACCTCTGAGCCATCTCTCCAGCCCCTGGGGCTGTAGTTTCGGGTGGAGAACTGCGTGTTGTCCTATTAGCTTTACTCCAATGAATTTCGTGGGCTTTGTTCTGTATGTTTCAGTGCTAGGAGTAGAACATAGGGCCTAACAAACACATACCCCTAACCTTTGCTTTATTTTGTTTTGTGTTGCTGTTGTTATTTGCATGTATACATGATGTGTATATGTGGGCACATGTTCCACTGCATACATGTGATGGTCAGAGGACAAGTTTGTAAAGTTGGTCCTTCAACTTTTACCTAGGTCATAGGGAATCAAACCCAAGTTGCCAGCCAAGCCATCTTGCTGGCACCTTGATGCCATCTGTCTGTCTGTCTGTCTGTCTGTCTGTCTGTCTGTCTATCTATCTATCTATTTATCTATCTATCTATCTGTCTGTCTGTCTGTCTGTCTATCTATCTATCTATCTATCTATTGTTGTTTGGGGTGTTTCTTTGTTTGTTTTGAGACAAGTCTCTCAATTTGGCCCTGGTTGTCCTAGAACTCACTGTGTAGACTAGGCTAGCCTTGAACTTAACTTTTTGAAAATGTCCTTGTAAACAGCTAATTTTCAGTTACTCAACGAATCCATGACATTACAATTCATACTTTGAAATCAGTCCTCGTTGCTCCCTCTTGTCTTACCTTCACCCCCTTTGTTACCTCCCTGACCATTAGACACCCAAGTTCATGGCCTCTGGCTTGTACATTTTAAGTGTTCAGCTGATGAGCTGGGCGTGGTGGCACACGCCTTTAATCCCAGCACTCGGGAGACAGAGGCAGGAGGATCTCTGTAAATTTGAGACCAGCCTGGTCTACAAAGCAAGTCCAGGACAGCCAAGATTACACAGAGAAACCCTGTCTTGAGGGGGGGGAGTGTTCGGCTGATGGTTGTCTATTTTGTTTCACGTTTATTGTTTATTTTGGACCATCATTTTTTGGGTTTTGGGGGTGTTGTTGTTGTTTTGTTTTGTTTTGTTTTGTTTTATGAAAGGGCCTCTCTGTGTAGACTTGGCTATCCTGGACTCACTTTGTAAACCAGGCTGGCCTTGAACTCACAGCAATACTCTTGCCTCTGCCTCCTGAGTGCTGGGATTAAAAGCATGCACCACCACGCCCGGCTTTAGACCATCATTTTAAGTGCTGTTTCTCAGCATGGGATTGTTATGATTGAATTGTTCTTCCTGTAAGACCCAGCTGCCCCACCCCCAGCTTAGCTCTCTTCACTCAGCACCTATCTAACTCCACACTAATAAACAATTTTTGTATCTTCTTTCAAGATGGGAACCCATGAAAGCACAGGCTCTGCTCACCCCCTACTGTGGTCCCAGTGTGTGTTCCACACAGACTGGCAATGAATGGGAATCAAACTGGAGAATGAATGATAGTTGGCTGAAAATCACATAGTGTTGGTGCATCTGTCTTATGGCACTGGTCTTAAACACAGAACCTGCAGAGTGAACATTTTTACCCACCCATACTTCAAGAGTAGCACACTGCCACAGTAAACATGACACCATAGCTACCCCCCAATGACCTCAGCAGTACGAGGTCCCAAACACTAAGCACATTGTCTTACCGAGTTTTTTGTTCACATCGCTCTGAGACCTCCGAGTGGACTTCTCGATTTCCTCCACAAGCCTCTGGCTCTCCGACACCAAGCGTTCAGATCGGGACCTTTGGGCCTCTGCCCTGTGGTACTGGCTCTTGTTAGCAATATACCACTCAGCAGGAAGGAACTTGGGTGGAGATTGCAGTAGTTTGGCCATTTGAGATTTCCAAAGTCCTGATCAAATACAGACCATTGTGCATTAAATGAAAGCAGCAGTTTCTGCTATCATCACCATCATCAAAACGTGACACTCAGGCTGCAACGTGCACAAATTGTAATATCTGTGTAGCTAGTGTTGCCAACGTGCCAAACTGTGTTCTAGCCCCTGGCTGCCACTCCCAGCCCCACAGGGTGACTACTAACCTGATCTTTAATGCGACATATACGTTCCTTTGGTTTTGAACCAATATAGTGTACTCTTTAGCATCTGGTGCCTTTTATTAACACTGTGTTCATAGCAGTGGCCTAATTGCTTATAATGTAGCTCATCCATTCTCACCGCTATGTGATGTGCCAGGTGACTATATAAAAATCAACCTTTTTCTATTGTATATGAATACATGGACTGCTCTCACTTAGGGCTATCACAAGAATGCTGTTAATATTCTCCTGTGCATCTTTTGGAGACATGGAGTTCTCATTGGACTTGCTGGATCAAAGACCAGTGTGCTGAGCAGTCTTATGTCAACTTGACACAAGCAAAAGTGATCTGAAGGGAGGGAACCTCAATTGAGAAAGTACCTCTATAAGACCCAGCTGTAGAAGATTTTCTTAATTAGTAATTGATGGGAGAGGGCCCAGCCCATTGTGGTGTGGTGCCATCCCTGGGCCGGAAGTACTAGGTTCTATTAAAAAAAAAAAAAAAGTAGGCTGAGCTCGGCAGTGGAGGCGCACACCTTTAATCCCAGCACCTGGAAGGCAGAGGCAGGCGGATCTCTGTGAGTTTGAGAGCAATCTGATCTATAGACTGAGTGCCAGGAAAGCTAGAGCTACACAGAGAAACTCTGTCTCACAAAAGAAGAAGAAAAAGAAGAATGGGGAGGAGGAAGAGGAGGAAAAAGAGGAAGAGAAAGAGGAGGAAGAGAAAAAGGAAGGAAGGAAGGAAGGAAGCCAGGCTGAGTAAGCTATGATGAGAAAATCTGTAAGCAGGACCCTTCACTGCCTCTGCGTCAGCTCCTGCCTCCAGGTTCCTGCCTTCTTTGAGCTCCTGTCCTGACCTCCTTCAGTGATGAACAGTGATGAGGAAGAAGAAGCCAAATAGCCCTTTCCTCTGCAAACTTGCTTTGTGGTCACTGCTGGAGAGTGGTCTGATGTATTTTGATGCTAATTAATAAAAAAGCCATCCCACCTGGGCAGAGCAACTGAGATAGGTTTGGCTGAGGTTCCTGGGCTGAGAGAGAGAGAGAGAGGAATCCTGGGAAGAAAAAGAGACAGAGGAGGAGAAGGCCACCATGGGTTAGATGGAAGAGAAACACGTGGCAGGCTTGCATGGAGGATTTGGCCCAGATGAAGAACGTTAGCAAGTATTTGGGATTATGGGTGTGAGTTAGCTAGATAGAAATTATTAGAGCCAGATGGCATGGGATTGGGGCAGGGATTCCATAGCTGCCCCACTATGGGGAGTAGTTTAAGAGGATTAATATCTGCCCTGCCCCAGGTTAACTAAGGCTATTTTAAAATATAACAGGTGTCTGTGTCTTTATTGATTGCTAGCTAGGAATACTGATAATACTACTAATAATGCTAATTAATAATTACAAGTGGCGCTTGATGTGGGGCAGGTATCCACACTCTTAAAAACCATATTTTGTCATAGACTGAAAGGGGGAAATAGCTCCCAGAGAGTGTCCATGGGCCAGAGCAAAGATGGCTACATACACATGGCCCATTGGAGAGGCAAAACTAGGTGACTGACAGGCTTCTAGACTGGCCTGAAAATGGAGTTAAATGACTAGAAAAATTAATAATAAAATAAAAACTGATATGGTCCCTTTCCAAGGCGCCATGGTAGAAGGCTCCTGGATCTTTTTTGGCTTTGTTTTCATGTTTATGAATTTGTTTGCAATGGGCTTAATCACAGTCACACTTCTCCTTACCCTCTCTAAAAAAAGTTCAGGGAAAAAGGCGGAGAGCCGAGAAATGTGAGGCTAAGTTATTAGCAACTAGAAAAGGAGAAGGAACTGAACTCACCATAGGGTTGATAATGCCTGAAATTCAAGGCTTCTTAGCTGCAAGGTGTTTGTCAGGGCTTTCTGGGAAAGGCCCACCAGAAAGAGATAGCAATAACTAAATTCCAAGGAATGGTGGACAGGATTTCCCTAACTGAAGCCTAAATTGATACAACTGACCCAAGGCTTAGACTTTTCTTGTTTTTCTGCATGATTTTTGCTTGAGGTTTGTAAAGATTTTGACTAAATTGAGATGAAATAGTTAAACAGGGCAGTGGTGGCACCAGCTTAACTCCAACACAACAGAGACAGTGCCAGGTCTCTTGAGTTGCAGACCAACCTGGCCTCCACAGGACATGACCCCCTGCTGATAAAATAAACAGCCAAGGTTTTAAACTGAATTTTTTCCTTAAATTTACTATGTAAGTTCCTTTTTCTTAATAATGAATTATATGTGTTTACTAATCTAACGGATAGATACACATCAATCTGAGGTTTATGTTTAAAAAAAAAAGTGATAATAACTGCTCTAAACAAAGGCCAGCCAATCTCCTTAAAAGTGAAAAGTCCACAAGAGATATGGTGCCAAGAGGTAAATTGGCCTAAGAAATATATTTTGTTGGTCAAAGTAAAGACCAAGGTTGGACAGGGAGACAGACATGAGCTGCATGGCTCCCACATCAAAGAGGAGTGAGACAAAAACACCCTCAACAAATGTGAAAAGCCAGGTACAAGATACCTACGATATACATAAACCCTAAAATAAAATGAGAGTTTATGCCAAGTTCACTTATAGCTTAATGCCTTTTTCTTTTGCTCAGGGCAACCGACTTGTTTCTAAAATGGGAAGCATTTTCTCAGGAAACAGGTAGCGGCCTGTCCTGTACATCAGATGCCACAGAGCCTAGAGAAGGACATTTAGAACTAAATAGTTTTGATTTCAATATGATGATAATTGTATGTTCATTGTTAATGGTGATGTTATATTTTATCTTTAAAAGAGGTCAAAATGAAACAGCTGAAAAAAAGACAGACTTCTAACTTAAGAAGGTATATGTTTAAAAGAAAAGAAAAGAAATTATATGTTTACATGAATTCAAACTGCAGAACAAGCAGGTAACTTATATTGCTAATCCCACTGCATGGAAATAGCTCTGAGACTGGCTGAGACATGTGCGTCCTGCACACCGAATACATTCACAGTTATAGGACTGTATAATGCTTGGGAGAAATTATATGTTTTCAGAATAAAAGAACACTGATGCTGGATCAGACCTGACAGGATTCATTTCTCCAGCACACTGAGATGCCAACATCCTGCATCCTTCATGTTCCAGCCCCAA
The DNA here is from genome assembly GCF_964271855.1 of Acomys minous. Lineage (NCBI taxonomy): Eukaryota > Metazoa > Chordata > Mammalia > Rodentia > Muridae > Acomys > Acomys minous. Next base: position 244,558 of record NC_140498.1, on the reverse strand, counting down.
GTGCTTTGGTTGCTGTTCCTCATCAGAGAAGGACAGCTTCAAAGAAGGCTCCTGATCAAATTGGTCCAGCATTTCAGACCGTCCCACGCAGGACTAATATTAAGCCTAAAATTTCTCAACATTTAGAGACTGGACCACAAATACTATTCCTAGCTTGTTTAACCATTTTTTTCCAGTTTATTTGGGCCCCTACATAGGTATTCTCCATCCCAAATCAGCCTGAAGAAACTTTAAGAAAAAGACGGCCCATTTTCCTTAAGGGGGGTTGGGTAGGTTTTTGGTTGTTTTCTTGGAATATATATATTGTCATTGAGAGATATAAAGATAGGGGTTGTAAAGAAAGAAAGGGGAGTATGGAGATATGTAGGGACGATAGGACAAAAGGCAGATTATTGAAGCTACACCTCGACTTATGGCCTTGATTGTTACTCACAAATGAGCTTGATTTTATTCACTAATATAAAATTTTGTATATTGATGCAAAATAAGTTCAATTTTGATACACTGAAATAGAATTCAAATTGAATATTATTCTTCACACATTATATTTCTACTCTAATATGAAGTACTGTACACATACAACTCAATTAATACATGGTTTACTTCCAATACTCCAATAGTGTTATTGTAGGCTGTTTAGGATAAGTAAGTAATACAAGTCAATTGCTGATCAATTCATGGTCATGTCAAGTATAAGGATATACATCCTAGGTTTAACAGATAGAAATAATATTATAAATAGATAAGGTAAGATAGTTAGATATGGTCTTCAAAATTCTCAGAGATCTACAGAATATGGCATTTAAAAGTGTTTTTATTATTTTAAGGCTTCTGTGACAATAAAAGGATAGCTCCTGGCAATACCCAGTCTGCCACAAAGAGGATGATGAGCATCAAAGAACCTTCTTGTGGAGACGGCTTTGAGTGTGGCAAAACAGCCACTGGACAGAAATGTCCTCGTTTCTCCCACAGACAGCGTTCTGCCTAAAATGGGCAAACTTGGATACAGACAGAGTTGACAGCCAGACTCTGCCAAGACAGGGAAGGAAGTCCTCAATGGTTCCTGCCTCACAGCTATGTCTGTCAGATATAGCGGGCCAGAAGGCTGAAAATGATGCTCCAACATTATAGAGTTTTGGGTGACCAGTCAGGCAGTAAACGGTCTCTGTCATTTTTTCATTTTGGAAGCTGTTTAACTGCACTTCCTGTTTACTCAGGTAGTTAAATTTATTCCTTCTCAAGTCTCTGATGGGGTTGAAGATCATATAGTTTTAAAATTAAACTTAGTTGTTTAAGAGTTAAGATACTTTTAGGTCTAGATAAATATTTTAGTTTGATAGATATAAACTTTAATAAGTTTGATTTACATTCAAAACTTTAGATTCACAAAGATAGATGTTTCTTCATGGTTGCCAAATACCTTTTGATTAAACATTATGTATGTGAGTATTACCTATTGGTTTTTATAGTTTTTCATAATTTTATTTACTGTATATAAAAAAAAACCTTTAATTAGACAGAAAAGGGGAATTGTCAGGGGATGGTTTAATGTACTTTTATGCTAATTACTGCTTGCTGTCTCTGTGACCCACCTTTTGATTAATAAAAAGCCATCCTACCTGGGCAGGGCCACTGAGATAGGTGTGGCTAAGGTTCCCGGACTTGGAGAGAGAGAGGAATCCTGGGAAGAAGAGGAAGAGGAGGACAGGGTCCCGAGAAGAAAGAGAGGAAGGCCGCCATGGGTTAGGTGGAAGAAAAGCACATGGCCGGATGGGGATTCAGCTCAGATGAAGAACATTAGCAAGTTTTGGGGATTATGGATGGGACGTAGCTTGATAGAAGTTATTAGAAGCAGATAGCAGGGGATCGAGGCAAGGATCACATAGCTGCCCCACTATGAGAGGTAGTTTAAAAGATTGATATCTGCCCTTCCCCAGGTTAACTACGGCTATTTTAAAATATAACAAGTGTCTGTGTCTTGATAGATTGCTAGCTGGGCATACTAAAAACACCAATAATACAGATAAATAAAAACAACAAGTACTGAAGTAATAATAATTATAGGCCTGATAATAAACAATTATTAGGCCTATTGATAATTTAAAAACAACAGATCACAGTGTTTTGTCGAAGCAATGGAGACCCTAAGACAAACTGTGTTCTTCCAAATACATAAACCCAGACATGTTCTATAAGGAACAAACAGGTGTGACATCTGTAGAGCAAACAGCTGAGCATTCTATGTGACAAAGAAGGGGAACACGGATGGCAGCTGGTGGAGGCAGTCAGTCATGGAAAGACGAAAATGTGGATCCCTGGCTCTGACCAACCACATCTGCCTTCCATAGATAAAGCTGAACTCTGAGCGGCTCCCCTCTGGGCCCTACAACCCTACCACAACCAAGGATGGAGTCAGATCTTGACTAGGCTGAGCACCGGTCCCCAGGCAGACCCCCACCCCCTCAGACACTCCTGATCGCCCCGATCCAGGCCCTCAAACGTCCTCTTCCAAGTCTGTCTCAGCGTGGCTCCCTGAGATGTAACTTTGGACAAGTGTGAGTAGTCGTCAGAGGTGGGACCTAAATTAGAGCTGATCCCAAAGACACATGCTGTGGGTAAGGAGAAGGGATCCGTGCGGTGAATCGAGGTTCACTTACCTCAGTACCTCAAAGAACACAAGCTGCTGCTGCGGGGGACCTCCTTATCCCAACCGAAGCTCCTGGCTCTGAGAGAACTAATAGGGAAAACTGAGGTCTCTATGGCAACTGGACGCGAGGAGGGGGGAGGGGAAGGGAGCGCACTTGTTAGAAGACTGCGCAAGCGTGAAATTGTGCACTGCCAAAGAGAGACCCGCGCGGACAATTTAAGGCTGTGATGGTGGATGCTCCGAGGTCTGATCCTGCTGGGGAAATGTCAAACACTGAACAGGAAACCGGTTCACTTGGGATTCCTGGTTCCAGAGGCTCTGAGTCTGCAGGTGTATCGCGGGGTTGGTCTCGGTGAAATCCTCAGGCGCAAATAGCCACACACTGCGCAGTGAAAAGGAGCTTTGAGAAGGGCAGGACCTGTAAGCCTGGCGACCCATACCGTGCACAGGTGGGACCAGAGAGGGCTAGGCAAGAGTGGGTTTTCAGGCAAGTATCTTCCCCTAAGGAGTAAAATTCACCAAACAATGAGCTTTTCCTCAGCCAATATCTTGAAGCTGTTGTGGATTGGGATAAAGTTAACAACGCTCTCAGACCTCAGCCATTCCGTGTAGAGGTCCTGAGTTCAAACACAGCCATGTAGCCTTCAGACATTCATTTTAATGAGCACGTTTACTTTTAAAGTAAAAGGCAGCACGTTTACTTTTAAAAACTTTGTGCTACTACTGGAAATGGAAATTAGATGTGTGTGGTACAAAGCAACTATAAAGGTGAATAAGATGAAACAAAGGCATAAAATGTAATGTCGAGCCGGGAGTGGTGGCGCACGCCTTTAATCCCAGCACTCAGGAGGCAGAGGCTGACGGATGGCTGTGAGTTCGAGGCCAACCTGGTCTAGAAAGTGAGTCCAGGATAGCCAAGGCTACACAAAGATACCCTGTCTCGAAAAACAAACAAACAAACAAAATGTAATGTCGATTACAAACAATATAAAGACATCTAGAAGTTGAATGTAGTGGCTCATGCCTGTCATCTCAGCATGCCAGAGAAAGGCCCTTAAGCTGAGGACTCAGTTCTGAAAGAACTGTTTGAAATTAACACTCACCTTTTATGTATCTATGCTCATAATTCTGGTAGAATGTCTTAATTCAAAGACCCAGAAAGGAATTTTGAAATAGTAACAAACTTTTCCTGTCCAGCTCACGTTGTTAATTTAGAACAATGTTTAGAGTGATGCCCTTAATTTTTTTTTAGAGAAAAGAGATATTTGAAACCTGAAATTATATACCTAGCTGAAACGTATCTTGTATGAGAATATTTTGGGAGGTGTGCTGGTACTAACATTGCACATTTTGAAAAAATATATATAAAGCAAAGGTAAACATTCCTGAAAGTCATGAGATAAAGGAAACAGTGAGACCAACTCAGGTGTGTGATAGGAAACCTCTGGGCAACAACTGTGGAACTGGATAACAAAAAAGACTATTTTCCAGGTATGTTTACTGTGCTATCATTTAGTCACTGTTTTAGAGTACATCCCTACTTATTGAAAACAAAAGCTCAGCCGGGCATATAATCCCAGCACTCACAAGGCAGAGGCAGGTGGATCTCTGTGAGTTCCAGGGCAGCGTGGTCTACAAAGAGAGTCCAGGACAGCCAGGCCTTCAGAGAGAAACCCTGTCTCTCAAGGAAGGGGGTGGGGATGAAAACAAAAGCTCAGTGCAGAACTGTATGCCAGGTGCTGCTCACCTTCCTGCCTCATGCCTGTCGCTCTGCTGGCTGCACCATTTCTCTCATGTTTTATTTAGTTGCATGTTTTTCTGTCCAGCATGGCTCTAGGAGCCGTAGTATGCCATGTATGGGCAGAACACACAGCCCAGCCCTGTGGTAGGTTATCCATCCCAGCTGTGTAAGTACACTCTTTGATGTACACATAATGACAAAATAGTTTAAGAACACATTTCTATAACATATGAGTATATGCCCTATGTAGCTGGTGAAATAGACACATTAGAGATAACAGTATTTGTTATGAAACAGTGGTTATTTATAAATTAATGTGTAAAGTATGTGAGTATATAAGACACTGATACAAACCAAAATTTACTATTGTCTGAAATTGTTGTGTAAACTCCTACTTGCTGTAAAGCTCTCTTTTCCTGTCCGTACATGTCATATATTTGAATTTATGTAATAAATAACTCAGATCACTTTCTTTCCTTTTGTATGTTAAGGCACTTGACAATATTTCAATTTTTAAAACTTTTATTTTTAACTAATGTGTATACATGTGTCTGTCTGTGTGGATCTGTACACCTGCATACAGTGTCTGTAGAGACCAGAAGAGGGTGTCAGACAACCTGGAGCTGTAATTACAGGCTGCTGTGAGACCTCCAAAGTGGGTGCTGGGAGTGGAACTCAAGTCCTCTGCAAGGGCAGAGCTTGCTCTTAACCCGTGAGTCATCTCTCCAGATGCGGAGTTCAATTTTATTTTATTTCACTGGTTTTGGTTTTGGTTTTTTGAGACAGGTTTCCTGTGTGTTACAGCCCTGGCTGTCCTGGACTCACTTTGTAGACCAGGCTGGACTTGAACTCACAAATATCTAGCTGCCTCTGTCTCTGCCTCCTGAGTGCTGGGATTAGAGGCATGTATCACCAAGCCCAGCTGGATTTCAATGTTTTTAAAGATTTATTTATTATGTGTACAACATTTCCCTGCATGTGTGCCCACCAGAAGAAGGCAGCGGATCTCCTTATAGATGGTTATGAGCCACCATGTGGTTGCTGGGAATTGAACTCAGGACCTCTGGAAAAGCAGATGGTGCTCTTAACCCCTGAGCCTTCTCTCCAGCCCGTGGGTTTCAATTTTTTAAAAAAGCAAAACTGAAGTGAGCAAGATGGCTCAGGAAGTAAGTGTTTCTCCAGAACCCACATGGTAGAAGGAAAGATATGACTGCCAAAAGTTGTACACACACACACACACACACACACACACACACACACACACACACACACACACACAGAGACACACAGAGAGACATACATACACACAGAGTGGGGGATGGGAGGGAGGCCAAGAGAGAGACATCCATAATAATAATAATGTAAAACTGAACGGCTCCTTTGCTAAAATAACGATAATAACCAACAATGGGCTTGGGGGAAGCAGAAGAATACTTGATTTGACATCCAAATGTCCTGCCAGCTCTAGTGCAGGTGAGTGTAGCCTGAGTAAGCTGAGCAGCACCAGCGTCTGTGAGTGCCCAAGCTCACCACACTACCAGCAACTTGGCATCCCCCCAACTTGTTGGGGATCCACGTTCCTGGGCCCTGCCAGGCCTTCTGCATCAAAGCTTGGGTGGGCCCCACTCCCTACCCTGAGGTGCGTCTGGGGCTCAAGTTTGAGCCATTCTGGGAGGAAACCTCCAAAATTCAGAATGCTGGGCTCCCAGAGCCCCCACGGTCTGGTTAGGAACTGATACAGCTGATAAGGGGAGATTGTCTTCCTGTTAGAAGAAAGACCTCTCAGACTAGGAGCAGCCATATTGAATTCTGTTCAGAACTGAAAATGAGGGCTGATGTAGTACTGGGCTCACAGTCTCACAAGCAAGTCGGTACTGAGCCAGGAGTAGACCTCCCATCTCCTGATGTTCAAGGAAGACTTCAAAACAGTTGATTACATCAGTTTAGTGGGAAATACTGGGATGGCTGTTGAGCAACATTTAAGTGATCCGGGCCCATTGAGTGAGTGGGTCTGCTCCTCTGAAGTCTGCTGCTCTTTCATTGCCTAACCCTTCATCTTGTGGCTTTCAGAAGATCAAGAAACATTCCTGGGCTGAGGAGATGGCTCCATGGATAAAGCACTTACCATGCAAGCCTAAGGACCTGAGTTCAGATTCCCCAGAACCCACATAAATACATGGTTGGCATGGACACCAAGCCTGTAATTCCAGCCCTCCAAAGATGAAGACGAGGGATCTCAGGGCAAGCTAGACTAGCCCACTCAGCAACTTCTGAGTTCGGCTGAGACTCCACCTCCATGAAGGAAGAGACAAATATCAGCCTCAGGCCTCCACATGGACCCACGTGTACTCTATCACTCATGCACGCGCGTGCGCGCGCGCGCGCGCACACACACACACACACACACACACACACACACTCGTTCACACACACAGTTGGGGGGCAGGGGTAATTCTTATTGTTCTTTCTTTCCACTTTAATTCCTAAGTAATCCTCTCAGTCAAAAGTGAAATAAGAAATTGGAATGGTTGTCTTTGTAACTGAATGCTCAGACAGCTGAGGCAATCGCAAGTGTCCACTGGAATCTGTGAGGACGTGAAACACTTGCTTTCCAAATACTCAGCTAAGTATTTCTCAACTGTTAGTTCTTTATACATTCCGTATCTTGAGTCAGAAGTGTGGAAAGTGAAGGGGGCTCCTTCTTTTCAAGTTTGCTCAACAGAGCAGTATTGGACCTGACCACTAACCCTTTGGAGAGAGGTGACCCACCCTTGGGTTGAAGAGTCCTCATGGTTATTTATCATTTTTATTTAAGCTTTGTTTCTGGGAAATCTTGTGTAAAAGACTTCGAGGTGCCATTAGACCGAAACAGCAGCAGACGGTTCTGGGATCTGGCACAGTGAAGCTTGCTAGCGACTTCCTGCCGGAGGGATGGTAAACGGTGGCTGCAAGATGGATGAGAGCTAGAGGGAGGGGGTTTATCTAGTGGTTAGGGCAAAGTGACTTCCATCCAAGCTGCAAGGTATGTGATGCATCTTAAACTAACAGCAAAACAGCTCAGCAAGTTCTTGACTTCAGAGCCAGCCATAAAGTGCTATGCACCATGATGACAATTCTGCCTATCTTAGTGTACAGAAAAGCTATGTTGGAGAGTGGGCCAGCAGCACTCAGGGACAGTGATTACCCGCTCTTGGGCTGCATCCCAAAACTTATAAGGAATAAGAAAATTCTAGTGTTATTTCTCTGGTTCACTTTCTCACCAGCTGTTGTCTTTCAGAGTATTTGCAGTGTGCAAATAGCACTTGAATACTGTAGAGGTGTGGAATGCGGTTCAGAAGATAGCTCCTCGGTGTGGAAGCTCAGGGTGGCTGATAAGCTCTCTACCTGGGGAGGACATTAGCTGCAAGAGCAGCCATACTTCGCAAATGTTGTACTAGCGAGTTAAGACATCAGCCCTTCCAATAACTGTGAGAGGAAAAACAAACAGGGATAATATGGTTTGTGCTCAGATTTTAATGGCTAAGATTAGGGGTGGGGAAAGAATCATAAAAAATCAGGTCAACTTTGAAAAGCAAATGACTGAAGTGATAACGTAGCTGGGAGGGGAAAGTTGGGGTACTGTTATGGTGCACAGATTTTTAGATGTTATTAACGTATGGAAATTTCTAATTAAGAAGTAAAAAGAGGAGGATATATGGATGAGAGAAAGAAAACACAAAGTAATAGGGGGTAGCAGACCGAGAAAAATGGCTCGGCAGTTAAAAGCACTAGCTGTTCTTCCAGAAGACCCAGGTTCAATTCCCAGCACCCACAGGGTGGCTCACAACCGTCTGCAACTCCAGTCCTAGGGGATCTCATACCGTCTTTTGGTTTCCACAGGCCCTGCATACAAATGGTGCACAGACACACGTGCAGGCCAAACACCCATGCACATAAAACAAAGTTTTTAAAAATGAAATGAGAGGGGGAATGTGTGTGATAGGGTTCAGTATAGTGAAAAAACGTTTTACGGTAAGCTGTGTAGAGAAAAGTAAGCAACGGTCCACCCACCTGACTGAGCAATACACAAACAAGAGCAAAATCATCATGACACATACAGGCAAGATTGGAAAATAAATGATAGGAAATTTTAAAAGAATATATAAATATTTACAGAGTGAATTGCTGCCACAGCTGTGCTGAGCTGAAAGCCCAAGTTCCCTCTGCCTCCTGTTGGTTCCAGGTGGTGCTGTTGAGAACCTCACCGTATTTTTTGAGACAGGATCTCTTCCTGAACCTGGAGCTCACTGACTGAGCTGGACTAGGTAGCCAGTCACTGTCTCGCAGTACGACAATGATGGCCCATGTGCAGCCACGCCCAGTTCTTCAATAGATGCTGGAAATACAAACGGGCCTCATGCATGCACCGCAGATACTTTACTGACTGAGCTGTGACTCCAGCCCATTTTTTTTAACAAATGATTTTCTCTATGTTCTTCAGAATGAATAATTCCTATTGCTATGTCTTTAAGTTCACTGTTGTTGCTTCCATTCTAAGTCCATGAATGATTTGATTTCAAAATATATTTTAAGAACATTCAATTATTATTTTAAGTTTCTATTTCTATAATGAATTTCCTATTTGTCCACTTATTATAAACATTTCCTTTATATCTTATCGCCACAACTAAAACAAAAAATTTGATTTGGTTTTGGCTTTGGTTTTTTGAGACAGGTTTTCTCTATGTGGCCCTACCTGTCCTGGAACTCTTATCTATAGACCAGGCTGTTCTTGAACTCAGAAATCTGCCTACCTCTGCTTCCCACAGGCTGCGATTAAAGGCATGTGCTGCCACTGCTGCTGGGCCAACAAAGAAATTTTATAAATAATTTATATTATTATCTTATTGTGTAAGTGTTTTGCCTGCATGTATACATGTGCACAATGTGCATGCCTGGTGCCCATGGAAGTCAGAATCTGTGGAGTTACAGATGGTTGTAAACTCCCCTGACTGGCCTGATGTATGTAGGATATACACCTCTATATCAGAGTACATCAGGGTGACCTTGAACTCACAAGATCCACCTGCCTGTACTTCTCAAGTGCATGGGTTACCACACCCAGCTCTGGGCTGTATTTTATGATGCGGAGAGTTCCCCCACACACACTTGAAGAACTTTTTTTTTTGTTCACATAAGGCTTGTGTCGAACAGTTCTAACAAATTCCACACGTAGAAGAGTATTCTAGAGATGGAGTTATCTTCGTTCTTAATGAAGAAATTCTCTGGCACACCGACTAGACCCAAAGACCGGGCTTCCAACTGATCAAGATGGTAACAAATCCTGGTGTGGACCAGGCTCTCTTCCAAAGGCTGCACCACAGTGTGGTCTCCAGAGCTGTGGTAGGTATTTTAAAATCAGAATTGCATAGCAAAGGTTACATACTGACTACTGCCAGTCACCTTAAACTTTACAGACATACTGACTACATAAATCAGGACTGTTGGTCAATGTTCTTTTTTAAAGTACAGCTCAGGGTGATGAAGACACGCTCTTAGTAAATCCTTGTCTCCTGGCACTCACATGGGCCAGGCGACGACTGTGGTCTAGACCATGGAAAATACAAATATGCATCTTCTTGTGGGACTTGGCAGGGCTGTGTGTCTCCTGACAGCACCACAGGGCCTGCTGTTGAACACTGGTAACATGTCTCTGAAAGCAGGCCCAAGATCTGCATCCCAGCCCCAGGCTGCTCAAGAAAGTGGGTCCCAGAACCCACTGCACACCTGCAGTCAAGGTCCAGGGCGTGTGCTTGCTCTCTCCTTCCGGTGGCCTTCCTTCCCTTGGGTTTTGCTTTTCAGCAAGGAACAGAACATGAGTTTAAGGTTGTCTTTGCCCCTGGACCCATTTCCTTTGCTGATGGGATTCAAGAATGGTGTTTTGTTCCTGTGGCTGCATGCCTGGTGAATGGATCCCTTGTGTTCCAGAAGAAACGCAGGGCCCGGCTGCTCATCATCACCACTGGCCCTGGCTGCTCGGACGGGAAGCCAGCTTGGATTTCAGCCTTGGGGATTAACATCTCAGAGGCATATAACGCTGCCTGAAAGTCAGGATGAATCAGGGTAGGGTGCACTGGGCTGCTTGTGTGGCTGGTTTGTCTCTTGCCATTTATGGGGCTCAGCTGCCCAGGCTGATGAAGTACAAACAGCCAAAAGCAGAGCCCACTGAGAGATGCTTCCCTGGAGAGTGGAGGCCACTGCTCCACCACCGGCCCTTCTCATGGTCAGCTATCCACGTGCGATCATAGAGAATAAAGTTTATCTCCTTCCCTCAGTGACTGGGGAACCTGAAAATTAAATTAATAAAGGGAGAAAACACACAATTTGTTGATATTAATGTTAGCGCACACACACACACACACACACACACACACACACACACACACATACACAGAGCCAGAACCAGGTATGATTCTCCGCACTCAGAAGGCTAAGGCAGGGCAATTCCAACTCCAGGGCCTGCCTGGACATAGCAAGTTCCCACCCAGTCTCAGCTGCATAGTGAGATGTCTTTAAGGAAAAAAAAAAGTGATTCAAGACCCTGATTCACTCTCCTCCCTCCTCCCCCCCCCCCCTCTCTCTCTCTCTCTCTCTCTCTCTCTCTCTCTCTCTCTCTTCTCACACACACACACACACACACACACACACACACACAAGAAAGAAATAGCAGATATCAATTAGACTCGGGCCCAAGCCGGAAGGGAGTTATATATCTTCTTGACAGGAGGCATTGTTAGGAAGTGACTAGACCGTAGGAAAGAGGGTACAGACCATAATGTGCTGGGTGACATCCTGGGGAAAAGCGTAGAAGACAAGAGCTCTGTCATTTAGCTGTGCTTATGCGGACACATCTCAGGATGACTTCCCTGCACCAGTGGGAAGGGTTCTGCATGGCTGATCAGGTGACATCTTCCTGTTATGCAGCAGAGAAGAGAGAAGTACAAGTTGCCTGTACCACAGCTGCTCCACAGTTTATGGCTTAAAATAATCTGCCTCAGTGGCACATTGGGGTGAGGGTGTATCCTGAGTGTGTTCTGGATCATTAGCACATCCAGCTTGACGAGGCTGGACTAACCCAAAGGGATGTTTGGGGACATTTTTGTTAATGTTAACAGTAATTCTTTTTATTTTTTTCTTTTTAAAGGTACGAAGTTCTCTAATTGCAGCAACTTAGAATATCAGTTTGTGAGGATATACATCCCATTAGGGAGAACTGAGATCGAAGGTAGCCCTGCAACCGAGGAACAGCTTTGATCTTTGGCAAAATTTCCACAGTTTTCTAATCAGCCTTGCACTGCTCTGTAATCTCCTATTTCTCCTTCTTCTCGCCCTCCTGGTGCCTCGGCTTGCGCAGCTGCTTCTTTTTGAAGTAAGCGTCACAGGTGTTTGGGGGATTTTAACCTCGCTGATATCAACTTTTGTAGATGTGGTAAGACAAAGTTCTGGTGTGTTCTGCGCAGAGGAATTCTGTTGAGGGCTAGAGGTCCATGCAGTCACAAGCAGGAAGCCGCTTCCCAGTTGCTTCAGGAAAACCACTCTCTTCCCCTGTGCCCAGTGAGGGTGATCAGGGTGGTCCCAGGAGTGATGCGCAGCTCTCTCACGTGCTGACTGAAGGGCTTTTTGCCATGGCTCAGCAGCTTCCGAGGCGCATCCTCAAGTAGGATAAAACCTAGGCATTTTTCGAAGCTTCACCACCCAAGTGCCACCATTCTTGTCACCACAGACTACTTTTGTGACAGTAGCAAGGACCTTCTCCTTTTCCTCTTCTTTTTAACCTTGGACTTTACGGTTGGGTATTTCCTTTTGTAGAAGGCCCTTCTGGAATACATCACAGATCAAGAGTACCTGCCAATTCCTCCAACCAGGACAGGGTTTACAATGCAAGAGGACTAAGGTCCCCACTTCCATTCTATAAACAGTAATTCTTAAAGATGCTGCTCTTTTTTTTTTTTAACTTTTTAAAAAAAGATTTTATTTATTATTTATACAGCATTCTGCCCACATGTGTGTCTGCCCACCACAAGAAGGCACCGGATCTCATTATTGATGGTTGTGAGCCACCCTGTGGTTGCTGGGAATTGAACTCAGGACCTTTGGAAGAGCAGACAGTACTCTTTACCGCTGAGCCATCTCTCCAGCCCCGAGGCTGCCCTTTTCACTCCCACACTACCGGGGAATAATGGGCAAGCTTGTGGACCTGCCGCCAACTAGAGTGATGGAGCCCATGGACCCATCAACTGGAAGAGCTAGATCTGGAAGAACAGAACATTAGTGAAACTCAACCCTCATAGTTCAAACAGCAGAAAATGAGGTCATTTTTTAAAGAATCCTGGTACGTAGCAAAGCCGTATCTTCCAATGAGCCTGGGACGATGAGTAACAAATAACAAACCGAGCACTCGTCTTTCACAAGCTTCCTCATTAGTCTCCAGCAGGTCAGGATGAAGACACCCCTCCAAGAGTTACTGTTAGCACCAACAAAAATGGCCCAAACCATCCTTTTGGGCCAAGCTAGCTTCTTTCCAACTGGCTGTGCTAATTAATGATCCAGAAGAGACTGAGGAGACCACTCTCCCAAATGCAAGCAAATCACGACGATTCACTAGAGGGCAGCATGGTGACTGGTTTCTAACCACTTTTCAAAGAGCACAGAGAACAGAAATTTGTTGTCAGTATTTTTGTGATGAGAGCCACTCTGAGAAAAACACGCATCAGATACCATCTTTACTATAACTGTCTCGGTGTGGCAAAAGTAGAAGTTCCAGGGATGGATTTTAAGTCTCTATGATATGTTTTTAAAAAGCAAGCTGCCAGCCTCGGGAGGTGGACCAGCTGTACTTGGTTGCTGCTCCGTTGCTATGCAGCGTAGTAGAAGCTACAAACAAAATCAAGATCACATTTCCTCTGCCTCAGCCATTGGAAAAGCTTCGCACACGTAGGGAGCCTCATCTCCTGTGGTGTCTGGAGCACCAAGGTTTGCAGGGGGGTTAAATTGGGAAAGAGGGTGACAGTGGCGGTCAGCTTTCTTGAGCTCCACACAGGGCCGGTTACCTTTTTGGTCCTCAGGACAGCTTAGTGACTTGGATGTTGTTAGTGGCATCTTCATTTGACAGATGAGGAAATTGAGCCCCTGGAGAACTATTTGTCTACTGAACAGAGAGATCTCCAGTGCCAGGGTTGAGATTCAAGCTGGTCTGTTGAGAGCTGAAAAAAAAATGGCTCAGCAGTTAAGAACACATACTATGCTTGTAAAATACCAGAATTCAGTTTCAAGTACCCACAGCAAGCAACTACCAGAGTCTGTAACTTCAATTCCAGGGGATCCAGTGCCGGGTTCTGGCCTACATGGGCACCTGCACTCTTGTGCACATACCTCACACACAAATTTTTTAATAAAATGCTTTAAACCAGTAGGATGAAGCCAGATATGGTGGGGATTTAGGCTGTTTCCAGATTCTGGCTATTACAAATAAGGCTGCTATGAAATGGTTGAGCATATGTCCTTGTTGTGCGGTGGAGCATCTTTTGGGTATATTCCAAGGAGAGGAATAGCTGGGTCTTGAGGAAGCCTTATTCCCAGTTTTCTGAGAAGGTGCCAGATTTATTTCCCAAGTGGTTGTACAAGTTTGCACTCCCACCAGCAATGAAGGAGTGTTCCCCTTTCTTCACATCCTTGCCAGCATGTGCTGTCACTTGAGTTTTTGATCTTAGGCATTCTGATAGATGTAACATGGAATCTCAGAGTCGTTTTGATTTGCACATTCCAGATAAGAACCTCTGCAGCCCCTACGTGTGTGTGTGTGTGTGTGTGTGTGTGTGTGTGTGTGTGATGTGCACACACACAACTAAGGAATGCTGTGAGTGGGAGAAATAGTCTTCCTCAGGGAAGAGCACACCAACTGACTACCAATACCAAGTGGTCATCTCTGAAAATATACATACAAGTAGCATTGTACAAACTAAGATGGCTGTATTTAATTATTTCGGAACATACACACATTTATAAAAACAAAAAGAGGCCATGAATTTGAAATAGGAGGGGTTGGAGGGAGGAAAGGGGAAGAGGGAATTAATATAATTATAATCTCAAAAAGTAAAATAAATAAATATAAATAAAACAATAAAAATACAAAAGAAAAAAAAGCAAATGTTCTACCTTTGGCTTGGTTCTTTTTTTGTTTTTGGTTTGGTTTGGTTTGGTTTGGTTTTTTAAGACAGGGTTTCTCTGTGTAGCCTTGGCTGTCCTGGACTCTCTTTGTAGACCAGGCTGGCCTTGAACTCACAGAAATTCTCCTGCCTCTGCCTCTGCCTCCCAAGTGCTGGGATTAAAGGCGTGTCCTACCACTGCCTAGCTTTTGGCTTGGTTCTTAACGCTCCACCAAAGACTAATCTGTTGTGCTGTTGTTTAGAGAGACACTAATTTGTTCCACTAAAAGCAGTGGAACCTTTAGGAGGTGGAACTTAATGGAAGAAAATAGGTCACTGGGGACATGCCCGCGAAGGTGATATTAGGAGCCTGATTCCCCACCACCACCACCACCATTTCTCTCTCTCTCTCTGTTTCACATCTCCATGCACCACTGTCATCACACACTGTATCACACCTCCATCACCTCCATCATGCACCACTGTCATCACACACTGTATCACACCTCCATCACCTCCATCATGCACCACTGTCATCACACACTGTATCACACCTCCATCACCTCCATCATGCACCACTGTCATCACACACTGTATTACTCCAGGCCCAGAGTAACAGAGCCTTACGACAGACTGAAACCACTGATACTGTAAACCAAAATAAACCTATCCTCATTATAAGTTGACTATCTTCGGTATTTTGTCACAATAACAGAAATCTGACAAACACATTGTCTACATCTTGTAGTGGAAATGTTAACATTCATATTGAGTATACCTTGTTCAAAATGCTTAGACTAGCCAGGCATGGTGACACATGCCTTTAATCCCAGCACTTGGGAGGCAGAGGCAAGCGGATTGCTGTGAGCTTGAGGCTAACCTGCTCTACAAAGCAAGTCTAGGACAGCCAAGGCTACACAGAGAGACCCTGTCTCAGGAAAAAAATGCCTAGAGACTGAGAATGTTTGGGGGAGGAGCTTTAACATTTTGGAATATTTGCATTGATTTGTTGACTAAACATCTCTAACCTGAATACTGAATATGAAATGCTGCCATGTCAAAATCACTCTGAATGCCATGAGGGCTCTAATGCCAGATTTCAGCCTTTCAGGCTATGATTGTTCAATTATTACAACTGAAGAAAGATAAGAATAAAGATCTGACCAGAAAGTCCAATTTCCAACTAAAAATACTTTGATAAAGAGAGAAGAGAAAAATGAATGAAGGAAATTATAATAAAAACTATGCTTGTATTCCATCAGAGAACACACAACCTCTCCCTCCCCCCCCCCAAGACAGGGTTTTTCTGTGTAGCCTTGGCTGTCCTGAACTTCTTTGTAGACCAGGCTGGCCTCGAACTCACACAGATCCACCTGCCTCTGCCTCCTGACTGTTCTGCTGTGCCTGGCTCCACATAGACAGTCTTAAAGCTGAATAGGAAGTCTGGATTGCTGGCAGTGAACTTGCCCAAATCATGCATCCCCGACCCTCACTGACTTTTGTATTTTATGCTCAAAGCCTACATCTTGATTGACACACTTCAATTAGCAAGAACAGCCATTGAGAAGCAGAACTAAAGAAGCCACAAGGTAAATATTTAGGGACTTTCCTGGATCCTGGCACTATGGACTAGGTCTTCAATGGATTAGGTCTTTGCTCCCATTTTAGTAGGTGTTGGGGTCTGTGTGCTGGTGTCTAATAGTGCCTACAGTCCTGCACCAGCTGTGCTAAGATCTGGGCTCCTGTTAATACCCAGACAACTACAGATTGAAATGCCCCACTATGTGCCTGGCACACTCAATAGAGGCCAAGAAACATCAGCACAAACTTCATATGCAAGCTCCAAAATCGGAGAAAAGACATTAAAGCACCAGAAGAAACAAACAACTGGGAGCAAGTAGTACTGGGTTTTTCAGTAGCTGTACAGAAGGTTAGGTACAGAAAATTATCCTTTCAAGAAACTCCAGTGTGAAAATGATTTCCAACTTAGAACATTCTAACCAAATGATCAGTGTAATGTGAAGTGAGCGCCTGAGGCAGAGTGACAAGCACGGCTGTTTTCTAATGTGATATGAAGCTGGAATAAGGCGTTTCCAGGAAGCTGGTGAGGTGACGGAAACTGCTGCTTAGCAGAAGACCTGGGTTCTGTCTTCCAGCACCTCACAACTGCTGGTAACTCCATTTCCTGGGAGATCTGATGCCCTCTTCTGGCTTTCACAGGCACTACATGTGCATGGTGCACATAGAAATGGGCATCTACACATATTAATAAAAAGCATCTAGTAAAAAAAAACAAAGCTACTGCAGAATGTGCGCCAAGAAAATAAGAAAGTAAACTAAGAAAGCTCACATGGATTGAGGATTGCTGGACCATCACATCAGAGATCTGAGAACTCTTAGGATGACAGCAGGTAGAAAAGCAACCTGAGGGGCAAGAGCATAGTAAACACCAGAAGGAACGTGTCCAAGCAGTCCAAAACAAAAACCAAAATCTGTTTAGGGTGTAGAAAGCAGTATCCGGAAATGTTTAAATAACCTGGGGGTAGAATGAGCAACTGACAATAGACTTCTAGGTAAGTTTTTAAAGCCATAAATGATTTGGGAAACAGGCTGAGATTGACTCATACATTGGGTAATGAAACAAGCATAATGCAGTCAAGGACTGTCAAGGGGGAGGGGAGATGAGCGGTAAACTCAGAGTTCTGAGGGGCCAGATGTGGGGGCCTGCAGACCTGCATTGTGAGACGCTTCCTCTGAGATGGGAGCTGCTGCGGTTGTGTGCTGAAGGCCGATATGTCTGACTCACTTGTTAGCACCGTGACTTTTCCTGATGCATTTAGAATAAGCTCTAAGAGGGACTGGGATGCAGCAGGATGCTGATGCAGTTGAGGAAACGTGATGATGCTTCTCAGCTGCATGACGGCGGCACGGACTAGGTGGCATTAGAGGGAGGCAGGAGAACAACAGACTGCCCATTGATTTTAAGGGCAGAACCAAAGTAAATGATTAACATAAAACGGAATCAGTGGTGGTCATGGCAGATGAGACAGTTCAGCTGGGCAGCTGTCAGGGGAAGTGGGGCTGGTTCCTCTCAGAGCCTTTCTCAGTCCTATATCTGGTGCTTCCACCAGAGTCTGAGAGCCCAGGGTGATCCAGTGGGGCCCCCGGAACATCCCTGGATCTTCATACGATTTCTACTCATCACATCTCTCCAGTCTGATGGCTTCCAGAGAACCAGGCTTCTTCCCAGTGGGTCAGGGCTCTGAACCAGCCCCTTTTGATCTGGTACCCACCAGAATAGTGTCACTTCAGTGAGATCCTGTCCCTCAGAATCCAGTGGCTATGCTGAAAGGAGAGGACTACATACCCGCTCCGGATGGACAACAGGCACAGAATGTGTGAATGTGTTTTTAAATCAGCAGCAGCAGATTTGGGGGGAAAGATAAGAGTTCATTTGTAGGACATTCTGCAAACTCACAATAAAGCAAACACTATCAACTGAACCAGTGTCCTGATAGGAGCAAACTGTGGGGAGCTGAGCGGAAGGAAGTGATGGGGTCACGGTGTAGGAGAGCCAAGCTCTCATGCCCCACAGCAGGAAACCAATGGGCGTCTACAAAGGAAAAACTGAGAAACATGAATAAAATAACATCAGTTGGACATGGGATTAACTACAACTGGAAACACAGAAAAGGTGAGGCTGGCCCCTTCTAGGACCAAGATGGGAGAAGGTGAGGGGAAAAGAATAAATTGGTATTGGCCATTGTCTTCTGTTACTATCTGGCTTCATCTTTGTGCATTATGACTTTGATAAAAAGGACTGTTAATTTTATTTTATGGGTATGGGTGCTTTATCTGCCTGTAACTGTGTATGCCTGGTGCCCAACGTGGTCAGAAGGGGTTACAGGTGGTTGTGAACCACTGTTTGGGTGCTGGGGACTGAACCCTGGGCCTCTGGAAAAGAAGTTGGTGCTCTTAACCAGTGAGACATCTCTCCAGCCCCCAAATAATTAGTTCTTGAAAGGATGTAAATTTTATGTCTATGCATTGATGCTATTGATGGATGAGAATTTTAGGAATGCTTCACAATGGTGAGGCACTTGCCTAGCATGTGTGAGGCCTTGGGCTTGATTATCAGCACTAAAATAAAAGATAAAAGCATAAGGGGGAAAGTGCCCCACCCATAGGACAGGTGTAATTTCTGGAGACAGCCCAGCCTGGATACTTTCCAATTCTATACTTTCTCTTTTGCATCTCTGGCCTGAAAAGAGGGTTCGGGGACCCAGTAACTGTGTGGTCTCCCAGTGAAGATGACGCCCTGCCCCTCCCAAGCCCTGAGCACCCCATTAACACCCACTAGCCAGTCCTAGAGGCTGTTAAGGCAAGGCTGAGGCTGGACACAGAGCGGAGGGAAGCATGGCTCCAGGGATTTACAGCCCCATTAGAAGCTGAGGAAGAGATCAGAAGCTGGGCCTCCGGGTTTAGGGTTTTATGGCTCCTCTACAAGCAAAATGGTGGCTGCCATTACTAAGTGGCATAGGCTGGGAGGGCTGGAGGCGTGTGTAATGTTTTGGAAGGGAAATCTAGCCTTCTAATTTCAGTGCTCTGTTTTTCCTGAATAAAAACACACCTGTCCTGAAATCCAGGGCACCAAAAAGACACTTGATCCAGCAACGATGATGGCCCCTGGCTGAAAATACTCCAGTTCCCCTTAGTCACCCTCTCCAAGTAGCATAAGCCTGCTGGATAAAGTAACAGACAGAACCCAACAGATGTCCAGTGGAATGAAACGCCTTGGCTAAGGGGGACTTTGGGGAGGGGAGGGAGGGCTGCACAGGGGTGGGATCTGAGCAGAGCCTAGAGTTTTTCTCTTGCCCTCAGTGTGACACAGCTCTGAGGCCTGGAGAACCAGCTGCTCTTGGGGATAGCCTGGGAGGGCTGAGGGAAACCTGGCTGCTGAGGAAAGATTAGCTCAGTGCCATTAACCCTTTACAGACCAGGAGCCACACCACAGAGGCAATTCACTCTGATTTGTGGTTAGTTGTGCCCCAAATCCTGTTCCAGTTCTGACAAAGCCCATTTAAAGTGACTTCTGTGGCCTGGCAGATGGTGTCTAACTATTGATATAGGGTGTGGCGGTCTTAAAGGTGAAGGGGACAACCACACTACAGTGTAGGCCCTGGGATCCACTAAGCAGACCCTCTCTCTGAACAAACTGTGTTCAAGGTCCCAGTGGGCAGACGTGAGACGCACTGTGGACTCTACAGACTGAGGCACCATCCCCATGGCAGAAGTAGTTCCAGATTGTGTGCTCTGAGTCTATCACGTGACTCAGCATGGGACCCTCTTGCTAACTGGGCTAGAAAATGATATGTTCATGAGAAAATACTGGGGCTGGAGAGATGACTCAGCTGTTAAAGGCTAGGCTCCCAATCAGAAATATAAGAGAAAATACTGGGGGTTTTGAGGGGAAGCAATGGCTCAGAGGTTGAGAGCACTGGCTGCTATTCCAACAGGACCTTGGTTCAATTCCCAGCATCCACATGGCAGCTCACAATCATCTGTAACTTATCTCTGGGGTCTGATGCTATTTCCTGTCCTCCTCAGACACTATAGGCATGTGTGCTTGGGCATACATTCAGGCAAACACTCATAAACATAAGATAAAAATAAAGTCATTTAAAAAAAAAAAAAGGCCAGGCATGGTAGTGCATGCCTTTAACCCTAGCACTTGGGAGGCAGAGGTAGGCAGATCTCTGTGAGTTCGAGCCAGCCTGATCTACAAGCGAGCCCAGGACAGCCAGCCAGGACTACAAGAGAAACCCTGTCTCGAAAAACCAAAAAAAAAAAAAAAAAAAAAAAAAGGAAGGAAAGAAGGACAGAAGTGGAAGGAAAGGAGGGAGGGAAAGAGGAGAGTTTATTCTGTGGTTCCCTAAGAGGCAGGAGCCTGTTTTCTGGCAGACTGCAGCGGCTTTCTAAACAGTCTCTCACCGCTCTTCTGTTCCAAGCTGAACTTGCTTCTCATTGCCCATTACAACCTCATACTAATGACGGATGGGAACAGGGCTGGCAGTGTCTGTGGTGACATTAATTGTACCTCCTGTCCACGGCAGTGATGCTGCACTTCAGAGCTGAAACCTGAACCACGTAGCCAGCAGGGGCTCTGAGAGCTACTCACATGACTGCTACTCACCCTCAACTCCACTCGAGGACATTTGCCACCGGGACCATCAATCCCAGGAGCCTCCTCCTGTGGACTCAAAACTCTCTGGGGATTGGGAAGGAAGCACTACTGAATAAGACAGTCACACTGAAACAAAACTAGGTGGCACCTGATCAATTCTGAAGGTGAGCATTCGACTTTCAGAAACTCCAGCTAGGTTCTGAGGTGGTCAAAACACCCCATTCATCTGCCTTTCCTCCTGCTGTTGCCTGGCACCCAGCAATCTGCTGTGGGCAAAGCACTGGTTATCCATTACCCAAGAATTAGAGAGCTGAGCACGCATAGGCAATTGCCTCCAAACCAGACGACCTAAATTAGATCCCCAGGACCCGCATGGTGGGAGGAGAAAACAACTCCCACAAGTTGTCCTCTGACCTCCAGATGAGCTCACTCGCACATGTGAGTACACACACACACACACACACACACACACACACACACACACACACACTGAGTGAGTGAGTGAGTGAGTGAGTGAGTGAGTGAGTGAAAAGTGCTTCAAGCCAGGCTCGGTGGCGCATGCCTGTAATCCCAGCACTCAGGGAAGCAGAGGCAGGTGGATCTCTGTAAGTTCAAAATGAGCTTGGTCTACAAAAGGAGTCCAGGACAGCCAAGGCTACACAGAGAAACCCTGTCTCAACCACCCCCTCTCCCAAAAAAGTGCTTAAGAGGCCAGCAAGATGGTTCAGTGGGCAAAAGCTACTGCTGGGCCAGGTGACTTTATTTCTAGAATCCTCATGGAGGAAGGAGAAAACTCCCTTCTCCAGTTGTCCTCTGGCCTCCACTGTGGTTCATACACATGGGCACACACAGTTGCAAACAAATAAGTAAATAAGAGTCTTTTTTTAAAATGACATTGCCCAAGACCCTTGTGTTTTTATTTGTTTTGTTTTAAGAAAGGATTTCTCTGTGTCGTCCTGCCTGTCCTGGAGCTTGCTATGTAGAGCGTGCTGAGCAAAACCTCACAGAGCTCCTCCTGCCTCTGCCTCCCTAGTGTTAGGATTAAAGTGCTGCACCACCATGCCTGGCCTAAGTATAACTTTTTTTAAGTAATTTTTTTAATTTTGGAAAAAAATTCTTAGAATCTCTTACTAGTCTTTACAGAGAACTAGGCCACATCTTGCCCTCAGCAAGCTTCCAGTCTTGGGATAAAACAAGGCCATGGACTAGCTGAGCCCATGACACCTGGAAACAATGAGAGAGGGATCAACAAAGACCTTCCCAAGGACTGAGCTCTGAACTCAAAGCGGGAGGATTGAAAAGGGGGGTGAGTGGGAGTTGGGGATTGGAGACACCTGGCTTATGGAGAGGCCCCTCAACAGCCTGCTAAGGAATTGCTCACCCAATGGAGATGATACACAGATTAGCATGGGTTTGTTTTGTTTTGTTTTGTTTTGTTGGTTTTTTGGTTTTGCTTTTGGTTTTTTTGTTGTTGTTGTTGTTGTTTTGTTTTTTGTTTTTTGTTTTGTTTGTTTTTTGAGACAGGGTCTCTCTGTGTAGCCTTGGGTGTCCTGAACTCAATTTGTAGACCAGGCTGGCCTTGAACTCACAGCGATCCACCATCCTCTGCCTCCTGAGTGCTGGGATTAAAGGCGTGCGCCACCACACCTGGCCACAGATTAGCATGTTAAGATTAGTCTTGATGCTACTGAAATGGAAGACCAGGTAAAGGCACTTGTCGTCAAGCCAGCAGCCTAAATTCAACCCCAGGGACCCACATGGTGGAAGGATACAACCAACTCCACAAACTGTCCTCTAACCTTCTCCATGCACATGCTGTGGCATGACCACCATCACCAAATAAATAATAATAATAATAATAATAATAATAATAATAATAATAATAATAATAAATAACCCACTCTAACCTCAATAGAGACTAGGGTTCAAGATCAAACAAAGGACAAGGGACAAGGAGGAGGAAACAATTGTTTGGTCCATCTGAGTGGTGGTGTGAGCAACATCAGGTGACAGCCAGTGTCTTAGCTTGCCTTGTGTTGCTGTGATAAAACACTGACCAAAGCAAGTTGAGGGAGGAAAGGGCTTGTTGGGCTCGCAGTTTACTTTCTAGCTCTAGGAAAGGCAAGCCAAGAACTCAAGATGGGAGCATGGAGGCAGTCCTGGAGCAGAGACCTGGGAGGAATACTGCTTGCTAGCTCGCTTCCATGCTTCTTCTATAGCCCAGACCTTCCTGCCTGGGAATGGTACCACTCACATCAACCAGCAATCAGAGAAAAATGCCCGCAGAGACATGCCCACAGGGCAGTGATTCTTCCTGTTGGCTGAGAGTCCCTCTTCCCAGGTAACCCCTGGTTTGTGTCAAGTTGACAGCTGAAGCTAACTAGGACAGGCAGGCAGCACAGAAGGAGGGAGCTGAGCTCAAGAAGTATAGAACTCTCCAAATATAAAAGAGCGTTTGAAAGTCAAAACAACGGACAAAAGCAAATCATACAGTTTTTAAAAACAATACAAAAACCGTAAATATCCCATATACGTGAAAACACACATAGGAGAAATACAAATGGCTACGCTGAATCACCCATTAGCAGCCTGGAAGCGGCCACCCTGGAGGGAAGCTGGCTCTATGCTTTTGCTTGTGACATGCTGTCTCCCCAAAGGTCCAAAGGCAGTGGAGCTCACTGGCTGTGGGCGTTAACCGTGGTCAAACCTCCAAAACTGTGAGCCAAAACATTCTCTTTCACTTTATAAGCTGATTTATCTCAGGCAACAGAAAGCTGGCAGATACAACTGTAAGGATTCAGTTGTCAGGGCTGGAGAGACGGCTCCATGTTTAAGAGCATGCACTGCTCCTCCAAGGGGACCGAGGTTTAGTTACAGCACCCACATCCGGAAGCTCACAACTGCCTGTAACTCAGGCTTCATGGGATCCAGTGACCTGGCCTGGTCGGCTAGGGCAATTGCTCCAATGAGCATATACTCACATGCACATACGTATTTACACATACAATTTAAAAAATAATTAAAAATAGAACAGAGAGTGGGATGGCTCACCTCTGTAATCCCACCACTTGGGAGGCAGAGGCAGGTGGATTGCGTGAGTTTGAGGTCAGCCTGGTCTACAAAGCAAGTCCATGGCTACACAGAGAATTCCTGTCTCAAAAAATAAATAAACAAACAAACAAAACAGAAAGACCAATCATAGCTTGGTCGCTGTCAGGAGTTGAATCTGTTCTCTTCAGATCCTCAAAATCTGCAGATCCACAAAGTCCTTACATAAAATGAGGTAGTATTTACCTATGACCTACAATCAACCCCATATACTTTAAATTATCTCTGGACTCCTTATATACCTAATATAGTGTAAATGCTATATAGATAGCTATATTATATTGTTCAGTTAACAACAAAGTAAAAGGCTTAAATATGCTTGATACAGATGACATTTTATAAAACATTTTCCACTCATGTTTGTTTAAATACATGGATGTAGGATTCACAGCTGTGGCCAACTATATTGCTATGCTGGTTTTTAATAAGGGAAAGAAAGAAACAAACAGAGAAAGAGAGAGAAACAAAGAAAGAAAGGAAGGAAGGAGGAAAAAAGGAAGAAAGGCCAAAGGAAGGAAGGGTGAAAGAGAGAAAGGTAGAAGAAACGGGAGGTGGGGGGAGAGAGGAGATGGGCGGGGGAAGAGGAGAAAGATCCAGAAGGGATAAACCAGTGAAAGAGTAGAGGGTGGAAACAGACGGAGGAATGTGAACGCGGTGGCACTTAGACTGTACACATACACTAAATAAAGGATAGAAGTGATCCATCAGTAGAATAGACACAAATGAACCCAGCTGCATACCAAACTCATGACTTCCAAGAGAAAGAACCACTGTCCTGTGCACCATTAGGGAAGTAGGGAAATAGTCTAAGGGAATAGGGGGGCTGCAAAGAAACCCCAACCTTCTCACAGTAGGTGTGTTGTTAGCATATCTACCTAAAAGTTCTGACACTAAACCAAGTGTGCAGCCTATAATCCCAGAGGCTTGGGAGACTCAAGCAGGAAGACCATGAGTTCAAGTCTTGCCTGGGCTACCAAACAAGTTGAAAGCCAGCCTGGGTCATTTATCAAGACCCTATCTCAAATTTTAAGACAATTTCAGGCCAATGAAATGGCTCAGAGGGTAAGGGTGCTTACCACCGAGCCTGATGGCCTGAATTTGATCCCTAGAACCTAACAGGGGAAGGAGAGCGCCAACTCTTGCAAGTTGTACTCTGACCCTCTATATGTGCACTGTGGCTAGTGCAGGCACACGCACATGTTCACACATGCGTGCACACACACACACAAATGCAAAAAATAAAAACATTTTAAAGGTCCTTGTGGCTAAGTGGTAGAGTATTTACCTAGCAAGTGCAAAGCCCAGGTTCCATATCCTAATGCTAATAAATAAAATTTCTAATACCATTGTTGTATATTATAACAAAAATTCATAAATATATTGGCAGTTGGGGGAATGTCAACATAGAAATAGAAAAAGAGCAACAAAATAGACGAAGCCCATGGTATCAGGTGTTGTTCCTGTTGGTCCATATGCTTGAAGCCTCTCCATACAAAATGCCTCAGCTCTATTCTCCCAAGAACATGAAGCCCAGTCTTGGGTCTTGGGTCTTAATTCCCAGTACAAGACACTAGGACTTATGGATGAAATCTCTGGGTCCAGGGAGAGGACAAAGAAAAAGCCATCCTGAAACATCTCAGAAGAGCTCACAGAGTCAAGAGCACATGGCAAAAGTACAAGAGCTGTCTTCTCTTGCTGGACAAACTTTAAACATGTTTAAGCATAAAAAATAATTTACAATAGGATACTACAACACAGTGAATGAAAAATAAATCCATGGGGCCAGCAAAATGGCTCTCCTGAAAAGAAAGGCTCTCTCTGTGTAAGCCTGATGACCCGAGTGAGCCTCAGAAACTATGTGAAACAGGAGAGAACCAACTCTACAAAGCTGACCTGTGACCTCCACATGCATGCCATAACACAAACACCCTCATAATAATAAAAATAAACCCACTAGAAAAAGTACAGAATTTTAAGTCATAATTTTCAACCCCCAGTATAACTATAGATTCAGACAAATGATCAAAGCTAAAGCTACTAGGTGAAAGGTTATTGGAGAAAAAGGAACAGGGTCTCAAGACTGGCACAGTCAGAATTCTAACAACAGTAGGAAGGGTACAGCAAAGCACAGTCAAGTAAACAGGCAACAGCAGGCAAATCCACTCTGTCTGTACCTCAATTGCTGTCACAGAAATTCCTAGGGCCTGGATAGTATTGGTGTCCAACACAATCACACAAATCCATCTGATCTGGAGGAAACAGACAAAGACAGCGTGGGACAGTCTACAGGGCACCAGGCTGGAGTTGTACAAAAGAGTTCAATGAGCCCCAGCATAGTGGCGCAGACCTTTAATCCCAGTACTCTGAGTTCAAAGACAGCCAGGGTTACATAAAAGTGGGGGGCGTCTAACCCAGATCTAAGGAGTTACTGCAACCAATGCATTGTGTGCCCTCTGCTTGGATCCTGGACAGTCTAACAAGCCATAGGTGCATGTCAGAGTAGGGCTAACGGGGAAGTTAGCACATTAAAGGACAAAGTGTGGGGCAGAAGAGTTGGCTCAGTGCTTAAGAGCACTGGCTTCTCTTTCAGGTGACCCAGCCTCCATGCCCAGCATCCATGTGGTGGCTCACAAGCATCTGTAACTCCAGTCCCAGTGGGTATAACAGCATCTTCTGCCCTCCACGGACACTACATGCATGTGGTGAACACACACACACACACACACACACACACACACACACACACACACACTCTTATGGCAGCAGTGTCTCCTCATATTTAAGAATCTGAGCATCTGTTCTTTTTTCTTTTAAACTAAGGTTCCTTTTTAATGTAAACAATCTTATTTTTAGTTATGTGTACATGTGTGTAGGAATGTGCATTCATGTACGGTGGCCTCTGGAGGCCAGAGGGAGTGTAGAATCCCTTGCTTGCAAGCCACCTGACATGAGTGCTGGGATCTGGTACGTCCAGGGCCATCTATCTAACCCCAAACATCCCCTCTTTAATTTTTTTAAACAATTTATTTAATTTTATTTTATGAGCTTAGTGTGGGGATGTCAGATTCCCTGGAACTGGAGTTACAGACAGTTGTGAACTGCCATGTGGGTGCTGGGAATTGAACCTAGGGCCTCTGGAAGAGCAGCCAGTGCCCTTAACTGCTGAGCCATCTCTCCATCTCTCCAGCCCTGGTCTTTACTTTTTTTTTTTTTTTTCTATTTTATGTGTATGGGTGTTTTGCCCGTTAATGGGATTAAAGCCAGGGCCCTGCACCTGCAAGGCAAGCCCTGGGTTGCTGAGCTGTATCCCCACACCTGGGAATGCGCTGTCTTTGCCGACATCCAGAGGTGGATTTCATGATGTCTGTATCTTACTTCTAAACAGCTAAGTAAAAACAGGTAAAGCAACTGTATATTGAGAAACAGAATGCAAATCCGAAGAATGTGAACAATGGGATAGAGATATCTGTGACGTGATTCAACAGTTCTGCACACTGGAAATGTCACAATGAAGCCTTAAAAAAAAACCATGCAGGTAGCTCGGATGCTTCGGGACTTCGGATGCCCACTTCACAGTGCATGGAGGCAAATGTGAGAACTGCCCTGAAGCAGGACCAAGATGCCAGGTGATGTCATGGGCACCCAGGCAGTGATGGGATGGGCACCCAGGAAGTGATAAGATTGGCACCCAAGCAGTGATGGGATGGGCACCCGGGAAGTGATGTCATGGACACCCAGGCAGTGAAGTCATGGGCACCCAGGCAGTGATGGGATGGGCACCGAGAAAGTGATGTTATGGGCACCTGGGCAGTGATGTCATGGGCACCTGGGCAGTGATGGTGCTGCCATCGGCTGAAGTAGTGGCCCCCTTGGAGAAGCCAGGTTTTAGGTAGGATGGCAAGGAGGAGGAGAAGGTGAAATATTCAATTTAGATATTCAAAGTCCACACAAGGACTGAGCTATCAGCTCTCAATCAAATATAAGCACATGCTTAGCAGGAGGCTGGACAACTCAGTGGGTAAAGATGCTTGCAGCCAAGCCTGACATTGAGTTTGAACCCTGAGTGAAGGAGAAAGCTGACTCCCATGGTTATCCTCTGACCTCCCCCAGGCATATATTTTTAAAAGAAAAGATAAATCAGAGAGAGAAATGTAAGAAAATATGGGGTTTGTGAGAACTGTAGATTTTACCTCCACCTGTGTGCAGTGCAAAGCTGGCTCACATTCGAGAAGGGAAGAGAGATTTGTGAACTGCCTCAGAAGCAGCCCGGGATGCCCAGGTGACAAGGGGTCTCCAAGATTCCAGCATGGACACCCAGGCAGTGACATGTCCAACATGTCTCTGTGCTGCCAAGCACAACAGTGGCCCCACTGATCCCCACTCTATCTGCTTGGACCTCCCCCAGATGCCCTGGGGTGGGGGTGGGGGGCGGCCAAAGAGGGATCACTCCTAATTTCCTTCTTTCCAGGTGCTTTATCCCAACTGTAGCTTCCTGGGGAGAAGGCAGGCCTTAGGAGACACACACACACATACATACTTGTGTGTGTGTATAATTTTTTATGTGCCTTAGTGTTTTTGTCTGCATGTATTCTATGTGAGGCTGTCAGATCTTGGAGTTACAGTTGTGAGCTGCCATGTGGGTGTTGGGAACTGAACTGAGGTTCTCTGAAAGAGCAGTCAGTGCCCCAACCACTGAGCCATCTCTTTAGCCTCAGCCTTACGATTTTTAGCATGCTCTTTCAAAGAAGGTCAAGGGCCATTTGGTGTCCAAACAGCAAGAGATAAGTGATCAAAGGCTCCAAGGCAAGTCCGAGCCAAACATTAAAAGCAAGAAAGATCAGAACTGACCACATCACAGACATCCATCACTGGGCAGCAGCCGATCTCAATGATATGAGAATACAGCTAGGAAAGGAAAAGTGGGGATCGAGCGGCCACTCAAATGGGTATGACATCACCAAGATGAAGCCAGATTGTCACCAACTGGAAAAACCCAAATCAGAGTGGGCTCTCCACCATCTGTAGATGCACCACCCAGCACCAACCGAGTCAGCATTTTCACCCTTCTATCAGGTTGCTTGCAGCCACATCAACAGATCATAATGGCAGAAATAAAGTGTTCTCTCACACTGGTCTGCTCCAGTTACACGGTCTGACCACCGCCAATGGGAAAGCTGAGAACTTTTCATCATGGAACACATTTGTGAAACTCGTTGGCGTTCACAAACTGTTCCCTGCACACCTGGCCTGCTCGGTCTCCTCTGACCAGAGCACGCTATATCATATTCAGAAAGTGCTTATAGGCTCACACTTGCATGGAAAAACACCAGCAGCTGACAGAAAAATGAAACCCCATCTTGGCTCTGGAGAAATGGTCCCATCGGGGAAACACATAAGACTATTTGATCAGATTTAATAAGCTTTAACAAAGTCCAGGTGAGGGGCTCTATCTGGAAAAAAACAGAAGACTCCAGCTCCAGGAAATAACTCAGGAAAGGGTAAAGGGCTCAAAGCCATGCATCACCATGGTAAGAGGCAGTCAGGACTCAGACTCTGAAAACAGAGCCTGTTCATGTAATCCCAACTGGAGATGCCAGGTTCGAGTTTTCTGCTTTGTCTCATTCGTGGTTACTAAATTTTATGTATTCACATAAAACCATGTGTGTACATATTAAATGAAAGTAGAAGTAAAACTGTCTAGGGAATTGATGGGGAAAAGGGAGAAAAGGAGGAGGAAGAGAGGAATATATTCAACACACAATATAAAACAACACTTTTATAAGACAAAAATCTCAAAATGTCTTGAGGTTGGAAGGACTTTGCTTTCCCTCCATGCCTTGACGCTTTATGCTTTGTCTTAGATGTAACCAACTTTAAAATCCCTCTCTCCTTCTCTGAGACATGTTCATGCGATGTTGCCCAAGCTGGGGCAAAACTCAGAATCTTCCTTCTCCATCTCCTTACTGCCAGGATTACAAATGTGTACCACCACATCCAGGCCAATACATCAGTGCTCATACTGCGTGTACAACACACACACACACACACACACACACACACACACACACACACACACACACACACACACAACAAGGACATCACAGAGCCAACCCTAAACACATCTAGTCTGTAATATTCTAAAGGTGGAACACAAGGGACACTGTTCCTGGAGTTTAAGAGAAGCAGTTCCTTGTCCCAGTAAGACCTGCTGTATTTTATGTGCAGAGGCACAAGGCCATGCCTGCCACTCAGGAGAGCTTGGTTTTCCACGTGTGAGTGCTCAGTGACATATAGGCATGCTGTTTATAGCGCCCTGGTGTGCCCTCGTTGGCTTTAGGTTTGAAACTCTAAGCCCCAGTATGTGTCTTTGCTAAGAATAGGGCCTCCAAGCCTACAAATGCTGTTGAGAGCCAGGAAGGGAATGGTTCTCACTGTGGGAAAACCCAAAGGATGGATCAAGGCTGCAGCCTGAGCAAACAGATCCACTGAAAATACTATTCAAACCACCTGTAAGTACTGCCATAGAGCTCTGTGGTCCCTGAGGACATTCGGTCCTACAAACCTAGCACCTGGGACACAGGGCTGACCCCACCAGAGCACACTGATGCTCAGAGGGGGCTGCATGAAATGAAGACGCCATAGAAGGTCCTTCAAGGGAGTTTTCAAAAGTCTGTGGCTAAAATCCAACTCAATTATAAAATGAGTCTTACTCTTCTTGGGGAAGACTAAGCCGAGGGCTGCAGCGTATGGACTCTGATGGTTGTTCTATTCAAACTCCACTGCCAAACGTGCATGAAGTAAAACCAGGACTCTTTAGTGGGTTTCCATGTAAGGGATCACCCCAGGGGCAGGGGGTGGGGCTCAGGGATGAGTTTACCTGCATATTGGAGGAATTGGGCTCTTCCACTCCCATCCCCTTGCATTATAAAAAGTAAAACAAAGACACACACACACACACACACACACACACACACACACACACACACGAAGAAAAGAAAAAAACAACAACGATCACTCAAAACCATAAACTTTGGGCCACTTTTTATCACAATATATTTGCCAATATCTAAGGGACAGATCGGCAGGGGTTAAAATTTCTGTTCACAATCCTTCAACAACATAGAGATGGCTGAACAGCACATTGGTAGACAGCAAATATCATCTTCAGCCTCCCAGGCAAGTGGTTTTAAATACATAAACAATTATGGTATGATTTCAGAAAAATCTTTGTTTAAATCTATGCAATCTCTTAGTGCCCAACCCTCCTCCCCATCTCCCAAACAGAAATAAGAAACCCAAGCAAAGATTGACACATCTTTTATGTACAAACAGATCAGTGGTACAGATGAAATCCTTTTCATAAATGCCTGGGGCAAATGTGACCTCTCTCAGTGTGAAGGACTGATCCTTCCTCCCTGCCCAGGTAACCATTCCTTGGCAGGACACTTGTGGGGTCTCCTGTGAGTACCAGAAGCCCCTCTGGGTCTAGGTAGAAACCTTGCCACCTCCCCACGGAGGAGACGTGATATGAATGTCATCTGCTGCCCAGGACCTGGGGGTATTAAACTGTTCCTTCCCAAGAACTTGACTCTATTTCCTGGCAGTAGCCCAGAGGAAGGGGAGAAAGGGACCAACAATAGTGTGAGGAGGTTAAAAACAAAAAATCTGGGTATTTTGATTTGGGGAGGGGGAGAAGGAAAAAAAAAAGAAAACTTGATAATCAACGGAACCCTGTCAAGCCACTGTATCAAATTCACCACAGGGAAAACCGTAGGAAGATCATTACTTAGCACCAATTTCTTTGACTCTAGAGTTTTTCCTTTTCCTTTCAGCCCTTGGCTGTGAGAAGCTGTGGGGCTCAGCTTAGCCTCGTCAATACTTCCAATCAGTAACTGAGTGTGAAAGGCACGCGGTCACATGCCAGAGAAAAAATAGCAGCTCACACCACTGAGGCAGCTCCCCTGGAGGGTCATGCTACCATGGGGGAACGTGAGGGACCCCAGAGTCTCTTCCTGGCTTCTCCAGGCTGTCAGCTTTACTCAAAGCGACGTAGGTGGTTGTAGAGTGACTGCACGTAGGTGAAGACACACATGGGGTCTGGCTTCCGGCCCATCACCATCATATCCTCCACTTCAATGAGGCGCTCACAGTTGGCCAGGTCCCTGAAACACAGAAGCCCCATCAGAGCATGGTCCCGGAGAACAACCAGTGCCACAATTGAGCTATTATTGTCACCGTCTCCAA
The DNA here is from genome assembly GCF_964271855.1 of Acomys minous. NCBI lineage: Eukaryota > Metazoa > Chordata > Mammalia > Rodentia > Muridae > Acomys > Acomys minous. The sequence goes on along the minus strand of NC_140498.1, from coordinate 212,450 downwards.
ACAGAATTCACTCAGAGCCTGAGGTGTTCAAGTGCACACCAGAAGGGAATTCACACACTCCAAGGGAACCCTGGGAGCAGCTAAGTCAATGGGTATTTCCCAGACTTCCATGGCCACAAACCACCTATGCAGCTCATACAGATGTAAGGAAATTGCACATGTCGGTATCATGTGGCAAGTCAGCAAGAACTGTGAAAGCAAATGTAAAATTGAGGCAAAATGCTAATTTCACCCATTTGCTTCCTCAGACAGTACCCTTGTTTTTTATTTGTTTGTTCTCTGTGTGTGTAGGCCTGGATGTCCTGGAACTTGTTTTGTTGACCAGAGCTGGCTTCAAATTCACAGAGATCTACCTGCCTCTGCCTCCCCAGTGCTGGGATTAAAGCTGGGTGCCACCACCACCCAGCTATTTTTGGTTCTTTGAGAAGGGAGCTTGCTGTGTAGCCAGCCTAACCCTAAACTCATGATCCTCCTGCCTCAACCTCCAAAATGATGGGATTATGATCTTGTACCTTCATACCCAACTATGAACTAGTCTTTTAAACTTAAAAAAAAAAAAAAGCCAGGGGTTGGAAAGACGGCTCAGTGGTTAAGAGCACTTACTGCTCTTCCAGAGGACCTGAGCTCAGTTCCCAGAGCCCACATCAAATGACTCATAGCATCTGTAACTCAGGATATCCGACCACCTCTGGCACCTAAACTCATGGGCACATAGCCACATACAGACATGTAGAGAGACACATCTACACATAATTAGATGGATAAATAGACAAACAGGCAGGCAGGCAAACAAAAACCACAATCCAGCAAGGCACTGTAGCCCATGACTTTAATCCCAGCACTTGGAAGGCAGCCACAGGTATATCTCTTAAGTTCGAGGCCAGCCTGTTCTACAAAGTGAGTTCTAGGCCATTCAGAGTTACCCAGTAAAACCTTGCCTTAAAAACAAAACAAAAATTAAACCATGGCTCACAGGGCTGGAGAAATAGTTCATTTGGTGAGTGTCTTGCAAACACAAGGACCCTATAACATCCCCAAAAACTACATTAAAAAAAATAAAAATAACAAAGCCAGGCACAGTGATGCATACTTGTATCCCAGCGCTGTGGAGGATGGGGACATTCAGAGACAAGCAATGCTCTGGTGACCAGTCAGCCCAGGCTGATTGATGAGCTCCAGGCACCTGAGGAATGACAACTGAGTTGTCCTTTGACCTACACACATGACCCACAGTAAGGAAGGTGAATTTAACCATGATTCAGCAAATACATACATGCTGTTGACCTCTGTAACCACAAGCTCTGCATTCATGGATTTAAACCTTATATAAAAATTAGTAAAGACCTGATGGCCCGCTTCAGTCCTCTTTGGGCACCTTGCATACATATGAGCATGCACACACAAAGGCACATACATAAACATAAATAAAAATAAAATAAATTATATATAATATATACATATAGATGTATATATAGGTATATGTGTATGTGTGTGTATATATCTTGTTTTTGTTTTTTAAGATAGAGTTTCTCTGTGTGGCCTTGATTTGCTTTGTAGACCAGGCTGGCCTTGAACTTACAGACATCTGCCTGCCTCTGCCACCCAGAGTGCTGGGATTATAGGCATGTACCACCATACCCAGCTCTTAAATAAATATATTAAAGAAAAAAAGTGTATCAGTACTAAAAATGTAAACTCATTAGACAGGCTCCTGGGGAGATGGCTCAGTGGATAACAGTGTTTGCTGTGAGGACCTGAGTTCCCTAACACCCATATAAAAAGCTAAGCATAGCCAGGCATGATGGTGCACCCCAATAAGCCTAACAGGCAGGTGGATCTCTGTGAAATTGAAGCCAAGGGCTACCCAAAGAAACTCTGTCAAAAAAAAAAAATGCTGAGCATGGATGCACATGCCTTTAACCCCAGCACTGCAGGAGCAAAGTCAGGCAGATCCAGGGGTTCACTGGCTAACCAGCATAGCTGAAATGGTGAGCTGCCAGTTCAGTGATACCCTGTCTCAAGTCACTAAGGCAGAAAGCGACAGAGGAAAGCCCCCATTATCTTCCTCTGGAGTCTGCATGCACACACATGGGTACGCATACCCATACACTGTGCATGTACCTTTGCAACACACACACACACACACACACACACACACACACACACACACACACACACACTGCAGAGCAGATAATGGGAAAAAGAAACCTTAGTACGAAATATAAACTGCTAGCTCAGATGCCAATACTGACAATCCTTTCACCCCACACTGCCCATTTCCTGGGCAGTCAGTCAGAATCCACCTCTGCTCACCCCTGACTCCCAGCAGGCTTGTAGAAAAGCTATGCTTCCATATTGTCTTTATACACCTTGCTCTCCACCTTGCTCCCCCAGAGCCCAGGCAGATGGGAGACCCCAGCAAGCAGCAAGCCAGGGATCCCCAATCCTATCCTAGAGCTTGCAGCCAGCTCAGCACAATTCATGCAGCACTTTCACAGGACAGCTCCCCAGACAAAGACTGTAACATTAGCACCACTGGGCTCTGCTCTGGAGAGCTGGCCAGAAACCAAATGTCAAGGCGAAATGGAGACATCTGTCCCGGATCCCATCCCCGCCTCCCACCTCCCCCTGGGGCTGTAGAGGGTGACCTGTAAGGGTACCCAGAGGCTACATGATGGTGACAAATGGGTTTGGCACCCTTTCTCCCCAAAACAGACCAAGGTAGGGCTTCGGTGTCAGGGATGTCCAGCTACAAAGGTGTTCTGTGGCCAAGAGTTGAAAATTCTTGAGTCCTTCAGAGGCTGGGGACCTGAGTTCACCTTCCAGTGCTATCACTTGTCCTCTGGTAACACATCCCCACATTTCAGGGAGAGCCCCAGCTTCCCGCACCCTCTCTTTCTCTCAAACCTGCTATTCAGAAACCCCCGGGGTGCATGCAAACCAGCCCCACATGAGTCCATAGGGTCATCACTGACAGTGGTAGCTTCTATGGTGCCTTTGATGGTCTCTCGTGTTAAATGAGGACAGCACTAGAAGCCCAGCGCCTCAGCTTTGGAAGAAAGCTGGTCTTCACACACTATCTGGTCCCAATAAAGGCTCTCTCTCCACTTATTCCCCATCCCCCAGGTCCAGGACTGTTCTGACCCCTGTGCAGGAAGGCTTTGTCCACCTGGAAAGTTGTCCCTCGTGTCATAGCTTGCCCTTGGCTTCCTTGTACATTTTACCTCTGACTCCCACAAGACTGTTCCCAGCTAACTTTTCCCCTACAAGAGGACCCTTTACATGGTAGACTAGAACCTTTGCACCTGTGTCTTCCCCTAAACTGAAGTCTGTTTCCTGAATTGTCCTCTCAAAGGGCAAGGAGGATATTCTCTCCCCTGCTTTCAAACACGTTCCAGCCAACACCCTCATGCCCTGCGCAGGAAGCAAGTCCTCCAGATAAGCAAGCTACAAAGATGGAAGTAAAGGCCTCACCCTGGTGTCACCCTCCACTGCCCTGACAACAAGTCATGGACAAAGTGCTGCCTTTCCCTGCAGGTAAACAAGAACTGGTCCCCACCCTACCCCCACTATCCTTTCTAAGTTGTGCAGAATGGGGTGGGGGGTGGGGGGTCAGGGGGTGGGAAGATGGGGGAGTGAGGGGGTGGGGGTGGGGGGTGGTTGGGGTGTGTGCAGTTTCTAAGAAAGAGAATCGCAGCATGCACATGCAGCCAGCATCTCTCAGCACTCTTTCCTAGATCACTTCCGCCTTTCACTCACTTCCTTCTCCAGTCACTTCCTACAAGTGCATCAGAACCCCTGCCTTTGATGCCATTGTCTGCTCCACAGCTGACCCTTAGGGACACTTTCCTTTCACCCATCTTGTCCCTGCAGATAGAACATGTTCCTTCAGAGGCACTGTGGTGCCAGCTACAAAGGCAACAAGATTCCTCCAACTGCCAAACAGGAAAACACTGCTACACTTGCTTGAGCATGTTGCAGCCAGCCATGAACCTCCCAGGAGTCAGATACGGGACAGTGACAGCTACCACTGACTTATCAAGAGGTATGTCTCAAAATATTAGAGGCCCCAATTGGCCTTTACTTTTTTTTTTTTAATGTGCTTTTGTTACAGTGATCCAGGTTTGTTTAAATAATCCAGACTACATGGAGAAGTTCACAACACTCAGATGACTTCAAATGTCACCCACAACCTGAGGCAGGGGCGACGCTGGCTTACTATTATGTACCTTAAAGAGTTTTTTGTTTGTTTGTTTGTTTTTTACTCTTTATTGCATCTTTAGCTACCCCAGGCCGTGGAGGAGAAGCTGGAGGTAATTTTTAAGACTGTTCTAAAAGCAGACCAGGGGTGGGACTGTGGCCTCCTGTCTGGGTTTAGACACAGACACATGGGTTCTACAAATAGTGCTCAGGCCCCTCTGCTGCCTGTAACTGGAGAGCAGGCGCATTCCGAGCAGGGCAAGTGGGAAGCCTTGTCCTGCACGTCCTGCGGCTTCCTGTGCTACGGGCAGGGGTGGGAAGGAAAGGTGCAGAAGGGTCAGGCACACGCCCTACTTTGTCCCTTCCATAAAAGGAGCTGCTCTGCCCTTGTTCCAGGCCCTAAACACCTGTCAGGCAAAGGACGCTTTTGCTGTCAGCAAGGCATCACTCACACAGATTAGGAGACAAGGAACTTCTGGGCCCAGAAGTTATAGGGAGGCGGGAGGGAGGGGGAGGGGGGGAATACACATTTACTCCCAAGGTTCCTAGTGCATTTTTTATACTGGCTCATGGAAAGTTCTGGAAGCATTCCTTTCCTGGATGAAGAGTTTAAGAACACTATCAGTGGGTCCTTTTTTTTTTCAAAGGCCATGCCTCAGTTGGACACCAGGCTTCTCTCAGTCCAGGCTGTCTGTTCCCAAAATGGTCTTTTTGTTGTTGTTTGTTTTGTTTTTCTGAGACAGGGTTTCTCTGTGTAGTAAGGCTAGTTGTCCTGGACTCTCTTTGTAGACCAGGATGGCCTCGAACTTAGAGCAATCCACCTGCCTCTGCCTCCCAAGTGCTGGGATTAAAGGCGTGCGCCACCACGCCCAGCTTCAAAACGGTCTTTTTGAGCCACCCTCGGCATTAGTGGCTCCCAGTGACTTTCAAAGCGCCGTGTATCCACTCAGATGTTGCTGGCATTGGCTCCAATAACCTCAGGCAAGTGTCCCATGCATGCAGCTTGTCTAGCCAGGGATTCCAAGAAGCCAGGGGTCTAAGCACTCCCTTCCCAGGAGGCCCTGTGGACCAAGCCCATCTCCACAGCCCTCTCTCCCCAGTTCCTGAGAGGTAGTCTCCCAGATGACTCATAAGAGGAGGTACCTTCTCAGGCTCTGAATAAGCTCCCCACACAGACCTACCTCTGATGGCCCTCCCTACTCTTTACAGTCAGCAAAAAAGCCAGACTTCATCTCTGAGGTCCCATCACACCCTGCTCCCCTCCCCAGCCATAGGGAGGTAGGGCCAGGGCCCTATCCTGCTGTTTGCTTGGGGAGAGAAGAGAGCCAAGCCTGGCCAAGCCCCCCCCCCCGCACCTCCCCCACACCAGGTTGAGAATAGAAGAAACATCTGTGTGGAGTCTGGAGACTCTGTGAACTCAAACCTCCTGCTGGGAAAGCACATCCAGGATTCACTCTGGCCCTCACTGCCTAGAGAAGCTATGTTCCTTAGACCATGGGGCACAGGGCCACCACCACATTGCCCAAGACTGTCCCTCTCCCTGCTACAACACAGCTGGATCCTTAGCTGTAGGTAACCAAAGTGGCATAAACTGGCACTGCTTAGCCCTCTAAGCTTCAAGGCAAAGAATGCTGTAAGCCAAACCTGGCCTCTCTGACCGGGGTGAGTTGGAGGGTACCTACGTGGGATCTCTGACCCTACACATTCTAGTCTGACGTTGACAGCCGCCATTCCTGAGTTTCAAGCAGCTGGGCCTCTTCCTGTGAACCACCCCTCCCAACATCATGCCGCGACACTTGGCTTGAGGCCACCATCGTCTGGATCCAGTTGCATAACACACTCGTCCAAGCTGTTTCTGCTATTAGGATGACAGCTAATCCCAAGCAGCCAAGAGAGGGAAGGCTTTGAAAAGTACGCAAGGCACTCCTCTGACCCCAAAGGGACCGAGAAGCCAAATCGACACAACAGGCATGGACCCCTGTCCCCAAGCCTCAGGTTGAGGAGCTCTAAGCCAGACACACACACCCCTTCTGCCTCCATAGGGAGCACTTATGCCCTAAAGGGAGACAGTGGCTATGGCTCCAGGCAGGCTTCCAATGGGTTCTGAGACCTTTGTCTCCATCCCTTCTTTCTCCATCCAGGCTCAAGTCCTGGTGTGGAGGACCAGAACTGAGTGCTGTGGCTGGAAACAGAATCCAACCAATCGCTTGAGAACAAATGGAGATGTGGGACCTGAGGGCTCAACCAGGACAAACATAGCCCCTCAGAGGCTGCACAAGAAGCACAAAGGCATAATGACAGCCACTCTGGAGCCAGCCTTCCTTCTCTCTAGTCTTCAGAAAGCATCAGGAAGCCCTGATGTATTTATTATGGTCTGTGTCCTGCTCTCTGCTTCAGGAACTCTGCTGTGCCACCCTGTGATGAGGACCTGACCCCGTGACTGGAGTTAACCAATAAGAGGCCCTGGGGCAAGAACAGGACGGGCAATGAGGTCAGAGCATTTACCTGGGCAGGCCCCTTCCAGCCAGTTCCCAGTGTGCTGGCTGTAACCTCACATCCATGGCTTAGCTCCCCTCAGACAGCTTCCCATAGACCCAGAGCTTATAGCACTCTCCTGCAGTGTATCTCCCAGGAAGGCAGGTGCCAGTGTTTGAATACGGCTTATGGCTTGTATTCACCCTAACTGTGCTAGGCACAATCCTTAATGTAACTGTGCTGAGAGACAGTGCAGTTACTGAGAGGGTGCTGTCCCACCAGGGCACCTGCCCCTTCTCACATCTCTGCCTATAACCTCAGAAAGAATCTTTACAAAAAACACCCTGTGACTCTTCTTCTCTGTTGTTAACTTGAGTGGATTTATCTGCATGAAAGCACGCCTCTGGGTGTGTCTGTGAGAATGTTTCCACAGAGGTTTAACTGAGATGGGAAGACCCATCCTGAATGTGGGTGGTTCAGTCTTAGGGGCTGAGGTCCCTGCACCAAATAAAAAGGAGAAAATGCATGGAGCATCACCATCCCCTACCTCCTCTCCCCTCCTCCCCTCTCTTTCTGCTTCCTGTCTGTGGATACAATGTGACCAGCTACCTGATACTCTGTTGCCTTGCCTCTCTCAAACTGTGAGCCAAAAAACAAAACACAAAAACCTTTAAAAACCTTCCTTCCTTGGAGCCTTTATCAGATATTTTGTCACAGCAGTAAAATATATATATAAAGGAACACACCCTCCCCAGCTGGAATACACACCTGTGACCCACAGGGTCCTGACAACTCATGATCTGAGAGTTACTCTTAGCCAAAAACCAGATCCCAAACGGGTTTTCCAAGCACATCCTGATCCCAGAACTGTGCTCCCCGCCCCCAGATCCTCTCCTTAGGAGTGGGACATACAAGTGTCATAGTTTGAATATGGCTTGCCCCCACCCAGACACATGTCGAGGCCTGATCCCTGCTGTCACGTGTTGAAAGGCAGTGGAGCTTTTAAGAGACATTTAGATCACCAGAAGCCACCCTTATGAAGGGATTAATGTGGTTGTAGCCAGAATGGGTAAGTTTTCTCAAGAAGAGGTGGTCATATAGCACCAAGGCCCCTTTGTCGCCCCAACCCACACCCTCCACGCACAGGTGACACTTGGTTCTTGGCTTTTCATCATCAACTGAAGCAGCATGCAACCCTCAGCAGAAGACAAGCAGCCCCCAGCACCATGATCTTGAATGTCCAGCCTACAGAACCAAGAGCCAAAACAAACCTCTTTATGAACCACCTAGCCTCTCATGTTCTGTTACAACAGAAAACAAGCCTAAGGCAAGAGGTAATTTCATAGTCTTATGCTATGACAGTATGTAGGAAAGCATAATCTACTTTTAAAATACACCAGGCAATCCAGGTTTTCTGATGAGGACCTTGACCCCAGCCTGAGAGGATGTACACAGCATCCCTGCCCCACTACCCCTCAGGCTGTGTGGGGCTGGTTTCCCAGACTATACAGCAAAGGCTGAGCACCCAGCAAGGAAGAGCAGAAACAGCTCCATCACTGAGCACATCCTTCACCAGCCTCAGTCTCCCCACTCATATAAGACAAAGATACACTGGATGGCCTCAAAGTCCCTAAGCTCACCAGAAAGCTATCCCCTGTGCCCTGACCTTACCCAGGGCAGAAGTTGTGCTCAGAGTCAGGGCTAGGACCTGCCACACTTACTCAGCCATGGTGAAGGCCAGCTCAAAGTTCTTCTGTCTTTGTGTGGGGCTCAGGGCATTGTAGTCAAAGGCATCAGGGAAGAAGGAGTGCACCAGAGCACAGAAGGCCATTCCATCACTCCAGCTGGAGGAGAAGTTCTGCAGGTCCACATGCTGCAAGCAGAGAAAACAGCGATCAGCAGGGCCTCCTGGGACCTAATTCAACCCACTGAGCAGCAAGCCATTGCCCCTTAATGTGTGTTACACCAGACTGCTCAGGTACAATTTCTAAGCATGTGTTGTGGGTAGCGTGGGTACCACTCAGAAGGCATGAGCTTCCTGGCCCTCATCCCTCCCCAGCCTGGCAGGATCTTGCCCTGCCAGCAAGTGAAGGGGAGACAAGATGCCCGGCTTGTCTCGAACCACTCACCTGGTAGCCCACAGTCTTGCTACGGCACCACTCTAGCAGGATCTGCTTGATGCTGCTGGCGCTGGCCACACCGAAACTCTGTGACCTCTTTAGTTTGGCCCTGGTCTCACCTTTGCCCCTGTGGAGAGAGGGCAAGCCTGCAGTGGGAGCCATTCCTACACCTCCTGGTCAGTACTCCACCGACACACTACAGCTATGGTCACAGCACAGTGTCACACATCAGCCACGCAGCCTTCTATCAACACCCAGCTTTCCAGGGCCCCTCACCATCATCCTGAGCATCCTTCTCACTCTTTTCACCCGCCTTCCTTCTCGGCTTCCATAATACCCAAGATGGGGCAGAGGGAGCTTCCTGGATGTGATTCTCTCAGGAGAGCTGAATCTCATCACTGAAGCACGAGCAAGCAACCTGCCCTCAGCAGGCAACGAGGAGCCGAGGAGCCAACAAAAGCACTGAATCAATCTGCAGAGGAGGCTGTAATCTAAGGACCTCCTTTCTGATAGGGAATGACTTGTGAGCCCCTGGGTCCCAATGCACCACTTCTTCATCCTCAAGCAAGACCGGCCCCACAGCTGGGCCTCCCCTGTCAGACCCCCAGGCCACAGCCAGAAAATGAAGGAGCAACTATTCAAATGCAAGGATGACCTAGGAACTCTGAGGGAGCAGAAGACTAGGGTATCTGTAAATGAAGGGGAGCATCTCTCTGTAGCCAGGCGCAAGCCCCACAGCCCTCTTCTCTCTACAAAAGGAAGTCCTCAACCAGCCTTGCAAGAAGTCCTCAACCAGCCATGCAAAAGGCCCTGACCTTGAACTCTGCCCGAGAGACCTGATCTTGGGGACATCCCATTGGGAAGTAGTCAGGGCTCCACCTTGTTACGCTATGCCTGACCATGGCCATGGGAACTACGGCTAGTTTGGGGGTGAAACATCCATACTTGCTTGCTGTATCCTGCTCCCACTTCTCAAACAGAGCCTTCCGAGCCTGGGCCCCCGAGGTACGAGGCAGCGTCTGCGACCTCACCAACTCCCTGCGACGCTCTCCCTGGCGAGAGGCTTGAGTCGTGGCTGGAGGCTGTGAGGATGGGGGTGACTGTGGTGGGGTCACCAATGGGGGGCTGAGGAAAGAATCATGAACTTAAGAACACAGAACCGGCCCTCACAGGCACTCCCCTGGGCCCCAGGTGGAACACCCACTCTGGGTGCGCATACAGACAGCCTAGACCTATGAAAGACCCCTGTATGCTGGAGGGGGGTGGGGTGGGCAAGTCCCACCTGCTCAGGTCCCAACTGGTTTTGCAGGTTTTCTAAACTGAGCTGCAGTTGGTAGCATACATGGCCAGTGGGCCCAGCTAGGGAGGGAGAGTGACCCCCTCTCAAGGCACAACAATCTTGAGAGGTGTCAATGCCTGGGGAGGGCAGGGGTATACGCAGAGCCAGACCCCCTCCTCTACCACATCTAGATAGGACCCTCATTGTTCTCCCCAGAACAATCTGCCAGGAAGTCACAATTCTCCTTTTATTATTAAAAAAAAATCCATCGTGCTACCCCACCCCCATTCTCACATCCAGTCAGCCAGCCAAAGTCAGCTCACCCCAAAGGAAGCCCCTGCTGTCTGCCCTAACCCTGGGCCTCTCTCTAGACCTCTGCTCTTCCTACAGCAGCAAGTACCTCAACTCTGAGGTTCCCCAGCCAGAATAGAAAATAGAAAGCCAAATGTCACCCTGCCCACCTTCCTCCCAGAGAGATTAAGACATGCCCCTCCCACCCCCACTCCCACCTCAACACACACCAGCAATCTGGATTTGTTTTGAAGGCCAGAGAAGCCAAGCTGCAACCAAGCCTCTCCATACCAACCTTGGTCACCTTCCTTCCCAGCTCCAGCCCTTCCTGCCAGCCCACTGCTCTGGTTCTGCAGTGTCTCCCCAGTCAGCCCAGAGAGCCCTGCAGCTCAGACCCCAGCGGAGCCTCACGCTCACCTGTCCTTGCGTTTGCTTGCTGTCACTGCTCCATACCCAGAGCCAGACAAAGACCGTGTGAAAGAGGAATTTTTCTCTGTAAGACCAAGGAAAGACAGAAACAACAGACTTGACCGGACTCGGCATCACTTTGTAGACCAGCAAAATCTAGGGCTCAGTAGGCACTAACTCAGGACAGCGGCATCAAACAAGTCCTTCAAACTGTCCCCTCCCTGCTCTTGACACAAAGCCTGGGGTCTCTGATGCTATGTGACCAAGTACTGCTCCAACTCCTCCTGGGGAAGCTAGGACAGCAGCAGCCAAAGTCATATACTGGGATAGGACACAAGCCCAGCACAGACCTGCTACTGCAGAGGGGACCGTATCAAATATACAAGGTAACCATGGTCTCAACCTGCCATAAAACCCCCACTTAATGGCATCTCTGGAGAGGAATGTGGTTAGGTCAGGTCCCCTGGAACAGGGAATATGGTGGGCTGGGGAATCACCTGGGTGTCCTGAGTCTCCTGCCAACCCCCTCCCAGGCCCTGTCTTCCCTCAGCCACTCTTAGGTGGAATCAGGCCCCAAACCACCCTCTCATCATACCAGTGGGACTAGGAGTCCAAGGGCTGATGGCATCACTAGAGCTTGGGCTGAAGCTCCCCAGAATGGCAGTAGATGTGGGTGACAAAGCTGAAGCTGAGGTCTCCCCAGAGAATTTCTCAGAGACTCGGGTGACAGCTGTGACAGGCTGGTGGGGCAGCCTCAAGGAGAGGCTCACAGGGCGTGGCGTAGGGGGCTCCGGGGCTGACGAGGTTTGGACCTCAGAGGATCCATTGGCTGGACCTGTAACACGTGACCAACCAGGGTATGTCAGCTAGGGCACCCGCTGCCTCAGATTCCCCCCACTACACTGCTCCCAGCAGCTTCAGGAAGCCTTCTTGACCAGCCTCCCTCGTCTCCATTACCACAGTTAGATTACTGCATCGGTCAGCTCAGTAAATACTAAATTGCCTGTCGGTCCACTCTCTCTCTACCCACTTCTTTGGACAGTTTCTTGGCCTCTGCTTTCTTTCTTCCTGAAACAGGGAAGACCACGTCCTTGAACTCCCATGTATCTGTGCATTTTAATTTATTGTTTTTTCAAGACAGGGTCTCACTATGTATCTCTGGCTGGCCAGGAACTCACATAGACCAGGTTGGCCTCCAAATTCACAGAGATCTGCCTGAAATTGCCTCCTGAGCACTGGGATTAAAGGCATGTGCCACTGGGCCTTGCTCTTTGTATTTTAAAAGTTAGACTACACATTGAATAAGGATGCTCCCCTCCAATCTCTCTGCCTGGTGGGGGTTAGTCTCAAGTACCTGCCCCCCAAAGCCAACAGATGGCAGGCACAAATGCCTGGCTGAGGCCCTGAACCTCAAACCTACCCAGCCACCTCCCTTCTGCCTTAGGCATCTACCTGCACCGAGCTGGTGTCCGTTCTCCATGATGCATGAGTTCGAAGCTCGTCTCACTTCAAGATCACCGGCTTCATCGGGGTCCACACTCTGCAAAGGCACCAACACCACTGAGCCCTGTCAGTGGGAGCCAGCTGCCCATCCCAAAGCCCCATCAGCTGCCCACCCTAAAGGCACTTTCCCAAATCCCTTCTGGCTCTGGTGGCGAAAACCTCACTCATTTGGAGAAGAAAGGATCCCCCAGGAGGTTCAGTGGGGAGCAATGGCCCAGAGAAGACAGATGAACCCACCTAGCTCCAGAGACCCCCACAGCTTGAGAGGCTCTCCCCAGAGACCAAGAAATCTGAAGATAAAGATCCAAGTTTGCAAGTACTGAAGTAGTGTGTTAGGTGTACTCATCCATACTTGTATACACACACACACACACACACACACACACACACACCACAGATGATGTGTGGGGAGGACAAGACCCCAATCTCTCACAGCTAGGACTGTTCACATGGAAGAAGTAGATATGGTGAGGTGCAAGGTCCTTTGGGACCAAACGCGGACATGGAACCAAGTCACCTTGAGGCTTTTCTGCCAGACACAGAAACACAAGGGCTCTCCCAGACATACACCGTGTGGAATCTGATTGGCTCTACACAGCCTCCAGCTTCCCAGGGCTACAGTAGGTCTAGGAAACAGGAACCAACACCAAGGGGGGTGTCAGGGGAAATCCTGGGATCTTGGCTGAGCTGCCAACCCACCAAGTGGCCTGGGTCACTGGTCTCAGATCAAGAGCTGGGGCAGGCTACACAAATAGAATTTAGTCATCTAACAAACACCAGGCCCGTTTTACCCTCAGGGCTCAGAGAAGGTACCTGCTGCCTATAGAAGCGACTGGGGGAGGGGGCAGCCAGCACGCGTAGCCAGAAAAATGGACCCTCCCCTTTCTCAGCAAAGGTATGACGGGCTTAGAGTGTCTATGACACTAAGGTTAGGACAATCGGCCTAGCAAAGGGTGACAGAAGCTGTTCCTAACCTGTAGTTCTGCTAAAGTCCAATACAGGACAGCTTAAATGGCTGGTGGGCTGTGCCTCTCCCAAGATCCTTCCAGGCTGGTTCTCTGATCTACAAAAGCTACCCAGGCAACGTTTGTCCCTGACTCCAGGAAAATTAGGTCCTCCTACAGCCAGGGCTGGAGGTGCCGCCCACTCGTCCAAGGCAGGAAATAGGCAAACAGGTACACAGATAGTACTGAGCCAGCTTGGGAAACTCAAGGCAGTCTGCCTCCTGGGGGCAAAGAGAGTTCTCCAAGCAATGCACCCAAAGCAAGTCTCCTGCGAGCTAGGTACCCAACGACAGAAGCTAGCGTCAGGAGAATGACTGGAGGCAACAAACGCAGAGAGGCATAAAGGCCCCAGTGTTGTGATCCCGCATGATCCTGCAGCTCAGGCTGCTTGTCTGGGTTGCTTGGAGCCCGCAGCATGACTTAGGAGCGTAGTTCAGAAGCCAACAAAGATTGCATTAAAGGAGACAGATAGCAAGTCAATCCCACAGTCCCTGAAGGGGAACTGGGGAGAGGACATGGGGGCTAAGGGCAAGAGTTCTGTGCTCTGGAGAAAAAGGAAACTGGCTGGCAGAGTAAGCAGAGGTGGAGGGAGGGAGGATGCCAAAGCTCTTCCCAAACCTCTTCCAAGCCTGGGTGGGTTTGGGGCCTGAGTGACAAGAAGGTCTGTTGAGGAATACTGGGGAAGGGTGGGCAAGGATTTCGTTTTGGGGCAAGATGGTGTAAGAGGCACCTGGGACATGAGGGAGCATATCTGAGACCAAGTGTAAAACAAAGGAAGGATGGATGATAAGGAAACAGTTATGGTCTCCACCAGCTCCTGCAGATAAGCACCTGCTCCCAGAGAGCTGAGAAGCCTGCCTGCCTGCCTGCCTGCCTGCCTGCCTGCCTGCCTGCCAGGAGAACAGAGCAGGCAGCCAGGGAAGTGGGAAGACACCCAGCAGGAGGTTGAGAGAGCCAGGGAAGGAAGCAAGTCTAAAGGGAGCCTGAGGTCAAGGGAAAGAAAGTCAAGACGAGAAAATGTGTCCATTGTGTTTAGCCAAGGAGAGGTCACTGGTGATGGCGGTAGAAACTAGATCAGAGGTAGGAGGGCAGGGCAAGAGACAAGCTGGGGAGAAGCCAGGAGAAGGATCCATGAGCCTCTGCTACAGAGGCTTCTCCAACTGGCAAGCTCCAATCACCTGAGGAGCCAGGAAAGGGGACCCCAGTTTTCCCAGGATGGAGAGGCAGGGCCACACAGACAAGCTTACAGACTGGTGAAGTAAAAAGGCCATCTGCAGGGTACAGTCCTGGGAAGGCAACAGAGGACTGAACCCAGAGTCCCAGGTTTTGGATAGGAGACACCCCAACCCCGCCCCGCACGCAATTTCTGATCTAAGAAGGGAAAGGCAAGCCTACCCTCAGGACCACAGGAGATCTGTCCAGAACTTGCGAGGGGCACCTCTAGAAGCCTAGTGCTGAGTCAGCAGCAGAAAGAACCAGCCTTTCCAGATGGAAGCCCAGCCTCCACCGTCACTGAGGCCAAACAGCTGCTCTGGGGTCTCTGTGTCGCCCCCACCCTGACCCGCCCCGCTCTTGTCCAACAGGTTCCACAGGTCTAGACAGGGGCCTCAACGGACAAACTGCTAGTGAAATCATTTTCCCAGGAATGTAAGTATCTACAACCCCCCCCCCCAGACACATTATAGGTCCCTACCCCACATGGTACCCCAGGGGACAGGACAGAAGTAGCTCCTACATCTCAGTGTTGGACAGATTCCTGCTAAGGGGTTTCTACAAAGAGGAGGTCAGGTATAGAGCTGAGCCAGGACTCCCAGGTTCCCCTGCCTCTGACTCCTCTAGGCCCAAACTGCAACCACTTCTGGCCTGAGAAAGCGGGGCAGGGAGGGGGGCAGTGTTTGTGATCTCTAAGCCATCACCACAGAGAGGGAATCAAACCTGGTGTAGGAGGAGGAGGCTCTCAAACGTACACGATGGCTGAAGACAGTGATCAAATTAACATTTGAGGCCAGGGGTCTCTTCCTGTCACCCAGGTCTCTGTCCACAAAGCACCCTGGCCTTGTAGAGCATAACTCATGACAAGTGTTCTATCCCAGGGGGTGAGCCCCACTAGATGCATCTCAGCCAGATGGCAAGATGGAAAAGGATATAAAGCCTGAGATGAGCACACACAGTAGGACCTTCATACATGGTAGAACCTGGAAGGGAAAGGGTTGAGGCCAGCTGGGCTGAAGCCAAGCTCTTGACCTCAGCCCTTGCCCACCTAAGGCTGCTGCTCTGTTGCCCAGTTATCCACTGCCGGTCTCTGTTTGGGGCAGCCTAGTCCAAACACAGCTGGGAGAGCCCTCTGTGTGCTTGTTCCAGAGCACAGTAGAGCCCCAAGGCTGGGGACCGGTCCTATTAAGCTGGCCTCCTACTCCCACAGTCTCCTGTCTCAGCTCAGTTTTAGGGATGGGGAGGTGCCCTGTGATGGAGCCCAGGCCTGGGAATTCAGCGAAGGTGGCAGGGGGATGAGATAAATGTGGTGTCGGGGACTGAGAGATGAGACCCTCTTATTGTTAAGTTTTGGCTTTTTTTTCCCCGAGGGAAGGGACCCACAGAGACACAGGAGCTCACATGTGGGCTCATCAAAACCCACACAGGGCAGAACCCCTGTCTAGGATGGTTAACACTGCTGCCCCAGCCCGTCTGCACTCACACCACAGCTTTTGAGGACGCCATCCAAACTTCTCCCCAAAGCATTAAGCCCCCTTATCACACTGGCTCTGGGAAAGGCGGGCAGATAAAGTGAGTCTGCTTTCTCTCACCATGGGGCCTCTGACACCCAGCTCTTGGCAGTTATTACTGAGGGACTTTATTGTTGGGCCATGGGGAACCAGCTTAGCTGAGGACGACAACTCCAGGAAGCAATGTATTGCCAGCCTCAGGGCCCTAGGCCTGACCTCGAACAAGCCTCAGCCATCCACCCCAGGACCCCAGCCTCCTGGCTCCCTTCTCTCAGACAATAGTTTTGCTAACCAGATCCGCTGGGCACACACTGCCTAGCCTGCTCACTGCACTGGACCCAAAAGGGCTGAGCCTATCCCCCTTTATTTTACTTTTAATTGTATGTATGGGGGTGGTGCTGAGGGTGTCTGCAGAGGACAACGGCATTGATTTCTGCCCTCCCCTCATCCCTACCCCTGAGCTAGAGCTACAGGCAATTGTGAGCTGTGGGTGCTGGGAATGGAAACCGGGTCCTCTGCATCAGCAGCACGCACGCTGAGTATCTGAGCAATCTCTCCACCTCTACATTCACCAGCAGCACCACCATCACTCCAGCCTCCTCGTGCCTTGGTTTAAACACAGGGACACTGAAAGTCCACGTCTCAAAGTATCTCCTGTGTGCTCTAAACAAAGTACCTGCCTCCCAAGCCTCCCCAGTTATCTCAGCAGGCTGCCCTGTCCTCTTCCTCCTCCAAGACTTCCTTGACCATCTCGCTGCCTCCTGGTTACATGCCTTTAAGGTCTGTGTGTTCAAAAGTGGATGACTTGACCATCCCCTTTAGCACAGTTACGTGCTGAGAGCAACCCACCTCTAATCCCCATTGCTTCCTATAAAGGGGTGGTAAAAACCTGCCTCTGCAAAGTCTGGCTGCAAACCAGGAGGGGCAGCCACCGTTGGCTTGTAGCCACAGGATAAGGCCCTCACTCCAAAACCCCTGCTACAGATACAGAATATGAGAAACCATGCAGCCCTCCTTCAAGCACCCATCCGGGACTCCATCCAGCAATCATCCTTGCTCATGACCAGGAAGTACTTACTACCACAAACCAGCTCAGAACCTGCGTGGGTGCTCCTGAGAAAAGCACATCCGGGGGTCAGGCAAGGTGAAGTAGCCTTAGGCGCAAAGAGCTGGTGACCAAGGTCTGTGTGGCCTCTGTTCCAGTTGGAAAAGGGCCAACCTCCACCCATAATGCTCAGCTGTGCTTGCTACTCGCTGCCCCAGGGCCTTTCTCAGGTCCTCAGACTACTCTGCAGCTCCTGAGCCTTTGTCCTCAGTCCCAAGAGGCTGGAGGATCTTTGTAGACCCCAGCCTCCTCCGTTCGCCTCCCCCAGCCTGGGTCTCTGCTTCTGTTTTATGTCCAAAGAGCACCCTGTCTGCTGACTCCCACTCTGGAACTCCTGTCCCAGGCAGCTCACCTGATTCATCCTTTCTGCTTGGACCATCACAGTTAAATTGCCCACAGGAGCCAATTCTTTAGAATTGAGACATTCCCTCTGAGAGGGAAGGGGATGGCTCATAAGACTCAGGAAACTCGCTGAACATAGAGGCTTGGAAGGTCAGAAGGTTACAAGACTCACTAGCTCCTTCCCTGAGGTTATGTGGACAGTCAGCAACTGATGGAGAGAGAAGAGCTGGTGGAGCTGCCTACAAGTAGTGCAGGGAGCTCCTCAGATGCAGCTTGCATGAGTCACCACCCCTGCTACTGTGCGCTTTTGATGTTACAGCTGCCTTTGAGTCACCCATGTTCCTGTAAATAACCCCAATAAACTAATTGGTTCATCAAGCCAGTTTTGGATGCTCTCTTTGGAGTAAATAGATATTTGCTCATGTCTCCCGGGTGGGGCGGGGGGGGGGGATCACAAACTCCTCTCCATTCACCCTCTAACTCAACATCCATCCCTGAAGGAGGGCACTAGATCCAAGGAGGACCCTGTTCCTTACCCCACCCAGTTCCCTCACTCTTCCTCCTGGTGAATAATGGCAATTTTCCATCTTAAAAAGTCACCACCTGAGAAACACAGACACACACATGAGCATGCACATGCATGAGAGTCAGATCGTTTCTCTTAAAACTTGAACAGCTGCCTCCACAAGCTAAAACTGGGTGTTAAAACTTCAAAAGCAAATGACAGCACACTGTACTAGGCACATGTGAGCTCACAGGAGCAGCTTTTATACCAGGGGCATGTGGATCATCATATTCATAGACAGATTAAAGTGTTTCCATATTTCTAGGTACTCCCTGTGGCACACTGGGACACCCACCCACACCCACCTCATGAAGCCCATCTCCTCTGCCTAAACGTCAAGGGCCTTCACAACTCATGCCTCCCTTGGACACCAGAAGACTCCGCTCTAGCTTGTGAACACTGTTGGCACTCTGAGGCAACACGCACAGTTGCCCCATTTGTAGCAGGAGCAGCAAGACCTTAGCCTCCCTTCCATCACCAAGTCCTCTTCAAATAACCACTGCAAAAGGCCCAGAGTCTGGAGTAGGGCATCTCTACTCACTCTACTGCCACTGCTCAGTCTGGGGCCAGGCTGAAACCTCCAGGGGCAGGAACGTGCCTGATCTCCACAGCAGATTGGAGGGCCTGTGAAAATGCGCTGAGGCAGGGGCGGGTGCAATGTACTCAGACCCAAGCCCCGAGCACATTCCAGGTCAGGATGGAAAATCCCACCTAAGGGCCACTGCACACACCATGGAAACATTCTAACCAGGCTCTGCCACTCCAGGAGGCCGTGCCCAATGTAGTAAGACTAGTGCACACCGGCCTCTGCCCAGTCACTGACCCCAGAAATCTAGACACTGCTAAAGGCCAGTTCCCACCCCTCCGCTTCTGGGTTCTCAGTAAAGAACTGCCCCCTGCAATTTGTTACTGAGCAGGCTGGACCAGACTGCATCCACATGCACGCACACACACACACACACACACACACACACACACACACACACACACACGCAACTCAACCTGGGTTAATCTACAATCCGAGCGGTCAGGCCTCGGCGAAGCAAAGCAGAGTCAGTGTAGGGGGTAGATAGAGGGTGCTGACCCGCAGGTGAAGGCCCAGGCAAGAGTGAACTATCAAAGACTGAACTTTGGCGTTCAAACTCTTAAAAGTCTTAGGACAGATCTCAAAGCAAAAACACAACCCGGCTCCAAAGAAGGGAAAGGTGCAAGACAGGTGCAGGGGGGTGACTAAAACAAAGTTTCTCCTGTCCTTTCCAGCTCTGGAGAGCTAGTGTAACCAGGGTTACCAAGTCCCAGCGGCAGGTGGAGGTATAGCTCTCACACTAGAGGACGCCCGCCAGCGCACGCACTCGGACCCGAGGGGCGGCACCAACCTACCCTACCCTACCCTACACCCAAGCACGATCCCGTCCGCTCACATCCCGCGCGCCGCGCCCCTAGGGGGGCTCACCGGACTTCGACCGGACAGCGAGAAGGTGGCGTGGCTGGAGAAGCGTGCAGTGCCCAGGCGGGGGGCGCGGTCTGTAACTGCCGCCGCAGGAGGGGGACTGGGCGTGCCGGGTGCAGGGGACACACCAGTCGCCAAGCCCAGCGCCTCCACCTGGCGCGTCAAGCGTTCGAGCTGCGCTTGCAGCCGCTGGTTGTCCCGCTGCAGCTCCGCCACGGTGCGAGCCAAAGGGCCGGCCAGGCGCAGCGCCTCGGCCACGCGCTGTTCCACGCCGCGCTGCAGCCCCTGCATGTCCTCGTGCAGTGCACGCACCGCACCCTCCAGCGCCGCCTCGTAGCGGCCCAGCGCCTCGCGCACCGTGTGTGCCTCCTCGGCGTCGGGGGTCGGCTCCATGGCCGTACGGCACGCACCGATGGGACAGCTGGCAGAACAAGGGAGTCGAGGAGCGATCCGCGGCTCTGTGCGGCGACTGGGGGGGCAGCGCCTGGCTGCGCCGGAGGGGCGGCCAGAGGGGCGGGGACAGGGCGGAGCCGACCATGAGAGCCTCGGGACTGGGCGCCTTGTGGGGAGGCGGGGCTGGGAAGGCGGGACAGCCTCCTCCCGGACACCCCGCCCCTTGGGACTCGCCTGGCTAGTGTGGGAGGCCGCGCCCCCGAGGCACTGGTGGAGGGAGAGCTTGCCCTCTCTCCTTTGCAAGGGATGCGGATCCATTGGGGAGAGTACGGAGTCTCATACCCCTTTGACCCGAGAGGAGTGGTGTGCGGCAGGGGGAAAGACCGGGGACACACTAGAAGACGTCCAGTGGACGTTACACTAGGAACCACATTTCCTATAAAGTTCTCACCTGCAAGGACACGGATTCTGTTTTGGTTGTGACCTCTCGCCCTGTTCAGGGAACTACAGCTGCTACACCCTCCCCTCCCCCCCAGTACGACCACTCTTGACTCACCCTTGTACACATCTCCAGTCGCCACCGGTACCATGTGATTCTCAAATATTCATTTGTGAGACTTTTTTTTTAATATTTATTTTATTTTATGATATTGCCTGCTTGTCTGTATTTACACAGCATGTGTGCCTGGTGCCCACAGAAATCACAAAAAGGTGTCAGGATTCTCTGAAACCGGAGTTCCTGATAGTTGTGAGCCACATGTGTGTGCTGGGAGCCGAGCTCAGGGGGTCCTCTACAAAAACAAGTGTTCTAAACGTCTGGGCGGTCACTTCAGCCCACCCACCCGTCAGAATTTTGCCTGGAATTTCTTGCACCAGTTCTGAGAGCTCAGGGAGAGGGAGGCAGATGGTGAAGTGCCTTCCCATCCTACCAGAGAGAGAGAGAGAGAGAGAGAGAGAGAGAGAGAGAGAGAGAGAGAGAGAGAGAGAGAGAGAGAGAGAGAGAGAGAGTGTGCTCTCCCATTACTGGCCAGTGAGAACTTCAGGTTGACAAAAGCCGCTGTTAGGAGATCTAGGAGAGACTGAGTGTGAACAGGGAGGTTAGGACCAAATTTCCAAAATCTTGCTATGAGCAGCTTTGGGATCAAAAGACCAATCCGTGCCAGTCCCCCACCAGCCACCCCTCAAGCTCAGGCAAGAACATCTACCCACCTGCCAACCTTCAACCTCTTTTTTCTCCAGCACTTTTTTTTTTCTTGTTTGTTTTGGTTTTGGTTTTTCGAGACAGAGTTTCTCTGTGTAGCCTTGGCTGTCCTGGACTCACTTTGTAGTCCAGGCTGGCCTCAAACTCACAGAGATCCGCCTGCCTCTGCCTCCCAAGTGCTGGGATTAAAGGTGTGCCAGGCTCCAGCACTTTTCTTCCCCTGACTCCATAGAGTTCCCTTCTAATCCTACAAACCTCAAACCCCACCAAAGGAAGGAAGGATAGAAGCAGTTGTTACTTAGGATAAGAGTATGATAGCATAGTAAACACTTAAAATAAAGATGAGAACATCTCATTCTTTGTGCGAAAAGGCTTTTCTAATTATCTGGTGGAAGGAGACCCAAAGACTAGACAGGCTTTGTGAGATGATCCACAGGGAGAGGCTTCCAGGGATGTCTGGGAGCTTCCAGACCCTCCTGGACTGGCCTTCCTTCCCTGTTAGGAGCTGGGTCAGCCTAACAGATGCTAAGGCTTGATCCCCTCCCCCGAGTAGGGACAGGAAGGAACACTGGGTTACCTAATCCAAGGAGCTTTCCAGCAATTATTTCATGGGGAAAGTCAAGTGCCAAAAGGCGTGCATGTTGCATGTCTGTGTGTGTGTTCCAAGCAGCCGTCTGGACAGGGTGAGCCAAACCGCTCCTCGCATTCTTTCTCCGGGTGGAATCTTTGATCGAGACCTGGAGAGGGGCCACTGCAACAGCTTATGGCCCAAATAGCGCTGACCACCCTACAGATCTGAACCTGCAGTCAGAGCAGTCCAACCGTTCCTTTGCAGAACCAGGGAAGCAAAGGTTGTCTCAGAAGGACCCAGACAGGTAGTCCCTGGCTTCCTGGATGGCAGCCTAGTTGGCAGGGAGTGGGGGTGGGGTGTTGAGAGGAGACGATGATTAGAAGATCTTCCACCTTCCAGGAGAAAAGGGGTGGGTGAATCTCTAGGGGGGGACCCCAAGGAGGAGCAGGTAAAAGGGTCTAGAGATCTTCCAAGGACCCAGACATCCTCTCCAACCTCAGCTTAGTTATCTGGTACCTCCCTCCTGAGACATTGTGAGAAGACCTAAGAGCAGCTTGGGCAGAAGGGCAGAGCAGGACTTCTCCTGGGGCCAGAAGTAGGGACTCTGTCAAAGGCAGAATTAGAGCTGGCTGTAGGTTAGAGGGTACAGGACCCAAACCAACCTCCCACCTCCAGAGTCTTGTCCCTTGGCAGTCAACCTACCCCTAAATTAGAGATAAGCCTGGGGTGCTAGCAGGGTGAGGAAGATGAGGAGGAGGGAGAAGGGTTATCTTGAGTCTGTCCAGAAGACCAACACCACCCTGGAGCCTGGCTCCAACAAAGATGGGGGAGGCAAAGTTCTGCTCCCAGCCCTGGGCTCTGCTCAACTCTCTTTGGAAGCCCCCTTTTTACTCTCCCCTGGACAGCTCCTGGCCTGTACCAGGCTGTGAGGGAGGTGAGAGCAGACCAATCAAGCTGCACTCCCCCGCATTCACCGGCCCTGATGTCAGAGCAAGCAGAGGCCAACCTCCCACTGAGTGCTCTGGCATCTGCCCTCCAGCTCTCCTTATTGACCCCACCGCAGCCTGCTCTTCCTTCCCTCAGCTCAGGTTCTAGGTTGCATCAAAGTTCCTCCTGTCTGTCACCTCACAAAATCAAATCCGTGCCAAGCCCAAACACAAAGGCAGAATCGCGGACCTGATATGGGGAAACTGAAGCCAGGAAAGGGGCAGGGACTGACTGGCTCAAGGCTGTTCAGCAAGAAATACAAAGACACGGCAGAACTAAGAAGGACCCTAGCCTAAATGGAGAACATTCCCCTCCCCTCTCTGGGCACAGAGGCAGCTGGTTCTAAGCAGCACTTTTCTCTCTAGATTGGCTAGAAGCTCAAATCCCCTGAAGTTGCTCTTCTCATGTTTCCTAGGCTCTGCCCACCCACCTGGTGGCACTCCTCCACGCCAGCTTCCATACACATGGGTGCGTGCATATGTACATGGGGCATCGGATCACACTGCAAAGAAGCATGTCTTCCAACCTTTCCTCTGCCTCCACACCTGACGTGGCAACTGCCCTAAATAAGTGCTTTAAAAGTATAAGATGTCTGGGAAATTCTGGCTTTCCGGTTATAGGAGCACCAGTCACAAAAATGAGTCCCAGAGAAAGTGCATTCCAGGCATTGTAGAGGCTCATGAACTGAATAGCCATGTCACATTCAGCCTTAGCACAGGGCCACTGGAGTTCTCCCAAGCCCTGGTGCTAGGGAAGCCTCCAGATGGAGGGCCATGGGCCAGGTTAGACCTGTTACATCCCACATAACAGCTAACAGCCTGGCACACAGGCTTCATACCTGGGAGGTACATGCAGTCAGCCAGGTCCCACTCCCCATGGCCTGCAGCTATACATGTCCAAAGTGTGAGCACAGCCAGCTCCAGGGCTAAGCCCATGGCCCCTGGCAAATATACAAGCCCCACTCCCCCTGAATTCCCACAAATCCATCTTCTGCCCCTGGAAACTGTGCCTCGTTATGTGATCCACGGTGGTGGGGAGGTGGTGCTTATGTTTATCTTTTCCTGCCAGGCTGCTGGGTTCAGGAGCCAAGTGGAGTAAGATAAGGAGGGAGGTAGAGGTGTGTGCGCTGGGACTGAAGTAGCAGAGGTCTCAGCATGGGAAAATCTTGGCGTCTCCAGGTCTTATCACCCTTGGGGGGGGGGGGGAGAACCCAGGCAGTACCCAGAAGAGAGACGCATGTGTCTTGGCTCTCTTCCCCTGCTCTCTACCTACCTCACACAGAGCCACGGAGACTGAGTCTGGAACCCACAGGTCTGTAGCCCATTGGGAAGAGACCCTCACATCCAGCAAAACCTGCCTCCTCCACCAGACCCTGCTTCCACTTCTCTTCTCTCTCCTGAGAAACGCCCTACTACATACTAATGGACGTGTGTGTGTGTGTGTGTGTGTGTGTGTGTGTGTGTGTGTGTGTGTGTTCGTTCACTCATACTGGTTTGTACACATGAGTATAGTGCTCCCAGAGGTCAGAAGACGGCATCAGATCTCCTGTGCTACCTGACGTGAGTATGGAAAACTGAACTCAGGACCTCTGGAAGACCAGAATGCACTCAAATGCCCAGCCGTCTCTCTGGCTTCTAATGGACACTTTTATTTATTTGTTATTCTTTACATATATGGACATTTTTTAATGTTCATATTTTCCTATATGTCTGAAGGTGTGTCTGTCTGTACTTGTATCATGGATAAGGAAAGATGAGGAAATTAATGAGTCTACTATTTGTACACATGTCTGCTCATGTATGTGGTGAGTGCACATTTGTAAGGATACATGTTTGTAGGAAGGATTTCTTTTCTTTCATTCTCTTTTTTTTCTTTCTTTTTTTTTTTCCTCTTGAGTCAAGTTCTCATGCAGTCCAAGCTGGCTTCAAATGCTCTACACAACTGAACATAACCTTGAACTCCTATTCTTTGCTTCCTATGTGCTGGGATTTCAAGCATGTGCCACTATGCCCACCTTTGTAGGAGAAATGTGTTCATAGGTGGCCAATATAGGTTGGTATGTACACATATGTGGGTATATCTGCATTATGTCAACCAGTATAAACATCAGACATGAGGACACATATGGCCTATATTGCCCATGTGCTTGGACATATGTCAGATATATATATATATATATATATATATATATATATATATATATACACATATGTATATATAAATATAGATGTGCATAAGTTTACATTAATTACATACTTCATGCATATCATTGGATAAGCCTGAGTTTGAACAGACATATCACATTTCCTATTTCAGGCTGACTTTAACCAGATCTAGAAGTCTCTCTGGAAGGCACAGATTCTTAGTTCTGTGAAACCTGCTCTAAAGAGATTCTGAAGGAAAAACTGCTTTGGGGAGGGGATGAGAAAGAACTGAACTGCCCTGCCCTCCTGGACCAATACTGGGCTTCTTGACCCAGAAGGGGAGGAATTTCCTACAGGCCTCTGCTGAGGCCCAGGTTACACTGAGGACAAACACCACCCATTTCAGCCTGAAGTGTAAGGGTTACAGTATTATACCCCCTCCCCTCCCCTACCTCCGCCACACACACACACACACACACACACACACACACACACACACACACACACGGGGGTGGGGGGTGGGAGGTGGGGGGGAGGGGGGAGGGGCTGCACAGGGTGTGGAGAAGCTGCTTCCAGTCCAGATAAGGCTGTAGGGCTCACATTTTCCACTTCCAAGATCCTCCACTTAGTCTCAGGCGCAGGCCCTGGCCCACTGGCCTGGGGAGGTCCCTGACTTACCTCACTTCCTCACCCCCACCACCCTGAGAACACCAAAGAGAGCTGGAGAGCTAGAAGAGGACATTTAGGTGCCAAGACAGCAAGCCTTAAACTAAGACTTTAGCGAACAGGTGTCGCTGCCCCCCCTCCCCCCGCACCTGCTGTAAGTCACCTTGAGCCTCTGAGGACTGGGATTGGGGTCTCTAGAGCAGGCCAAACCTAGCCTGAGAGAACCCACAGCTCATATCCATACTCTAGAGCATCTGGCAGTCTGCCCAGAGTTGGGATGAGAGTGGGCCCTCCTCTTATACCAACAATCTGAGTATGCATACTGCTTGCCAGCCCAGACTGACTGCCTCATCCAAGAGCAAATCCCTCCGCCACCCCCTACCCCCACAACCCCCACCCCAAGACCCAAGGGCCAAGTGATCATCGGTTGAGATCAGAAGTGAGCCTCAAACTTTATCTCCCATTTTCTCCTCAGCCTTGTCCTATCCCCTCCACGACGTCCTACAAAGAAGCCTGGCCCCTCTAGTCCTGCCTTAGTCTGCCTCCCCTCCCCCTTCCCAAGGAAGGGGCCGGGGGAGGGGCTATTTATAGGGCCTGGCTCAGTGGCCTCCAAGACAAGAGGAGCCAGGCTGCAGGGCTCACCAGGCCTTCCCTGGGGGCCCAGCAGGACAGCCAGTGTCTGCTTTCAGTCCAGCAAAAGGCCGTGTCAGTCAGAATGGGCAGTGGGGGTGGGGAGGCCAAAGCAGGGGCCTGGGCCTCAGCCTGGCAGGGTCCCCAGGAGCCCTTTATAGAGGGCAGATGTGCTTGGAAGCACTTGGGAGACAGCGGAGCTGGAGGTAGGACTTAGAATGAAAAGCCTTAGAGGACTCAAACCCCTCCTCAGGGAAGTCTGGAAGTCAGCCACCTCACCTACAAGGCATCTAAGGACCCCTCCCCCTGGCCCATGCTTCTCTCTGGCTACACGGGCTTTAGGAAGCCAACTAAGGCTCTTTCTAACCAGCTCCAAGTGCCCCCTCTCTCAGCAGCCCATATGGGACTCTGCCACAGTTCTCCATCTCTTTCTGAGCTAGTCCCTCTGCAGAAGCATCTCTTCTGCTTGTCAAGCAGTGAGACAAATGGCTGCCCATCTCCCAGGACCCCAGAGCCTCTCACAGAACCGCCTCCAACCTGCACCCTCACTCTTTGTGTTTCTCCCTAACAGTCTGTTTGCTAAGGTTACGGTTGTATGCCTCCACACTAGGATGTCCCTAAAGGTCACGACCCTGTCTCACTTGTACCTCTGTCCCTATCTCTTAATACACACACCACCAGCACCACATGCTCACTTAATCCCAACCGGCCAGTGTTTATTGGATGAGTGAATGAAGGAGAAGGAGGGAGGGAAGGAATGAAAAAGACAGCGAGTGATGTATCAGTGGCTTCGAGGACAAAGGAGGTCAGGAAAGCAAAAAAGCACCCCTAACCCCAAAACCCATGGCAACTGCTTGGTGTCCATGAGTGGAAAGGTAACAGGGGCAGTCCAGGCCAGGTCTCAGTGACACGGCTAGGCCTTGGGCAGCAGCCAGATCGGTCACTCTCATTCTTTCCAGATCAAAGTTCCCCCAGGGAACTGCCCGGAACCTGACACTGGCATGGGGGGGGGGGGCGGGGAGGGAGGGGGGAAGCAGCTGGCCCTGCACAGGGGAGAGCAGAGAGAGACTAGGCACCTGTCCTCTGCCACAGAGATACCAGCAGACACATCCACACTCTCACTCAACCCCAGCTCCCCCACACAATGGGTATAGGATCTTCTCCTGGCCTCAAGGCCTGAAACAGACTCTAAGACCCCAGTATTCACAGGGGCTAAGTGCCTGCAACCCTCTTGTGTGAACCCTGGTTGCTCCTGGCCCTGCATCCCAGCCATCTTACTAAGTCACCCTGTAGACAACTTTCCATGTCTTCTGAGTCCCGAGTCTCTTTGCACTTTTTTGTCTATATTCATCGGTCCTGTCTGGATCCTTGTGTCCTACCTCTGTTTCTCTGAGCACTGAGAAGTGTGGTATTGCTTGCAGTTTTGGTTTTAGTTAAGAGCTTTATTGAGGAAGAGGGGATTCCATGATGGAGAGTGTTAGTTCACAGGCAATCCTACCAGCCTGTGGAGTCCAACCAACATCTCACATCATCACCTGCCGTCACAGGGTGTGTGCTGGATAAAAGGACACTCCTACCATCCCAGCTCTCTGTTCTCCCTGTGTCCCCCACCCTCCCCTCTCTCTCTGAACCTCTCTCTGTCATGGGCGCCCCTTTCTCTTCCTCCCTGGCCTCTCTCTCTGCCCTCATGGCCCACTCACTCTGTCCCTTCCGGAGGCCCCTCCCTCTTGCCACAATAAACCTCCTTTATACCAGATCTGTTGCTTGGCATGTAATCTTTCAGGGGGTACATCTTAGCACAGGCCCGCTATGGTGCTCTTGCCACCCCATTATACAACAGGGAGGGCCTTGTACAAACACAGTAGGCAAATAGAGGGGAGGGCAGAGAGAGGCTACCAGAGAGCTACACCCAGCACTTGAATGTATCTCCCTGAGATACTGCAGCCAAGTTTCCTTTAGACCCTCAGGTACACAGGTAGGATTCAGACAAAACTCATTATAGGATAATAGGGCATAGAGGCTGGGGAGATGGCTTGGTGTAGGTAAAGTCCTCAGCATGCAGACACAAGGGCCTGAGTTTGGATCCTGATTGCCAAGCTAAGCTGGTGCTTGGGGGAAGAGGAAGAGGCAGGCAGGTCCTGGGGTTTTGCTGGTCAGTTAAGCTGGCCAAAATGGTTCAGCAAAAGACTGTTTAAAAAATAAAATAGAGAAGCCAGGCGAGGTGGTGCACACCTGTAATCCCAGAACTCAAGGAGGCAGAGGCAGGCAGACCTCTGTGAGTTCAAGGCCAGCCTGGTCTACAAAGTGAGTCCAGGAGAGCCAAGGCTACACAGAAAAACCCTCTCTTGGGGAAAAAAAATAATAATAAAGAATGATAGAAAACCCAATGTTGGCCTCTAGCTTACACTGCCACGTGCACACATACACAACACACAAATAAAAAGAAAAGAGCATAGACCAGTGCGGTAGTTCATGCCAATAACACCAGCACTTAGGAGACTGAGAAAAGCTGTGTGTCATGAGTTCAAGGCCAGTTTAAACTACATGGTGAGCCCCTATCTTAAAAAGAAAAGCAAACCATCTGTAATTCAGTACAATCTGTGTGTTTTTACAGATAAAAGGGGACTTCCATATACATATGGAATTAAGACAGGGCTTAACTCAGTAGTACAACTTCCCCGTGTGCCTGAAGCCAGGATGTAGCCCCCTGCACCACCAAAAGCAGAGGACCTTATGCCTGGGGCTAAGCCAGACCCTAGACAACAAGTCCAAACAGACTTGAGGTAAGTAGTTGTGACAGCAAAATGTTGCAGGGGTGACATCAGCTCTGGGGTTAGCAGAAGCTGAGTCACGCGTAGAAAAGTCACATCACTTCTGGTCAAAGATGATTGAAGCCACCTCCTTCTGCAAACACACAGACGCTGGATGGTGGGAATTAAGAAAGACACAAATGCGATCCATAGAAAGATACATTTGCACTCATACACATACAAATAAGTAAATAATCAAATGACTAAATGCAATAAAGTGTGTTAAGGGCTGATATGATGGCTCGGCAGATAAAGGTGTTTTGCCACCAAGCCTGATGGAGCTCAATCCCCAGGGCCCATGGTGGAAGGTGGAACCCAAATTCCACAAGTTGTCCTCTGACCTTCACACACATCACTGACATGTGTGTGCAGAGACACATACAAAGACACAAGTGAATGTGATTATTTTAAAAAAATAATAATAAAGAGGCATGTTTGTATAAAAGAAGAGATTTCTGTTTTGCTTTGGTTTTTGTTTTGGTCCTTTATTGTTTTTTGTTTTTGCTTGTTTGTTTGTTTGTTTGTTTGTTTTGAGACAGTCTTCCTATGCAGCTCAGGTTGACCTCAAACTTGAAGCAATCCTCCTGTCTCAGCTTCCTAAATGGTGGGATTAAAGGGAGTTGCTACCATATCTGGCAAGAGACTTCTTAAATGAAAGGAAGCAGACAGAGACCCTCACAGGAAAGAAAGCCAAAGAGAGGCAACCCCATGGGCTGGGAATAAAGGCTGAAGATACAGGGCATGGGCTACAATAGGGAAGCAGGCTTGAGCCCTGAGCCTGTTTATCACTGGGATCTATACTGTCACTTGAGAAGGAAGCATAAACTACAGTAGCCCTCAAGCTCAAAATTAAGCCATGTGCCTGTGGTTGGGTCTTCAGCTAAGCCATCAGGATTGTCCTAGAATTGGATCACTCACAGGAGGTGGAGGCCACAGTAGACCCTAACCCTCTGAAAAAAACCCTAGTCTCAACTCCAGGCCAACCCAGCCCAAGCCAAGGGCACTAGCAGACAGCTTTGGGTGTTATGGCCTCAATAGATAACTTTAAAATGAGGATCCAGGGCCAGCAAAATGGCTCAGCAGGTAATGTGCTTGCCACCAAGTTCAATCCCCAGATCTCAGAAGTTGAAGGGGAGAACTGACTGCCACAGTTCAGAAGCACACACCTATGCAGTGCTTTCGTGCATGCACACAAACATATGAACACACAAATCAGCTAAAAGGTTTGTTTCCTTGTTTGTTTTCTAGTTTAAAAAAAAAAAGTCCAAGGGATGGAGAGATGGCTCAGTAGTTAAGTCTGAGAACTGGAGAGATGGTTCAGCAGATAAGAACACTGCCTGCTCTTGCAAAGGACCCTGGCTCGATTCCCAGCACCCACATGACAGTCACAACTGTAACTCCAGTTCCAAAGGATCTGGTGCCCTCTTCTAGCTTCCTCAGGTACCAGGAATGTATGTGATACACAGACATACATCAAGCAAAAAACACCCAAACACATTTAAAGAAAAGATAAGTGTTACATGCCTTTAATCTCAGCACTTGGGAGACAGAGATAGGCAAATCTTTGAGTTCAAGGCCAGCCTGGTCTACCAACTGAGTTCCAGGATAGCCAGAGCCACACAGAAGAACTCTGTCTTGAAAAACAGTAACAGCCAGGTGTGATTGTTCACACCTATAATGCCAGCACTCGGGCGGATCTCTATGATTTCGAAGCCAGCCTGGTCTACAAAGCGAGTCCAGGACACTCAAGGCTACACGGAGAAACCCTGTCTCAAGAAAACAGACAAACAAAAGTCAAAACCAACAACCAAACAAACAAAATAAACCAACAACAAAGGCATTTCTGTTTCACATTTTAGTGAAGCTTAAGAGTAGAAAGGAGTGAGGGGGCATTGAAATCATGGTGTCAGCCAGATGTGGTGGTGCATGCCTTTAATCCTAGCACTTGGGAGGCAGAGGCAAGCGGATCCCGATCACTATGAGTTCGAGGCCAGCTTGGTCTACAAAGTGAGTCCAGGACAGCCAACGCTAACACAGAGAGACCCTGTCTCAAAAAATAAACAACAACAACAAAAAAAAAATAGAAAGAAAGAAAGAAAAGAAAAAAGCAAAAAGCAAAGCAAGAAAGAGGGAAAGAAAGAAAAAGAAAAGGAAATGGTGTCAGAGGTGGAGGGCAGAGGGGGAGATAGATTATCTAGAGGCAAAAGGCAAGAATCTAACACCAGAGTCTTTATCAGCAATATCAGAACCAAAAAGGGGAATAATGTTTATAGAGATAAAGGAAAATAAACTCACACTTAAGAGTTGTATACACACTGCATGTTCCAAGAGCAAATGACCAAGTAAATACATTTTCAATCATCACTGAAAAGAGACGAACCGGGAAGGAGCTGCAGAAGCAACAGCGAGTGAGTACGTCCTCCGAGCATGTGGGCAAGGCTCTGCGCCTGCCAGCTGTGGCTACTGATTTGGGGTTTTGTCTGGTGACACTAGAACCACAGCGGGTGGGAGTTGGGAGGACAGTCAGAGTCCCTGTGCAGCAGATATTGCAGACCTAACTCACACTGTCTCAGTCTGGCCTCTGACTTCAGCCAACATTCCTAGAGAGCATGCTTTTCCTTTCCACTCCAGGACTTGTGGTAAGGCCTCAGCCGGCAGAGGGATTTGAGTACTCTAGGTGCCCCATTTAAGGAAATCTTTTACTATTTGTAGCTGCATCAATGAACAGGATGGCTTTCCTGTTTAAACCCGAGTGACATTCCACACCGTTTATCTGTTATGAGTCAGTAGACACCTAGATCACACCTGACCCTCGGCTGATGTAAAAGCATTGCTATGACTGCCATCGTGCTTGGATGTATTAAGTTAGTCGCCAATCATTTACAGGGTCCTGCTATCATCTAGGGACGGTGGCAAGATCTGGGAAAAAAAACAGCAACAAACCAGATGAACACCTTGGCTTTGTGGAGCTTGTATTCTAATGCAGCTAGTCCGTGTTCACACAAGTTAGTATTCTCTGCCAGGTGCCAGGTAGTGACATGCCAAGACGACATCAGGGTATGTGGTTCATAGTGACAGAAAAGGTGAGACCTGCTCTATCCATGGTGGTCTAAGAAGGGATGCGCATGGACAGAGGTAACTGGAAGAGTTTATTTTGGTTCATGGTTTCATGGGATTTCAGTCCTCCATGGCAGAGAAGTCATGGCTGCGTTCATTGCAGCAGGTGCATGAAAGCTTTTTACATCACAGGGATGATGGTGAGCTATGGCCTTCAAAGGCCTGGTCCTATTAAGCTGCTTTGGCCATGTAGAACCCACCTTCTCCTGGCTCTACAAACCACCAAAACTGTACCATCAGCTGAGGAGCACTATTCAAAATATGAGTCTGTTGAGGACAGTTCACATTCAAATCATATAGCACAGGGCATTTCCCCACTGCCGAAGCGGTCTGTTACATGGAGACCTTTGTGTGGCTAGATATGTGCACAACACAGACAAGGTTTCAGACAGTCTCTACCACCTGTGGGCCAAGTGTGAAGGAAAGGTGTAGTCCTCCAGACCCTCTCACTTCCCACGCCAGCTGGGCTAGCTCCCTGCTGTCTGTGGAGTCAGGGAAAGCCCATCTGGCAAGCACTGATGATCTCACACTCTTAGAGGGATTGTGGCCTTGTAAATGGGCTAGCCTTGTGTTCCCCTTTCCCATTCATCCATCAATACCCAGGGCCCTAGATTCCTCTCATTACAGCTGCGTCCCCCAGTTCCACCTAGTCCCCAGCATGCTCTCAGCAGGACTTCCCAGCTTCTCCTGAACACCCCTCCTTCCTTCTATCCTACATCTTCACCAGAATCCCCACCCCCACCCCGAGACAGGATTTCTCTGTCTAGCCTTGGCTGTCGTGGACTCACTTTGTAGACCAGGCTGGCCTTGATCTCAGAGAGATTCCCTCTGCCTCTGCCTCCCTAGTGCTGGGATTAAAGGTGTGCGCCACCACGCCTGGCTGAGAATTCTTATTTGATGCTTACAGAGCTCATTATGCTGTCCTCTAATTCATGTCTTTAAAAATCTATTAAGTGACTCCCATGTCAGGTTTTGAAAATGTAACTGCTTTCAAAGTCTTCCAATTGAAAAAAGTTAGAAATCTAGAAAAATGCCTAACACTAAAGAAGAAAAGAAATCTGAAGAAAATATACAAGGCATATTTTTAGACATTGAACAACAGGTAGCCCAGATCTCTGAGAAGAGGGAAATCAACTGTGTGGTGCCGTAGCTCATAACTTCACAGCCTCAGGGAATGTCTGATCATAATACATTAAGGAAGACCCCAACACCAGTGTAGGAGTCTCACTGAGCTGTAGAGAGAAAGACTAGGATTCTAAATGGAAAGCAATTTGTAAGACAAAGTACTGAGAAAATACAAGCTCATAAAAAAAGGTCCAGGTGTCTACACAAGAGTATCCTGAGCTGGGTGGTGGTGGCACACGCCTTTAATCCTAGCACTCTTGAGGCAGAGGCAGGAGGATCTCTGTGAGTTCGAGGTCAGCCTGGTCTACAAAGTGAGTCCAGTCAAGGATACACAGAGAAACTTTGTCTTGAAAACAAACAAGCAAGCAAGGAAAAAACAAGACAACAACAACAAAACAAAACAACCAACAACAACAACAAAAAAGAAGTTGAACCAGGAACAGTTGAGTAACTGTAAGATGAACCAGGAACAGATGCACTCAACTGTGAGAAGAAAATATCAAGGCTAGGAAAAGGGCTGCCACAAAGCACTAGGCCAAAGGATGTCTGGAATTCACACAAGACTAGAAATAGTCTATTGAAAAGCTCTTGTCACCCATCAATCACTGAATAGAGTCCTCAGAAAGATCACACATTAGTAGCAGAGTTAATTAATCTCAAAATAAAGTCTGCCCACCATAATAAGCTTCAAAGGAAGCCTGAGTGGGGCAAGGTTATCCACAAGTGTCTCACTGCATGCCAGAACAAACCAACTGTAAGCTCAATTTCCTTAACAATTATACTGTATTATGAACTTACTAAGCGAGCATACCTCCCTTATAACCCGACTAGCCTAAATAAGAGGAAAAGGAGAGTAAGAAAAACAAGAGTGAAACCTGGGTGCCAGTTCCTAGGAACGATTCTCTTGGCATAGTCAACAGGATTTCAGCAGACCAGCAATTCCACAAAAGTTACTGCTGGAACCTGGAGCAACCAAAGTCTTGAAGCCTTCCCTGGAGCAGTTCTCTCTAGGAGCGCCTCGAAGTGGAGTGATGAACAGCCATACAATACCAAGTCCCACAAAACTCCAGCTCATATATATATATCCTTTCAGTCTGTTCAGGATGTTTTTCAGGCGGAAACAACCAAGCTCCTCCGTGGAGTGGTTCAACTTCTAAGGGGTAAACATCCTGCTCTCTCACATCTAAGCGGTAAACATCCTGCTCTCTTCCCCATCCCACACTTGAGATCAAAACAAAATCAGGTTTATCTCCCCTACGCCCAACACTCTACAAAGGAATATATCAAAACAGAGCATTCAATAACATAAATTCACAGCATCTAGTACCCAGTTAAAACTCACCAGGTGGGCTGATGGTGTAGCTCCATTGGTACAGCACTTGCTTAGTATGCACAAAACCCTGCATTATGGGCTGGAGAGACTGAGAGTAGTTAAGAGTACTGTTTTCTCTCACAGAGGACTCAGATTCAAGTCCCAGGACTCACATGGGGGCTCATGACCATCTGTACCTCCAGTACTAGGGGATCTGATGCCTACTTCTGGCCTCTCTAGGCATTAGGTACATACCAGCAGGCAAAAGCACCCACACTCAAATACATTTTAGAGTCCTGCACTAATTCAATTTCTACTTCATCATTGTAGGGGCACATGTCTGTAATGCCAAGAAGCAGAAGCAGGATGATTAGAAAGAAGTTAAAGGTTATTCTTGGCTACATTGTGAGTTCGATACCATCCTGAGATAAAAGAGACCCTGCCTCAAAAGAAAAAAAAAGAAGGAAAGGAAAGGAACCAAACTGAACCACACATACAAAGAAGAAAAAGTTTGCCTATTGCCTGGAAAAATACAATCAACAGGGTTAAGAGATGGTTCAGCAGCTAAGAGTACTTGCTGCCCTTGCAGAGGGCCTGAGATCAGATCCTAGGACCCACACTGGGAAGCTAACAAACATTTGTCACTCCATCTTCAGGAGGCCCAATGCCCTCTTCTGGCCTCTGCAGGCACCTACATACATGTGCATAAACGCATGCATGTACAGACA
The DNA here is from genome assembly GCF_964271855.1 of Acomys minous. Taxonomy (NCBI): domain Eukaryota; kingdom Metazoa; phylum Chordata; class Mammalia; order Rodentia; family Muridae; genus Acomys; species Acomys minous. The sequence continues at coordinate 177,301 of NC_140498.1, read as the reverse complement.
CACACATAAATAAAATAAAATAAATAAAATAAAACATGCCTTTAAAAACATGTTTCTAGTCTCTTTTGGTTTTTTTAGTTTTTGAGACAGGGTTTCTCTGTGTAGCCTTGGCTGTCCTGGACTCACTTTGTAGACCAGGCTGGCCTCGAACTCCCAGTGATCCCCCTGCCTCTGCCTCCTGAGTGCTGGGATTAAAGGTGTGTGCCACCATGCCCGGCCCCTTTTTTTTTTTTTTTTTAAGATTTATTTATTTATTTATACAGTATTCTGCCTGCATGTGTGCCTGTATGACAGAAGAGGGCACCAGATCTCATTATAGATGGTCATGAGGCACCATGTGGTTGCTGGAAATTGAACTCAAGACCTTTGGAAGAATAGCCAATGCTCTTAACCTCTGAGCCATCTCTCCAGCCCCCATGTTCCTAGTCAACCAGAGAAACTACCCAGTCCCTGCTTCATTAAAAACCAGTTGACTGTGAGTGAGAGCCTGTTTCTGTATTCTGTTGCGTTCTATTGTCATCTGTCTACATGCACGTGGCAAACACACGTTATTGCTTACTAAAACTTTGTAGTAAGTCTTAAAAAGTGGATAGCTTTGGTCTTATCACATATTTATTTTGCAAAAACATTTGGCACTAGATTTTAGAATCAGATTGTCAATTTTTAAGAAAGTCAGCCTAAACCAGGTGTGGTGCCACACATCTGTAATCCCAGCACTTTGGGTGGGCAGAGGCGGATCTCTGTGGGTTCAAGGGTTGCCAGGACAACCAAGGCTACACAGAGAAACCTGTCTCAAAAAGATAAAAAAAAGAAACAAAGCCTACTCACATGAATTTTATCAAGATAATGAGACCCTGCTGATAATATTGAGTTTCAAGATCCACGAACATGGTATATCTCTCCATTCAGTTGTTTTTTGTTTGTTTGGTCTTTCAAGACAGGGTTCTCTATATAGCTTTGGCTGTCCTGGACTCACTTTGGAGAACAGGCTGGCTTCAAACTCACAGACATTCAAATGTCTCTGCCTCCCAAGTGCTAAACTAGGATTACAAGTGTGCACCCAATGGTGCCACCATGCCCAGCCTGTAAAAGACTTTTTATCTAATAATGGTTTTGATAATAAAATGAAGAATGTTGCCTGATTGAAAACTAATACCCCTGAAATCTGTCGGGGGTAGAAATGTGCTTGAATCCTATAAAAACAACTTGAGCCAGGACTCAAGAACAAGAGTAGAGCCATATTAAAGCCTCCCCAAGAGCGCTACCTGGAGGCAAAGCAGCCACTTATATCCAGAGAACCCTGAATACCAAATCCACATGAAGGCTGAGGCATCCTAGAAAAACTCACTGAAGAGTCTGCTACACACACACAGCTGCTATGCACCCCTTCCTCCTCCTGCCAGTTTCACCTCTACGAGAAATAAAAGCCACCAAATAAGGAGTGAAGAGAATACAAGAACAGATACATAAACTCCCTCCCTCTTCTCCCCTCCATACACACACACACACAAACACACACACACACTTTCCATAACCTGTTGCCTGCTCAAACAGAACAAGGAGTTGCAAAGAATGTGTGTGTGTGTGTGTGTGTGTGTGTGTGTGTGTGTGTGTGTGTGTGTACAGTAATCACAAGTTTGGGGAAACTTGGAAAGTGTCTTAGTGTATTGTTTTTAAATTATTATTATTTCTTTTCCTTGTGTTTTTTTTTCTTCATATTTTACTGTAGTAAATATGCACAGCCCAAAACGTACTGTTCTAACCTCACAAGAGTCCTAGAGAGCCCAGGGCACTGCTGCCCTTGAGGTCTTTGTCCTCTTCAAGCAGACATGTAAATTCTCTTTCTCTTCTTCCCTTTCTGGGTTGTGGCCTTGCATGAAGTACTGTAGGAGGCCTTCTCTTGACAGGAAGCTCCAAGTTCCACCCAAACCAAGCCTCCCTGTGTGCCGCTGCCATCTTGTGGTCAATTTTTATATGGTTTAGCACCCAATTTCTAGAACTTTCACCTCTCAGCAGGATAAAAGAGGAAGAAAAGGCCTTGTTGCTGTCAGGGAGACCATGGAGGAAGCAGTGAAAACCATACTGCTATACTTCAGATCTAAAAGAAAGAAGATTTGAGCCAGGCACCGTAGTACACCTGTGAGCCCAGCTGGGAAAGCTGAGGCAAAAGATCATAAGCTCAAGGCCAGCCTATGCTAACATAGTGAGATCCTTTCTCCAAAGAATAGAAGGACTTGACAGTTGGGTCAGTGGTAAAAACATACTGCTTTTACAGAGGACCTGAGCTCAGTTCCCAGCACCCATGATGGGTCTCTCTCTAACACACACCTTCAGGAAACAAACCAGGACAGGGCAGGACAATGCCCTTGCTTCCATGGTGAAATTCTCAATGACCTCTACCTCCTATATGTGTATATATTCGTGTGTGTATGAAATTGTGAAAGAATTCTTTTTAATTGCCAGGTATGGTACTTCACATCTATAATCCCAGTATTCAGGGCTGGAGAGGTGGCTCAGCATTTAAGAGCACTGACTGTTCTTCCAGAGGATCGGGGTTTAATTCCCAGCACCCATATGGCAGCTTCCAACTGTCTGTAACTCCAAAATCTGACACCCTCATGCAGACATACATGAAGGCAAAACACCAATGCACATAAAATAAAAGTAAATAAATTATAATCCCAACCTTCAGTAAGATTGCAAATCCCAGGCCACTGTGGGCCACATGGACAGTTCAAGGCTAGCCTGAACTAAAAAGTGAGCCCCGTTTCAAAATGAAGGAAAACAAATTGTCAGCCCCCCTCTCCACCTGGATGCCTTCTTTTAAAAAGGTGTGTGTGTGTGTGACTGTTTTGCCCATACATGCATATGTGCACTGTGTATGTGCCTGAGCATGACTTCTCAGGAGTTAGTGTAGGAGAGATAAACCTGTTTTTGTTTTGATCCCAAGTGTGGGGTGGGGAAGAAAACAGGATGTTTACCACTTAGATGTGAGAGAGCAGGATGTTCTTCCACTTAGAAGTCAAAGTACTTCATAGGGGAGCTTGGTGAAAAACGTCCTTCAACAGTCTGAGAGGAGATATATATATACCCAAAACAGGAGGCTTTTCGGTGGGACTTGGTTTTTGGCTGTTTATCACTCCACTTTAAGACACTCCTAAAGAGGACTGCTCCAGGGAAGGCTTCAAGGCTTCAGGTTCCAGCAGCAACTTTGGTGGGTTTGCTAGTCTGCTGAAATCCTGCTGACTACACCAGGAGAGTCGTTCCTAGGAACTCACACCCAGGTTTCATTCTTGTTTTCCTTAATCTCCTTCTCCTCTTATTTAGGCTAGTTGGCTTATAAGGGAGGTAGGCTCATTTAATAAGTTCACAATAAAGTATAATTGTTAAGAAAATTGAGCCTACAAGTTACAGGTAGTTGTGAGACACCAGGTGGATGCTAGGAACTGAACCCAGGTTTTCTGCAAGAACAGGAAATGCCCTTAACTTTGGAGCCCACTGACAGGGTCTCTCTACAATAGCCCTGGCTGTCCTGGAACTCACTATGTAGATCAGGTTGGCCTCAAACTCACAGAGATCTGCCTGCCTCTGCTTCCCAGTGCTGGGGTCAAAAGTGTAAGCTACCAAAGTTGGCTAGTTGGAGAGTTTTCAGACAAGAGTTTACTATGTAGCCCAGGCTAGCCTTGAGCTCACAGCCTTCCGATTTCAACCTCTGGAGTGTTGGAATGACAAGCATGTGCAAAACGTAGGGAGAAAGGTATAGAAGCATCATTTATTTGGCTGTCTAATTGTCATCTTGGGAACTCACTGCCTCCTCCTGCTAACAGCCTAGTCCTGGAAACGTCTAGTTTCTGTACAACCTAATCTAGGCCTAGAATGCTTTCAGCCTCTGAGCTTACTGAGCTCATCCTTTCTAGTTCTTTCTGAACTCTGGCTGACTGATTCAACTCAGCTATTCTGGCTCCAACTCTTCTCCTAGTTGACTGATTCAACCTAGCTTCTCTCAGTTTCTCACTGATCAGCTCTGCTTGGCCTTAAACTAACTGTAGCAATCTGTTCTGATCTTCTGGCTCCTTCTCATTCTGTCTTCACCTGTGTCTAGTTTGTTCTCTCTTCCACCTCTCTCTCTGTAAAACTTTCCCGGTAAAAACTGTCTCTAAATTCCATGAACTGAACTGCCACGAACTCCACACTACACCGCCTCTCTGCTCACTCTCAACCAAACTGCCTGAACAGCACTGACTACAACTCAGAGATCTGCATGCCTCTGTGCACAACCACACCTGGACCTAAGCTTTTCTTTGCTGAAACCAGGCAGGCTTTGAACTCAGAGATCTGCTTGCCTCTGTCTCCTGGGATTAAAGGTGTGTTTGTATTCCAGTCAGATCACACAGACCTAGAAGGTCTTTGGATGTGATCTCTTGTCAAAGCAGCCGTGTTCTGAATTAAAAGTCTTCTACAGAAAGGGTTTGGTGTTTGTTTGTTTGTTTATTGTTTAGTACTTAGAATGGAACTCAGGGCCTTGCGCATGTGAGGCAGTACACCCAGCTTGTTTTTGTTTTCCTTTGTCTGAGACACATACTCTCAGACAATACAGACTGGCCTTGAAGATTAGAATAGATTGCTAGAGCCTACTTTCTTTCTTTCTTTCTGTTGGGGACGATAGGCCATATGACCAATGTTCAGCCATCTTGTTCAAGTCTGCACCTTTAAGTCTCTGTCTTTCCCAGAGCTTACCTTTCACCAAAAACTAGCCGACCCTGTTGTGAGTCAGCAGCTAAAGACAGATAGGGATGGAGTGACCCTGTTGTGAATCAACAGTTAGATTAAAGCTAGATAAAGACAAAGCAAGATGCCCTGCATAGCAGGACGTCATGACCCTGCCTGGAATTCCCTATGTTTTGAGAAAACCCCACAACTGCGTTGCTATAGCGATAGGCTTCCCTGCCTTCTGACTATAAAAGCTGCTGCCTGACTAATAAAGTTGAGAGCTTGATCAATCAGACTTGCTCTCCTTCCTTGTGTCTTGCATTTCTCAACAGGTGGCCTCCCTCCCGAGTTTTAGTCAAACCCAGCAGGTCGGGGCATATTTCTCTCTTTGTTTTTGTTTGTTTGGTTAGTTTTTGGCTTTCTGTTTTGGTTTGGTTTTTGGATTTTTGGTTTGGTTTGGTTTGGGTTGGGTTTTGGGGTTTTTTTGAGTCAGGGTTTCTCTATGTAGCCTTAGCTGTCCTGGAACTCATTCTGTAGACCAGGCTGGCCTCAAACTCAGCAATCCGCCAGCCTCTACCTCCCAAGTGCTGTAATTACAGGCATGTGCCACCACACCCGGCTTTTTTTCTTTCCTTTGGGTATATCTGTATGAGTTACAGTTGGTGCATGTGCCCTCAGAGGCCCAAAGAGAAGAGTGTTGCTCCCCTGGAGCTGGAGTTGCTGGCAGTTATGAAATGCCTGGTGTAGGTGCTGGGAATTGAACTCAGGTTCTCTGCAAGAGCAGTGTATGTTCTTGGCTGCTCTTAACTGCTGAACCTTAGTTTCTCATAAGAGTCTCACTAAGCAGCCAAGGCCAGCTTTGATCTTACAATTCTCTTGCCAGAACCTCCTGAGTGCTGAGATTGCAGGCATGTGGGACTACAGCCAGCACCTGTTTTTGTTTGTTTGTTTGTTTTGTTTTTCGAGACAGGATTTCTCTGTGTAGCCTTGGCTGTCCTAGACTCGCTTTGTAGACCAGGCTAGCCTCGAACTCACAGCGATCCACCTGCCTCTGCCTCCCGAGTGCTGGGATTAAAGGTGTGCGCCACCACGTCCAGCTACCAGCACTTGTTTTAAAAGAAAGTTTTAATGCGTATCAGTGTTTTGCTTGCCTGTAAGCATGTGCACCACCACATACATTCCTCATGCCCACTTTCCAGCCATTAAAGTGCTGGAAATTGAACCCACATAATCTACAAGAGCAGAAAGTGATCTTAATTACTGAACCATCACTCTAGCCCCTGTTCCTACTGTTTTAAAAATTAACTTATGCTTGGCCATAAATTATAGGTATAGATTTATAAAGACACGATGTTGCAAGCCTTTAATCCCAGCACTCTGGAGGCAGAGGCAGGTGGATCTTTGTGTGTAGATCAGTGTGGCTGACAAAGTGATTTCCAGGATTACACAGAGAAACCATGTCTCTTTATTCTTTATTTTTGCCAGGCAAGATGTCACACACTTTTAGTCCCAGCACTTGGGAGGCAGAGGCAGTCCAGGCATCTCTGAGTTTGAGGCCAGCCTGGTCTACATAACATGTTCCAAGACAGCCAGAGCTACCATGACTCAAAAAAACAAAACAAAACAAACAACAACAACAAAAACACAGTAACAACAATGAAATGACAATTATTTTTATTGATAAGATACATACAAAATATATCAATGAAGTATCATGATGTTTTCATATGTGTGTACATCATACAATGTTTAAAAGAAGGTAAAAAATCATTTTCTCAAACATTTGTCATGAAGACGTTCAAATCCTAGTTTTAAAATGCAGTGGTAACCAGGTATGGTGGCACACGCCTTTAGTCCCAGCACTTGGGAGGCAGAGGCAGGCGGATCGCTGTGTGAGTTCAAGGCCAGCCTGGTCTACAAAGTGAGTCCAGGACAGCCAAGGCTACATAGAAAAACCCTGTCTCAAACATGCCCCCCCCCCCAAAAAAGAAAGAAAATGCTTGAGGCTTTCACTGAAACACAAACTACATACAGCAAAACATACATAATTGTGCCACTTGATTCCAGTTCACAATGGGCACACCCACATGAATACACATCAGCTGTGAGCCCAGAAAGCTGACAATCAGGGGAAAGTCTCTTCTTGGGCAAAAATGTGACAGATAAGAAGCTATCAATAAGCCGGGCGTGGTGGCACATGCCTTTGATTCCAGCACTCAGGAGGCAAAGGCAGGTGGGTCTCTGAGTTCAAGGCCAGCCTGGTCTACAGAGTGAGTTTCAAGACAGCCAGGGTTACACAGAGAAACCCTGTCTCCTCGAGAAACCAAAAGAGAAAGAGAAAGAGAAAGAAAGAAGCAAAGAAAGAAGGAAGGAGGGGGGAAGGAAGGAAAGAACCTCTGTAACAAATATAATGTCTAAGAAAAGTTCAAGGCTCTTCTTTTTTTGTTTTTATTTAGTTTTGTGTTTGTTTGTTTTTGAGACAGGTTTTCTCTGTGTAGCCTTTGCTGTTTGTTTGTTTGTCTGTTTGAGACAGGGCTTCTCTGTGTAGCCTTGGCTGTCCTAGACTTACTTTGTAGACCAGGTTGGCCTTGAACTCACATAAATCCTCCTATCTATGCCTCCCGAGTGCTGGGATTAAAGGTGTGCGCCACCATGGCCACCTGGGACCTGCTTTCTTATGACATTTGGATATTAACTTTTCATTTTGTCATCCACAGTCATTCAAGACAGGGTTTCTCTGTGTCACCCTAGCTGTCCTGGACTCACTCTGTAGACCAGGCTGGCCTAGAACTCCAAAGTGCTAGGATTAGAGGTGTGCAAGGCCACATCCAGCACAGTCATTAGCATTTTGATATTAGACTTAATTAAGCTAGGCGCCTGATGCATGCCTATAATTGAAGCCCTGGGAAGGTGAAGGCAGGAGGGTTAGAAGTTCAATGCCGTACTTTCTCAGCTACACAGTGAGTCTGAGGGCAGCCTGGGCTACATGAAACCCTGTCTCAAAAAACAAAAACAAAAAACAAAAAAACAAAACAAAAATAAAAGGGCTACTGAGATGGCTTGGTGGGTAAAATGCCCGTTGTCAAGCCTGACCACTAAAGTTTGGTCCCCGGATCCAGATGATAGGAGAAAGCCAACTGCCACAAACTGTCCTCTGACTTTCAGATGTATCCCATGACACTCAAGTGCCACACACCATACACATACAAATACACACAAAAGAAAGACAGGTAATTTAAAAAAAAATTAAAGGCAGGCGTAGGAACACACACCTTTAATCCCAGCACCCAGGAAGCAAAGGCAGACAGACTTCTGTGAGTTCGAGGTCAACTTAGGCTGTATAATAAGACCCTGTCTCAAACAAATAAAAACTCAAGAACTCAAAAAACCTTTTAATGTAATAAACATTAGTAATAGTTAAAAAAAAAAAAAGATAAGAGGGCCAGGTGTGGTGGCCTACACCTTTAATGCCAGCACTGAGAAGCAGAGGCAGGAAGATCTCTGTGAGTTCAAGGCCAGCCTGGTCTAAATATTGAGTTTCAGGACTGCCAGGGTGGTACAGAGAGACCTGTCTCAGAAAAAAGAAACCAAAAACCAAACAAAGAAGAAGAAAAGAAAAAAAATAGAAAAAGAAAAAAGAAGGGAAAAAGAAAGAGAAACAAAAGAAAGATAAACAGACATCGCCAGCTTCTTCCCAAACACCCTCTCCGCATTTCCCACTCCAGCCCCACTCTGACCCTAAAAGCTGACTAGCCTTGCCTGGTTTTGAGCCTTGCATAAGACACCCAGTGTGTGCCCTTTCCTGCCCTGCCTGTTCCTTCTGGTTCACGTACAATGTTACACATAACTGTAGCTTGCTTATTCTTTCTGCTATAGACACTCCATTGACTAAATAGCAGTGGCTTATGCGGTTCATTTTTTCCAACAATGGGTGTTCGAGGAGTTTCTGATGAGGGACTGTTGGAAATAGCACTGCTTTGCTCAGGAACTGGTCCTTGGTGTAAATTCCAGGGAGAAGGAATTGGAACCCTGTTTTCCAGACTGTTTCCCCACAGAGGTCTCTGATGCCGCCTTCTGGACAGAAGCCACATGACACATCCAAGGGTGGCTCTCATCACTGTTCTCAAGATCTCACAGCAGCCTAAGACTGGACCCTGACCCTACCTGGAAGCCACACCCCTGGCAATATAGTCTGGTTGGTGGTGCTAAGGCCCCACCCAGGCCACCTTGTAACCGTAGTTCTAATTTGTGTCCATGGTCCCTAGAAACCTGGATAGGTTAGGGATCTCAAAAGCCAAGGGAGGCTCCCCCGACCCCTCCTCATGGTCTATAGCTATAGCTATAGCTAATCCTGAATAAACTGTAACCCCTGTATGGCAGCTGCTTGTGGAATCTTTATGGAAGCTGGGTGTTCTAATGAGGCAGCCTATAGCAGCCTCCCTGGCCCCGCCCTGCCCAGACCTGTTCTCTGTTTCACCACTGCCATTCCCCAAGGCCACCCAGCACCAGCCACAGCTTGCTTGCCTACCTACCTGGGAGTCTCAACTGCCAGGACTCTCAGCAGAGATCTGAGGCAGCAACGGGCCATGAATGCCACCACAGGGTCCGTGGTCTACCATAAGCTGCAACTCTGGGAGCCTGGCATGGAGTCGGAAGAAGAGGAAGAAATAGGAGAGCCACCGATTCTCTCCCTAAGGAGACTCCAAAATACCCCCCGGTGAGTCAGCAAGGGCCTGGGAAGCCAATAACTCAGACAGGAAGACTGGCAAGGTCCTCTCTCTAGAGCCCCTGAGCTTGGTCAGGCAATCCCACACTTGGCTGAGCTCCAGGGATTTGGGGGCGGGAGGCTCTAGGCTGCAGACTGAATGTGAGACTGAGCGGGTCAATCAAAGAAAGGTCTGTGTATCTAAAGAGACATTGTATCAAGCCTGTCCCTATCTTGTCCCGGGTTTGCTGGCCTCACCCCACCCCGTGCCATAGCACCTGCTAGGCCGGTTGGGACCTGGCTACACCTGGCTGAGCCCTGCTCCTCAGCCTCCTCTGCCTCCCCAAGCTCTTCTGTAGACACGCCAAGCCAGCCTCAGTTTCTCCAGCTTTTTTCTACATCTGTGTCTTTGCCAATGCAGCTTCCTGGGCCTGTAATTTCTCTCTCTCTCTCTCTCTCTCTCTCTCTCTCTCTCTCTCTCTCTCTCTCTCTCTCTTTCTCTCTCTCTCTCTCTCTCCTTGGCCAATTTATACTCTTGCAAAACCAAACCTCTTGGAGAAACATCCCTTGGGTCCTCTTGGGATTCTTGGGTGCCCCTCCATCCCACCCCTGGCTCAGGCCTCCCGTTTCTGCAGGAACAAGATTGGTGGGCTGCCAGGAGCCTGGGCCCGCCTGTTGGCAGGCTTGCTGCTGCTGGCTGTTAGCAGCTCCCTGGCTCTGAGGCAGCTGCACAGCAGGGGCAGCCCAAAAGGAAACTTGGTTTCTGTGGCTCCTCCAGCCAGCAGACACTCCCATCACCCTGGTGTGTACCACCACAGCGCCATTATCAGTCCTGCAGGTCAGTGCTTGAGAAGGGGGTAGGGGTCAATGGTCCAGGGCACCTCCCCATCACACATAGACCTTTCCTTACTGCAGCTACATGTTCACAAGTGGGAAAAGAGATGCTCGTTGCTGGAGGCAATGTCGTGGATGCTGGAGTCGGAGCAGCTTTGTGTCTGGCCGTGGTACATCCTCATGCAACAGGGTTAGGTCAGTGTGATCTATGGGCCCTGAACAGAGACTCCAACGTGGGACCCAGTTAGTAACCTGGAACTCATTTGAGCAGTCAGTGACCATTACCTCAAGTCTAGCTATTGAGCAGGACATAGGATCTAAGCACCAGTCTTAGTCTTGAGTGACCTTTGACCCCAAACCAGGTCAGTAACTCATGATTTCAGGCTTAGTCAGTGACTTCTATTGCAAGCAAGGTAGTGAATGATTCTCCACCTGGGACAGCTGCAGGACCCTGACCCCAGTTCCAGCCAGTGCCTCTGACCCTTGTGTGGTTTGTCTCCCAACAGGTGCCACATTCTGGGGTCTCTTCTACAATAGCTCCTCAGGAAACTCAACTGCCCTAACAGCAGGCCCAGCCCAAATCCTGGCCCCTGGCCTGGGGCTGCCCTCAGCTCTGCCTGCCCTGCATTTGCTTCACACACACTTTGGTCGCCTGCCCTGGTCATACTTGCTGGCCAAGCCTGCCATGCTGGCTCAAAAGGGCTTTGAGGTAGATGCACCCCTGGCAAGCGCGTTAGCAGCCCAGGGCACAAAGGGGCTCTGTCCACTGTTCTGCCATTCCAATGGCACCCCACTGGGTCTTGGGGCACGAGCCACCAACCCCAACCTGGCATCTGTGTTGCACAGAGCAGCACTGGCCTCCAGCCCAGATCATGCAGGGAATGCCTTGTTGAATCTGCTGGTCAGAGACCTGGGGCTCAAGGAGCCCTCTGCTCAGCCCACACCCTCCTTAGAGCCTGCACTGCAGCTTCTCATACCACAGGGCGTCCTCTTTACTACCCCTGATCCCTCAGCAGGCCCAGAACTTCTGGAACTGCTGGAGTCTGCCCTTTACTCCAGGACAGTCAGCCCTGCTTTCTGCCCAACACTACTGCAAGCTGCTAAGACTACAGTGAGCAGTGCCTTGGCCACCGTGGACAGCAGCGGCTCTATGCTCCTTCTAACCTCTTCAATCAACAGCTCCTTTGGCTCTGGACAGCTGTCCCCAAGCACTGGTGTTCTGCTCAGCAACCTGGTAGCCAGCTCTGCACGTAGTCCCTGGGCTTGCCCACTCATTCTCCGTAACAGCTTGGATGACACAGAAGCCGATATGTTGGGGCTGGTGGCTTCAGGGACCCCCAGGGGGGCCAAAGCCATGACTTGCACCTTGCTCAATCATATGGCAGCACCCCAAACCCAACAGCAACCCCGACATCAAGCCCAACAAGGAACCACAGAGAGCTCTGGCATTTGTGGCCAAGAGATCCTACTCCAGGTGGTAGCTCATGCAGAACATGCCCATGTCTCCAGCGTCCCTGGTGGCTGCGGCCTCTTTCAGGGGTATTAACAGAGGGGCAGAGTCTGGAGAGGGCAGAGGCATCTGGAACCTGAGGGCCAGACAGAGAAGGCCTAGCAGCAATGAGTGCATGAAGAGAATGTGTCTGTGATGAATTTGCTGCTACATTAACCCACCCTCAATCCTATTCTGTTACCTGACTCTAGCTCTGGCATTCAGGACTGGTCCAGTCATGTTTCCTGGTACCCAAACTGATGGCATTTCTGGCTTTTTTAAAAAATCAAATTAAGGGCCCAGAGGGTAATGAAAAGGAGCCTGAGTATAATTCACCTTCAGGAAAAGTTCAGTGGAAGGATGCCAGCCCCCGAGTAGCCTTTGAGGGGGGTTGAGGGTGTGGGATGGGAAGCTCCATCTTCCTCTGGACAATTCCCTGCTCATCTTTATCAGTTGGAATGGAAGCTAATAAAGCCCAAATCTCCCAGGGACCAAGTGCCATCCCTGCCTTTGGTTAACTTTCTTGTTAACACTTGAGATCCCTGATGTCCTGAGCAGCACAGATGAACAGCAGACCCAGGTGGAGCCTGGGCTGGTCTCTTTGAGCTTCCCCTGCCCCACCCACCTTCAGTTCCTGGCTACTAAAGGGATGGAACTGGTTGGCCCTGACCTCCCTGAGATCTCTTGGATACAACCTTCTAGAAATAGTTTCTCCAGCCTAAGGCAAGGACATACAGTAGCATGTCTCCTACCTGATGAAGTAAAAGGCAATCCTGACCTAATGCTTTGAGGGTTTAATTTTTTGGGGAGGGAGTTGTTTTGTTTTTCAAGACAGAGTTTTTCTGTGTAGCCTTGGCTGGCTCTAAACTCACAGAGATCTGCCCGCCTCTGCCTCCCTGAGTGCTAGGATTACAGACTGGACCACTGTGCCTGGAGAGGGTTTGATTTTTTTAATTAAAAAAGTTGTTTTTATTTTATGTGTCTGAGTTCTTTGACTACATATATGCATGTGTATAACATGAGTCCCATGTCTGAGGAAGCCAGAAGATACCTTTGGATCCCCTGAAACTGGGATTACAGTTGTGAGCAGTTATATGACTGCTGGGAACTGAACCTAGCCCTCTACAAGAGTAGTAAGTGCTTTTAACCAATGGGCAGATCCACAGCCTCTACATATATTTTTTTTCCAAGATAAGGCTTCTGTGTAGCCTTGACTATTCTGGACTCCCTTTGTAGACCAGGCTGGCCTCAAACTCACAGGGATCTGCCTGCCTCTGCCTCTCTGAGTGCTGGGATTAAAGGTGTGCACCACCAGAATGCTTAACTGTGCTGTAACCCCAGGACTAATGCCTCTGCCTCCCCTATGCTGGGACTTGGTTTTTGGTTTGTTTGTTTGGTTGGTTGGTTTTGGGTTTTGTTTTTTTGAGACAGAGTCTCTCTGTGTAGCCTTGGCTGTCCTGGACTCACTCTGTAGACCAGGCTGGCCTGGATCTCACAGCGATCCACCTGCCTCACCTCCCAAGTGCTGGAATTAAAGGTGTGTACCACCACATCCTGCTACAATTTTGGAGGTTTTTTGTTTTGTTTGGTTTGGTTTTTGGTTTTTTGAGATAGGGTTTCTCTGTGTTGGCCTTGGCTGTCCTGGACTTGCTTTGTAGACCAGGTTGGCCTTGAACTCACAGCTATCTGCCTGCCTCTATCTCCCGAGTGCTGGGATTAAAGGCATGTATTACCAAGCCTGGTTTTTTCTTTCTTTCTTTTTTTATTTCTTTTTTTATAATTTTGTTTTTTTAAGGCAGAGTCTAAGTAATCTAGTCTGACCCAGATACTGGGCTTACAGGCATGGACCACTAACACACTCAGCTAATTGTTTTGTTTTGTGGAGCTGGGAATCAAATTTAGAGCCTTGGCATGCTTGGTAGGTGCTCTACCACCATACCATATCCCCAAAGACAAACTAGTAGGACTCTTGCACCCTTCCACCTCTGCCTCAAACAAAACACCCCTCGGCTCAGTGATGCCACCATCTACTCAACTATCAAAGTTTTAGCGTGGCGTCTTCTCCTTTGCCCCAGTTCATCACCCACCCTGGCCAGCGCCAGATTAGCCCAGGTCTGACTCCAGCCCAATCCACTGTTTCTGTATTTACAACCACCATGCCTGCTGAGCTAACAGTTTATTGTAAACATTAAAAAAAAAAAAAAAGTAAATCTGATGTAAATCCTTCCCTGCACACACAGAAGACATTCTGAACTTTTGGGCCTGGCCTGGGGTCCTGTACAGCCTTGCGTCCCCAGCACCTGCTTCCTTTTCCCCTAACCTGACCTCACTCCCTGATCTTTAGAGATGAGAGGCCTTTGAAGTAGAAATGTCCTTAGCCTGTTCTTTTGTTCCCTCTTAAATTTTTTGTCCTGGGGGACAGTTGAGTCCTTCTTGTCCCTCAGCCATTAACCCACATGTCACAGTATTATCATAATTTCATTGAGTGACCATTTTCTTAAATAGTATTTTAGGATTTATTAAATTTTCTTTTGGGGGCTGGAGAGATGGCTCAGCGGTTAAGAGCACTAGTTATTCTTCCAGAGGATACTGGTTTAATTCTCAGCATCCACATAGCAGCTCACAATGTCTATAACTTTAGATCCTATGGCTCTGACACCATCATGATAATACCCATAAAATAAAAATCAAATTTAAAAAATTTTTAGCCGGGCGTGGTGGCACAGGCCATTAATCCCAGCACTCAGGAGGCAGAAGCAGGCGTATCTCAGTTCAAGGCCAGCCTGGTCTACAAGTGAGTCCAGGACAGCCAGGACAAGAGAAACTCTGTCTCGAAAAAACAAAACATACAAAAGTTTTTTCTTTTTAATTTTGTTGTTGTTGGATTGTTTTTTCTCAAGACAGGGTTTCTCTGTGTAACTCTGGCTGTCCTAGATTTCTCCTTGTAGACCAGGGGGGCCTCAAACTCAGATATCCCCCTTCGTCTGCCTCCCTCGTGCTGGGATTAAACAAGTGAACCACCACTGATCCACTTTCTTTTTAATTTTTAACAGGTGATGCTTTAACGTATTTCAACATTTAAAGGGCTCCCCTCTGCTTTCTACCTTTCTTATTTTTCTCATAAGTACTGTTTTAAATGTATTTGGCTATTTATTCATCAACCATCTCTTCCCACTAGCAAGGAAGTCCACGGAAGCCGTGGCTTTGTTCCCGAGCACACAGCTGACGAGGATAGCCGCCGCAGGAGAGTCTAGGAATGGCTCCCGAGCAGACCCAGATCCTGGAGGAGATCATCCCGCAGCTTTTTCGTGGATTTATTTGCACCGCCAGTTGTCAGGAACGCCTCCAGCGAGCACAGCGAGCAGGAAGGCACCCGGTGGCGACTCTACAAATGTGCGAGCGCGGCTCCACCCACGGCCACACCGGAAAAGCGAGACGTTCTGCTGCCTACTCGCCAGGCCCCGCCCCCAGTCTGCCGCCCCACTGCGCAGGCGCTGAGACCTGACCTGGAAGAGACCGTCTTCAGAGCCCACGTGTTTGGTTCGGCATGGCGGAGATGAAGGGCCCTACGGAAGCTGAGCCTGCTGCTCCCGCAGAATCGCCGGAAGGCGACCGCCGCGGCCTGCTGGAGCACAGCCGCGAGTTCTTGGACTTCTTCTGGGACATCGCGAAGCCGCAGCAGGAAACGCGGCTCCGGGCCACGGAGAAGCTGCTGGACTACTTGCGCACAAGGCCGAGTGTATGATGGCAGGGCCCGGGACGCAGTCAGTCCTCTGTATGCAGGGGGGCAGGGGTGGGACACCCTCAGGTCAGTGTGAACACGAGGATGTTCTTGGTTCCGCAGGGTTCGGAGATGAAATACGCCCTGAAGCGCCTGATCACTGGGCTTGGGGTGGGCCGAGAAACCGCTCGGCCCTGCTACAGTGTGGCGCTGGCACAGGTGAGGCGGTGTGTCTGGCAAGTGCGGAGCCTCGCTGAGCGAAGGGTCGGGGTGTAAGGATAGGGCGCCACCGCGGCTGCAGGGTTAGGAGAAATCCAAGAGACTTCTTAGCGGATGCAGTTAACATTAACATGGGTGGGTGGAGGTGCCCGACCAACAAGCATGGCCTAGCTACACCAAAGTCCAGGCAGATGGGAGCTTTGAACCAGTTTTCTTTTTGACTCATGTTTATCAGGTGTACTTGGCTACAGTTCCTGGAGGTGGTGAGCTTTGAGCTGCCTTCTACCTTCTGCGAAGTTGGGGAGCCCGCTCTAGGTTAGGAATGTAGCTGGGGACAAGCCACTTAGAAATTTGTACAACAAAGTCAATGAGGACTGTACGCCTTAGGGTCACCCTGAAGGCAGCTCTGAGCAGGATCTGTGGATACAATGGGTTTTTCAAGAGGTAACAGATGAGCAGCCTAGGCCTTCTGAACTGGTGGAGACTGGGTGCTGTGCAAACTTCGGTCCCTTGGAAGCAGCAGACTATCTTTAGCACTTGTGGTGGGGGAAGGGAGGAATGACCAATATTATATAGGTCTAGTATCACTTCCTGGACCATTCCTCTGTCTTGCTGGCAGCTGTTACAGTCTTTTGAAGACATCCCTTTGTGCAGCATCCTGAGTCAGATACAAGAAAAATACAGTCTGCAAACAGTTAACAAGGTGAGTGTGGTCCTGCGCAGGCCAGGTTGCCCCGGAACAGGTATGGGACCCCTCTTTACCTGTGTTTGGGATCTTTTGCCAGGCAATGATGAGACCCTCTCTCTTCGCAAACCTGTTTGGAGTGCTAGCCCTCTTTCAGTCGGGCCGCCTGGTGAAGGTAAGGGCTTGGGGTACAGGGGGACACAGACTGGTTTAGAGGTGTTGGGGAACAGGATAGCCTCGTTCACACTCTGCATTCTGTTGGTATTAGGACCAAGAGGCACTGATTAAATCAGTGAAATTGCTGAAGACCCTGTCCTATCACCAAAACCACTTGCAAGGGCAGCCAATGAAGGCTCTGGTGGACATCCTGTCTGAGGTACGGATCACAAGTCATGCTGCCTGGTTTTGGGAACATTGAGGAGATTTGGGTTAGTGCACAGGAACACTAAGACAGATGGTTCAACCATGCAACTGGTGTAAGGAGCTGTGAAGATGGTTTTACATTCCTTTGCCTGCCACCAGATACCTTAAATCCAAGCGTGTCTTTCAGGTTCACAGCACACCTCCATCCAGTTAGGCACTTCAAATGCTCCACTGCCCTCTGTGGTGGCATCTTTGTTGGGTAGTGAGGGTCTGTAACAGTGCTTGTCAATATGTGAGTACGTAGAAGGTCGTCTGAATACATTTGCCATAGTTAATTTGGTCAAGCTTGGGTCTGCACTGTCCTTGGGAAACTGAGGCAGGTTCATATCCAGAATCATTTGCCACTAGCTTGGCCCTGATTTGGTCTTTCTGCACAAATAGAATTTGATTCTGCACAAGCAGAATTAAAGTTGCAGCTTTCCACATAAGGCGCTGTGTATATGAAACAGGCTGGTCCTCTAAAAACAAAAAAGGGATAGCTTTTTTTTTTGCTTTTTTTTTTTTTTTTTTTTTTTTTGAGACAAAGTCTCTCTGTAGCTCTGGCTGTCCTGGACTTGCTTTGTAGACCAGGCTAGCCTCCCTCCCAAGTGCTGGAATTAAAGGCATGTGCCACTGTGCCTGACTGAGGGGATAACTTTTTTTAGTGTAGCCCCGGGCCAGTTAGCCATCAAAAGGATGCTGGAGGCCATGGGGGGTGGGGGGGAGACACTGTGACCAGTGCTTTCTTACTGGTCCAATGCTTAGCAAGTTGGCTGACTGGCAGTGTACCAAAAGCTCATGCATGCATAGAGCAAGACCCAGAGGGACGAACAAAGGTGCTAGGAAAGCCATGTGTGTTCCCACTCCAGGTTCCAGAATCCATCTTCCAGGAGATCCTGCCAAAGGTCCTCAAGAGTGACTTGAAAGTGATCCTCAGCTCCCCTAGGCAGTTGGAAGTCTTCCTTTTGGCCCAGGAGAGGGTGCCAGCAAAGCTCAATTCACTGATGGGCCCCACTAACCTGTTCTCAGAAGAAAATATTCCCAGGTTTGAGGAGAGTGTGGGTGGGCTCCTGCTGGGGGTGTCTCATGCTCTGGGCAGTATTTGCTGAGTCCCCTCTGCCCTCCAGTCTGGTGAACATACTGAAGGCGGCAGCCAGCTCCACAAAGAAGGAGAACAAGCTGCCCAGTGTGGCTCTGAAGCTACTCCACCTGGCACTTAAGGAGAACAAATTCTCAGTGTTCTGGAAGGAGGTTTTGGAGGAAGGGGTGATGAAGAAGCCATGCTGGCCATCCAGGTGTGTATGACACTAGCCTCTACTCCCCCAGCCGGGGTGGGACCTGTCATGGAGCCCACCCCCAAAGCATCAGGTCTCTGAACAGGCTCTGCCTCAACCCTCCTTAGTTACATGTGTTTCCGCCTGCTGGGTGAGTCCCTTCCCCTGCTATCAGAAGAGCAGCTGCAGCTGGCCATGCGGGGAGACTTGATCCGCCATTTCGGGGAGCACATGGTTACTTCTAAGGTAGGTGTCGTTACATCTGGTTCAGCACTGCCCCAGAGGGCCAGATGGTGGCTTCTTCTGTGTGACAGGACTGGAGACTTGGCAAAAGTTTGACCCTTTTGTCCCGAGGCCCACTCACTAGCAGGCCCAGCTGGCCATCTATCTGGAACACTGCTGGGGTCACACTGATTTGAATGGTTACTGACCTAGTGTATTCGTGTCACCCATAAGACAATGGTAGAAGGCACCTTGTGCAAGGGATTGTCAGGAAGCAAGTAGCCTGGTACTTGGCACATGGCAATCATGAAAATTGGTAGGTGTTAAGCCCCAGCATGACACATGTAGGTAATGGGGCTATCAGAATTTGAACCTAGGTTCCCCTCATGCCATATCAAACCAGAAAAACATCTTGTCCTCAGTCTTTAAGGCAGAGTATTGCTGGGAGCGGTGTAGACATTTGAAAGATTAAAGATAGCCCTTGGTGGTGCTGGGGCAGTTAGAATCAGCCCTGCTGTGTACCAGGAGCCGGAAGCGTTAGCTTTAACCTAAAGGAAGAGGTAGGAAGGCGGTGCTGCCTGCCTCCTCCCTCTGGTAACCCGAACTCATGCTCCTCTCTTGCAGCCCCAAAACCTGTTCAAGTTCATCCCAGAGATAAGTACATATGTGCGTACCTTTCTAGAAGGGTGCCAGGATGACCCTAAGCGACAGTTTGCTGTGATGGTAGCCTTTACATCCATCACCAACCAAGGTCTCCCTGTCATGCCTACTTTCTGGCGTGTCACGCGGCTTTTGAATACCGAAGCCCTGCAGAGCTATGTGGCCTGGTTGCGGGACATGTTCCTCCAGCCTGACCTGGACTCCTTGGTTGACTTCAGCACTGCCAACCAGAAGAGAGCTCAGGACACCTCGTTCAATGTGTAAGTAGCGGGTGTCAGGAGCATTGAGGAGCCTGAAGCCTGAGTGGCTTCAAACTAAGTGGGGAGGGAGAGGTGTTAGCTCTTGACAGTGGCTGTGGGGTGCCCTCACTGATATTTGAAGGTTGGAGCAGGGTGTGGGTGGTCCTGCCACACGGGGCAAAAGAGCACCTTGTTTTTATTGTCCTGTTTGACTTATGTGACCTCTGCTCCCAGGCCTGAGCGATCTGTATTCCGACTCCGGAAGTGGATCATCCACCGCCTGGTTAGCCTTGTGGACCATCTGCACCTGGAGAAGGATGACGCCTTGGTTGAGCAAGTAGCCAGGTGTGTGAGGGGCACTCCCTGTCGGTGGCATGGCTGTGAAACTAGTCCCCTTCCCTGGTCCTTGTCCCAGGTCCCCTGGAGGCAGAAGCCTTGGGTTAAGTTGTTGGTGGGGAATAGGCACAAGGAGACCTAGGGGTACCTCAACCAGTGAAGGAAAGAAACTCAGAAAGTGTGTGGCTGTGGGACCCCAAAGCTTCAGACTTGATCTGTGGATCCTATGGGCAGCCTTTGCCCCACACCAGCCTGCATCTGTGTTGGCTCCAGGGAGCAGCTCTGGTTCTGCCACTTCCTCTTAGGACACCAGTGTTCAGATGGGAACACTGGAGAGAAATGGCCCTTGCGTGGTGCAGCTGACAGAGTCTAACCATGCCAATGCTTGCTGCGCTCCCAGGTTTTGCTTGTTCCATGCCTTCTTTAAGACAAAGAAGCCCACTCCCCAGATCCCAGAGACAAAGCAGCCCTTCTCCTTCCCTTTGGATGACCGGACCCGCGGGTTCATCATTGGTGCCTTCTTCAGGTAGGTCAGGAGGGTCAGAGAGCCTGATGGGTCCAGGGGCTGGGTGTGCTAGTGCGGTCTTGTGAACCCTACCTCCCCCTTATCCAGCCTGCTACAGACCCTCAGTGTGAAGTTCAGGCAGACACCAGACATGCCTGAAAGTGGGAAGCCCTGGACACACCGCCTGGTGCACTTGGCAGACTTGCTGTTGAACCACAGCCGTAATGTGGCCATTGTGACACCCTTCACAATACAGCAGCGCCAGGCCTGGGACCAGTGAGTGTGTGGGCTTTCTGGGGGTGGAGCAGTATACCCTGTTCGCCTGCCCGTGGAGCCTGCAGTGTCCTCCTCCCTCCAGGATGATGACTACTCTGAAGGAACTAGAAGCCTGCTCCTCGGAGACCAGGGCTGTTGCCTTTCAGCACCTGCTGCTGCTGGTGGGACTCCACCTCTTCAAGGTATTGTGGTCTGGAGAGAAACGGGCACGGGGCTCCCCCTACTGTGAGAGGCTTTGACAGGAGTCGGAGATGGAGGTTGAAGCTGGATTCCCTAAGCCAGCCCAGACCTGTGTGAACATTAGAGCCCAATGGGGGGAGACCACAGCACCCAGGCTTTCTGCCCAGGGCTGCCCTGGGTTTGCCAGGTGCCAGAAGCAGAATAGCCTCCTTTGGGCCATACACCCAGTGACTGAGATTGAGTCTCACAGTTCCTCTAGCTGTGATTGATTCTTTGGAAGTGATGGGTGTGAAAGAAAGCGCTGCCCCCTGTAGGAGGGAGACTGCCTTGACATGTGGGACACATAGATGCAAGCATTTAGAAATGAGGCTTTTTATATGTAACTCCTAGGGCTTCCCCGAACCCCAAGCAAAGACAGCATGGTTGAGGCTAATAATGTTCCCGGGCAAATACTCTGCGACCTGCCACAGTTTCCTAATGTATCACATTCTGCAGTTGGTATGCAGTCTTGGGCCCTCTAGTACTACACTGTCTCCTTTTCTTCTAAGAAGCTTTACATTTTTAAACTAACTTTTAAATTTTTATTTTGTGTGGTGCTATGCGCCATAGTGCACATGTGGAGGTCAGAGGACACCTTTGGGGAAACAGTTCTCTCCACCAAGTGGGCCACAGGGACTAAACTCGGGCACTGGAGTTGGCAGCAGGTGCCTTTGCTCTCTTGAGTCATCACTAGACCTCTGAGCCTCTATTACCAAGGCTGCCTCAGGTCTTAGTGGCTTGAATATGAGGACTCTTGGTAGCTCCCGTTTGGCCACTTGGCCATAGTATTTGCTTCTGATGCTTGATAACAGGCCTTGTTAGCAGCTTGTGGTTTCCCTCATGTGTCCCCAGACCCTCTGCATCTCTGAACTTGACTGGCAGAGGAAACTGCTGCAGTTCAGGTTTATCAAACCCTTGGAGAAAAGGCAAAACCCAGAGAGCAGGTACCTGCCAGTTCTCAAAGCCAGAGAGTTAGAGACGATTGGCCCAAATATGGCCTCCTGCCTCTCTGTCCACAGCATTTTTAGGCAAAAGTCCACCTTCTAGGTACCTGGGCTTATCCCTAGCAAGATGCATTTACCTTTAAAACTAATGGTTTTCAAGTCTGTATCTAAAATCAGGAGTGAAGGATAGCCCAACATTGTGGGGTTGGCATTTGTGGGTCCTGTGGCCCTGGGTATCCTTTTTGGCCTTGACTGTAGGTGTTGATGGGGAACTTGGGCTCTGTGGTCTTATGAATGTACAAATATTGTGTGAAAAGGCTCTTGGGGCGCCCATTCTGAATGGTAAGGGTGACTGGCCAGGATAGGCCAGGGCCTAGCATACCTAAGGACTCTGGTCCAGTTCTTCTCTGACATCTGCTGTGTCCTGCCCACAGTCCCCTGCAGAGAGCTGTGATGTCCTAGATGACATTCAGACTTGCATCAAGAAAAGCATAGCGCAGAACACCCGGCGATCACGCTCTAGGGCCAAAGGTGTGTTATTGCTCCTGGGGCAGGCTGGGTAGCCAGGCTGTCTGTTCCTGCTCAACCTTAATTTGCTTTCCCACTTGTAGCCTCCCAGGAGCCAGAGTGGGTGGAGGTGATGGTGGAGATCTTGCTGTCCTTGCTGGCTCAACCCAGCAACTTGATGCGCCAGGTGGTCCGGAACGTGTTTGGCAATATCTGTTCCCACCTTACTCCACGTGGTCTGCAGCTTATCTTGGCTGTGAGTTGGGGCCTTTGGAGAAATAGATTATAAGATGGGTCCGCTGAGATGTAGTGGGACGTGTCATATCTTCTCATCTTCTGTAGCTCTGCAGCATCATGACCAGGTGCCATCAAAGTGCTACATGTAGCCCTGCCCAAGCCATGTCCACAAGCTGTTCAAAAGACACCCCTTTTCTTACCTGGGATGGTGGGGGCCTTTGGGAGTGACCTGAGGAGGGTAGGCATTCAGGGTGGAAAGTGGAGCTGTGGTCTGGGGCTTATCCTCAGGTGCTGAACCCTGAGGCAAATGAAGATGACAACGTGGTGGTCACTGATGACACGGATGAGAAGCAGCCGAAGCCTGGAGAGGTACTTACCAACGAGGTACAAAGTAGGGTGAGTGGCTGGGGCTAAGTCGTACGGTGTCGTTAAGGTGTGGCTTACCTGCCTCCCACCCATAGGAAGAAGACTCAGAGAGTGAGGACAGTAAGAATTTGGCGAGTGAGGCCGAGAGTGTGGACAGTGAGGATGGGGAAGAGAGTGAAGAAGAGGACCGTGATAAGGATGTGGATCCAGGCTTCCGTCAGCAGCTGATGGACGTGTTGAAAGCTGGGAATGCACTGGTGAGCAGAAGCCAGGGGAGAGGGGGCATTTGTCCACCTACCTAAGGCCAGGCTGATGGCTGTTTCTGTGCCTCAGGGTGGAGTGGACAATGAAGACGAGGAGGAGCTTGGGGATGAAGCAATGATGGCCCTGGACCAGAACCTGGCCAGCCTGTTTGCAGAGCAGAAGCTGCGCATCCAGGCCCGGAACGAGGAGAAGAACAAGGTGCAGAAGGAGAAGAAGCTCCGACGGGACTTCCAGATCCGGGTGAGTGTGCAAGCAGTTGCCAGGCACCCTGAGCTGCCCCCTCTCCCATGGCCCTGCGCGGGCTGACTCCAGCCTTCTGTCCACAGGTACTAGACCTGGTTGAGGTGATGGTGACCAAGCAGCCTGAGCACCCCCTGATCCTGCAGCTACTTGAGCCACTGCTGAACATGATCCAGCATAGCATGCGCAGCAAAAGCTCCACCAAGCAAGAGCAGGACTTCCTGCACAAGACTGCCCGCATCTTCATGTGAGTGCTTGTGCTCCCTGTGTGAAGAGTGGGGGTCCTGAAGCCCTGGTCCTGTCCCAGCCATCAGAGTTACAATAGTTGGGAATTATGACAAGAGGGTAGGGCTGTCTCTCACACAGCCCTGTACCAGTCCAGATCACTAGCTGTTCAGACTCTCCCTTTCCCTGAGCACATAGAACTTGGTCTTGCTTTACAGAGGCTTAAGGCCACTGTCCCATAAGACAGATACAGAGAGGTGGATCAGGTCTGTCTATCTCTTAAGTTGATTTCCTAACTGTCAAGTGAGACTTAGGACTGCTCCTCTTGCTGTGCATGGCAGAGCAAAGTGGAGAGCCATCTTTTGATCAGCCTTGGCTTGTCCATCCACAGGCACCATCTGTGCCGCGCCCGCCACTACTGCCACGAGGTGGCGCCTTTTGCAGAGGCTCTGCATACCCAGGTGGAGCAGCTTGTGCAACAGGCTGGCAACCAGGCTGATACCTCTGTAGCCCTTTACTACTTCAATGCCTCTCTCTACCTGCTGCGAGTCCTCAGGGGGAACACCACTAAGAGGCACCAAGATGATCAGAAGCTACAGGGAGCTGACACCATGCCTGAACCCAACAACTCGGAGGTGAGCTGGGGGCCAGCCCGGGACATGTCCATTGAGTACTTGAGGTCAGCCCTTGCCCAGGACTTGCTCCCAGTCTTACCCTAGCTCTGTCACCAGGACCAGCCTGCCAGCTGTCTAAACTTGGCCTTCGTGACTCAAGTGTACTCGGCAGCACTGGAATCTCTTCTGACCAAGCGTAACAGCCCACTCACTGTCCCCATGTTCCTCAGCCTCTTCTCTCGATACCCTGTAAGTGCAGGAGCCAGCCTGCCTCTTGGGAACCCTTCCACCCCCAGCCCAGTCCCCAGCTAATAGACCTGTCCTTCCCCAATCCCTAGGTGATCTGTAAGAACCTGCTCCCCATCTTGGTCCAGCATGTGGCTGGCCCATCTCGGCCCCGCCATCAGGTAAGGGTCTGTCCGAATCACCTGTGCAACCATCTCACTGAGGCCTAAGAGGCCTGCTTCACTGACCTTGGCTGGGCTCATGCTGCAACGCATGGTAGGCATGAGGAACTAGAGGAACCTCGCTGTCTTACCCAAGGCCTTCAGCACTGCTGAGACCTCATCTCTGGCCTACATGAGAGGGTGTCCCCTGTCTGCTTAGATGCCCGGGCTATCAGGGAGGTTAGCATGAAGTCAGTAAGGGACAGAGTCCCAACATGAGGCCTTGCTTCGGTCCAGTTGGGACTACCGTCTCTCCTAGCCCCCCAGCAGCCCTTTTCCCATATAGGAAGAAAGTGATGATTATAAGGCCCAGCACAGGTAGCCTCCTAAGCTTGTGTGGGTTCCTGAGCCTTGGCCCAACATGCTGGGGCTCCTGCTGACTGCATTGTCCTTGATGCAGGCCCAGGCATGCCTGCTGCTCCAGAAGGCCCTGTCTGCACGGGAGCTGAGAGTGTGTTTTGAGGATCCTGAGTGGGAGCCGCTGATTGGCCAAGTCTTGGGAAGGGTCACCCAGGTAACAGCTGTGAAACTTCCACCCATTAACCCAGCATGGGTTCCTGAGAGCCAGATTGTTTGGAACTTGAGGTTCTAGATATTTCCTCCCTCTGGGCCACTGTTATGTGTGGGATGTAGAAAGGCCTTGGGCAGTTCTCAGGAGTGCGTCTATGTTGGCCTTCCTCCACAGACCCTGCAGACACTCGGGGAGGCGCAGAGCAAAGGGGAGCACCAGAGGGAGCTGTCCACCTTGGAGCTGCTGAACACTGTCTTCAAGATAATCAATCATGAGGTAAGGCAGCTCATCCAGGTTCTGACAGTAGCCCTCCTGGGAGGAGCCTCACCAGATGAGTGTGTGGCCTGGGAGCCACATGGAGGAGCTTCCAGGGGGATAAACCTGGCCTTTAAAAAGATTATAGTGCTGCTGTGTTGATAGTAGAGTTGACTTCAAAAGGTAAAGGGCCACATCAGGACCCGGCAGATTGGAGGTGAGGCCGTGTCACTATGCATCAGAAAGCAGAGAGGCTTTAGTGATAGTGAAAAGAGCTGGAGATCAGTCTAGGTGGCAGCAGTTTGGAAGCAGGCCAGTTTTCCAGGCTCAGAATAAAGGGGTAGGGGAGGGGTGGTAAGGCAAGGCTAGGGAGGGGCAGGACTTTTCATGGGCCACCAGGCCTGGAGGCCACTGGAGATGGACTTCTATCTGAGTTCCCTAGTTTGGAACCACTCTGAAGGCCCCTGACTATGGGAAGGAAGACAGTGCTAGGAGCCCTTGTTTGCTCTACAAAGGAGGGACTAGTGACCTAAGAGGTAGTGGCTAAGGATGAAGGAGCAGCTGGGAAGACCCGGGGCAATGTCATCTTTATCATTGGTACTACAGCCTGCCTTTCCTCTACAGAAGCTGTCTATGGACCTCACTGCTCTCTTAGGCACGCTACAGAGCAAGCAGCAGAAGCTGCAGCAAAGCCTACAACAGGGGAATCACTCCTCTGGCTCTAACCGCCTCTACGACCTCTACTGGCAGTCCATGAGGATGCTAGGAGTCCAGTATGTTCTGGGAGAGGGAGGGACCCACACTTTGGGAATACATGTGGCTGAAAAGACCCACCAATACTGTGCTCTCTCTCTCCTGTATTCTTCCTTACAGGCGTCCCAAGTCAGAAAAGAAGAATGCCAAGGATATTCCTAGTGACACCCAGAACACCACAAGCATGAAGCGCAAGAAAAAGGGATTTTTACCAGAGACCAAGAAGCGAAAGAAACTTAAATCCAAGGGTGCCACACCAGAAAAGGATGCTATATCAGGGCAGGATGCAGTGACAGAGGATGCCACCCCTCCTGCCCCTGGTCAAGACCAGCCCCCCAGCACAGGCAAGAAGAAAAGGAAGAGGAGGAGGGCCAACACCCCATCCCAGGTGAATGGGACACCTGTGGCCAAAAGTCCGGCTCCCAACAACCCCACCCTAAGCCCCAGCACCCCTGCCAAGACACCAAAACTGCAGAAGAAGAAAGAGGAGCTGTCACAGGTGAATGGAGTCGCCCCTGTGTCCCCCATAGAGCCTGAAGGCAAAAAGCATCATGAGAAGGCTCTTACAGCAAAGATCATAAGAAAGTCCCCCCAGTCTGCCCTGACACAAAAAAGGGCAAGGCGGTCTTTGGTCAGCAGGAGCCCCAGCCTGTTACAGAGTGGGGTCAAGAAAAGGAGAGTGGCCAGGAGGAAAGTGCAAACACCTTGAGTATGGTGTGGTGTAGTCTGTTCTTCCTCTACCTTCAGCAGCCCTAGAGACTCCTATTTTTTCACCAGCATTTTAATAAAGAAGCCATGATAGATGACACCAGTCTCTGGCTTTGGGGAGTGGGTCCCCTATACTTATGTCCTGCCCCTCTCCCAGGCTGTTCCACTGGAGAGCCACCAGAACATTTAAATAGGTTTATTTCTTCATTTACAAGAGGAATATATATTTGGCTTCTCTCTTAAGACTCTGAGATTCACAATCAGCAGCTCTAAAAAATAAAGGAGCAGTTCAGCTTCCGGAAGGAAGAGGAGGCAACACTTGGACCTGGTTCTTGTACAACAAGAAAACATAGCTGGGACCTCTGCTGGGGTTAGGGAGGGAGCCAGGCTGGTCTTTAGGGATAGCACCCTCTGCCCACCCACGCCCAAGCCCCCAGGGTGCCCCAGAACTTGGTTGGGTGGGTACCACTGAAGCCATAGTCAGCAAGTGGGGGACAGCCACAGGGACTGTTGTACAAGTTGGTTCTGAAGTTCCTTATGGGTTAAAATGGCACCCTAGGACCAGAGCCACCTTGGTCACAACGTGCAGGGAGAGTGAAGCTGAGGATAAGTGCCCAGAGGTGACTAAGGTGACTGCAGAGGAGGGTTGTATGTGTGGGGGAATAGCATAATCAAAGGCTAAGGTGAAGGCCTGGCCCCTCAGTTACCTACAGGCACTGGTGAGCGGTTGGTTGAGAAGCAGTGTGGATAGGTGGGTACAGCCTTCGGCAGCCAATCTGACTCCTTGGAAAGGGCTTATGTCATCCTGTAGGAGGGGTGGCTTCTGGGGGACTGCAGGAGTTGGGGGGGGGTGTGGTGGTGAGGAAATAGGTTCTCAGCCCCTGGTGTGGGCAGAAAAAGCTGCCTACCTGCCAGGGCTTTCACCCCTAGTGCTGCAGCTTCCTCTAAAGGGGGTGGTCCCACCTGGGAAGAACCAGCTAAGGACAGTTTC
The DNA here is from genome assembly GCF_964271855.1 of Acomys minous. Classification (NCBI taxonomy): domain Eukaryota; kingdom Metazoa; phylum Chordata; class Mammalia; order Rodentia; family Muridae; genus Acomys; species Acomys minous. The sequence goes on along the minus strand of NC_140498.1, from coordinate 149,744 downwards.
CTCCCTGGTGACTGTTCCAGCCAGGGGGCACCCAGCTCCATTTGCCAGGCTGAATTTGATGTCCCCAAGGTCAGGGCCTAAGAGTGGGGAAGTGGTCCCATGGATCAGAGCCTTTGGGGGACCTCAGAACCGGTACTGAGGTCCGGGGACCTGGGCCATATCTTCTTCGTACAGCCCAGGACCTGTTTCTTCAAAGCCGTGGAGGGTGCCTTGCACGGTACACAATGGAGGAAGCTCCAGCTCCTTCGTTGTACTGAGGGAGGACAGAGGTTCCCTCAAGGTCACATGGGCTAAGGGCAGGTTAGGCTCTCCCCAGATACCCATTGCAGGCTGGCTTCTCTCTTGGCCCTTTAGCCTCCAACCTGGGCTGTAGTTGTGTCCAACTGAGTGGCTCCAGCACACACAGTCCTCCAGGTTAACTGAGGAGGATGCAGCTTCTTGTAGATAGGGCCACTCAGTCCTGGGCCAGAGAGGGTGGGTACCCAGCTGCTGCGAGTCACACAGGAAGCTTTGTGGCAGCCCTGAAGGTCCAGGATGCTGGAGGATCTCACCTAGTCTAAACTGCAGTTCATTGCTGTCCCAGCGGCACCTGTGGGTAGGGTGTCTGGTCAGAGGGGAATCTTTGGGAATTGTTCCAAAGCTGGCTTCCTTTGCGGTTGTGCCACTGCTGTGAGCTTGGGGCTCTGACCCTGGTTTACATTACCAGGAAGCTTTAGCCTCTAAGGGCTGAGCCACTAGGAAGGTCAGGGTAGGACTTGCACCCTGACACATCTAGGAAGATTTAAGAGGACTGCAGTTCCTGGCAAGTTCCAGGGCTGGCCTATGGTCACAGCCCTTCTAGGGAAAGGAGGGAACTGATTTACTGGAAGAAGACAGCTCCCACAAATTCACAGATTCCCTGTAAACATTTCAGAAGGAAAAGGGCAGATCCAGGGCAGAGGGGATATGCTTAAGCTGGAGATGGCTTGGAAGGTGTTTTGTTCCCTGTTCCTTCACACCCCTCCCACAGGGGCTTCCTGGACTGCACTCACCACTTCAGACTTTCACGGATGCAGGCGGCATCACCAGCTGGTTCACCCTGAGGGAGAGACGGGCGGGGGTCAGGGTGGCACATCAGCGGGGACTGGGCCCAGGCACGGCTCTGGCACATCGCATCACTGGGGCCGGTAGACCGGAGGCGCTGGGCAGAGACCTCGTCAGCCCCAGGGGGAGGTGGGAAAGCCCAGGGGTAGGGAGAGGAGAGGAGAGAGAGAGAGAGAAAGGAATAGAGAAAAGAGAAGAAAGAAGTCAGAAAGTGAGAGAAGGGGATGGTTCTCCAGCTTTAAAACCCTGTTAACTCCAGAGGAAACCCCATATTTAGAGCTAGCACAAAAGAGCCTGGCATCTGCCAGCCTGGGCCACTGTGGGCTGTCCTGAGGCATGGGAAGACTTGGAGACAAGTGTTATAGAGCTGGTCTCGGCCTCCAGAAGGTCACCTTGCCATAGGGGTAAAGTAACCCACTGTCTCTCCCCCACCCTAGGGTAAAAGCTGTCACAGTCCCTGCTTCACAGCATACCCACCCCACCCTACTCACTGCTGCTCAGCCTTGGCACGATCGCTGAGGAAGAAGAGAGCAGTGGCGAGGAAGAACATGCCACCCAGGACCACAACAAAAGGGCACAGCATGAGGGCATAGCCCAGGCTCAGAAACTCCCAGAGTGGGGAGTCCTTGGTACTCTGGCGGATTAGGTCTGAGATCTGTGGAGATTAGGGTACAGGTGTCAGGAGAAGACTATCTTCCTTGTCCCACCCCAGGGAAGCCTTGCCCTCAGCCACTCACAAAGCCAATGAGGTAGGGGCTTCCAGCGTCCCCCAGCAGATGGGAGGTGAAGCTCTGCAAGGCCACAGCAGTGGCTCGTCGAGTGGGGATGACAACATACTGCAGGAAAAAGGTCAGGTCAGTAGGCTCATCCCTGTGGCTATGACACTTCTTTTTTTGTTTTGTTTTTTGTTTTCGAGAGAGGGTCTCTTTGGCTATCCTGGACTCACTTTGTAGACCAGGCTGGTCTCGAACTCAGTGATCTGCCTGCCTCTGCCTACCGAGTGCTGGATTTAAAGGTGTGCAACACCACACCTGGCTGTACTATGACACTTCTGAAGCCACCACAGCCTCAGCTTCCTGTTCTGGTATCTTCACCACTCCCAGCCAGCCCTGTACTTCCCTGTTCACCATGTGGGCATGGCTGTTTTTGTCAGCTCCATGGGGCCTCTTCTCCATCTGTCCCTTCTATGTGGAGCCTTGCAGCACCCAACAGCACATAGCTTCAGTCCACATCCTGATGGCTCTGACAGGCCCTGGACCTCATCCTCAGTGATGGGACTCTGCACCTCTCTCCCCATCACATTCAACCATGGAGCACGATTTGGTTATCAGTTGGCACAGGTTTTCAGGCCAGAACTCTTGGAGCATGGAGGAGCTGAGCTAAAAGACTCTTCCTTCCTTCCTTTCTTTTTTTTTTAAAGATAGGGCTGTCCTGCTTAACCCAGGCTGGCCTCAGCTTGCTGTGTTCCTGGAGAGAACCTTCATTTCTGAGGGCCTCTCGGCTTCCTGCCCTCCCCTTCTATAAGCTAAACACCTATCTCGGTCCCTCCCATGAGGACTTAGCAAGGCCCAGGCTGGCTGAGATGGAGAAGATGTGAACTAGACTCCTACCCCAAAAGAGCCTATACTTGAAATCAAGCGCCCCGACACTGGAGGCTAAGAACCACTGGGCCCAGCTCATCTGAACTAAACAGAGCAGGCCCTGCCCCCACTTTAAGACAGGAGAGACCAAGACACAAACACAGTATCAGGTGCCCCCAGCCCTAAGCTCTATCTACTCTCACTGTCCACGACACCTGTCACTGTGCACACTGTGAGCAGCCAGCACTCTCAGAGTACCCTGCTGGTGGTGAGAAGACACGGGTCATCTGGATCCAAGGATATTGCATGGCCCCATTTCCACTACTAATTAGTCACTTAGCTGGGACACTTAATGAAACTGGGACATGATTTCCCTGGGACCCAGACCCTGCCAACAGCTCTCAGGGACTCTAGGGGTGGGGGTGTTGTCAGGGGAAGGCATGCTGCCCAGCACCACAGCCACTTGATTCGGTCTTGCCACCCTCTACACTTAGAGGTTATGTAGTGACCCATCCCTGCCCTTGTGGAGGCACTTGGCCTACCACCTCTACAGTGAGGGTATAATGGGTGGGAAACAGAGGCACTAGTGAGGGACACAGTTATGTGGGAAAGTATAGAGTGGAGTAAGGCAGGCTTCCCAGAATGCAGGGAATACCGAGACCCCCAAACTCTGGCCTCCTGGCCTGGGCAGCAGCCCCTAAGTGGGCAGAGGGTATTTATTCCCCTGCCTCACCACCTGCCACTCTATCTCCAGTCCTCTGGAGTCTTCTGACCCGGATCTAGAGGCCCCCCCACTCCACCCTGACCAAGAGCAGGAGTCACACTCACTCCTGCCACCCCGACCCCCGCTTCACTCAGAGCTACGAGTCACTAGGCCCACAGCCCATCCCCTGTTCCTCCTGTCCCCACCCAGGAACACAGGCCCAAGCAGGCCGCTCAGACAGCCCTTTGTCCCTGGCCTGCTGGTCTAGAGGCCATTGTTGGCCCTGTAAAGACAGCCTCTGTCTGTCCAGCCAGCCGCAGGCACCCAGCAGGCACGCCTGGGACCCAGCCTGGGACCCGGCCTGAGCTGGCAAAGCAGAATGCAAGGACACTCAACTCCTGGGGGAGGAGTGCTGGCAGGCAGCACCATTTCAGTGCCAGCCTGGCACCACCAGCCTCCTAGCCATAAACCTGAAACTGGAGAGAACCCTGCCTCTGCACCCCCACATCTACCTGCTTAATTCCATTTCCAGGCCCTCCCTTCCCAGATCTGAACCCCATATATCTCTGGTCCCTTCCCTGACTCTATGTTCCCCTCTTCCACCAACAAGCACTACTTACTCTTCACCCTCCTAAGCTACCCCAATGAAGTTTAGAAGCCTGAATCAGCCAGCACAAGGTGACTGTGGCCTTCCTGGCTCACCATGAGGATGTCTGCAGTGATGGCCCAGTTGGAAAACAGCAGTGTCTCCCCAACAAAGATGCAGATCTGTTCACAGAGGAGAAAGCAACCATGAGGGACAAAGGGCAGGGACATAGGCCCATCCCTACAAGAACAGAGGGTCCAGCAAGTAAGACTGCATGCCCCCCGCCCCCCAGCCCAACCTCCTGTGGACTCACATAAGCGCCCACAATGCTGGTTTTGGCAGCCACAAAGATGAGGCAGATGAAGATGGCAGATCCCAGCATGCCCACGGCACACACCAGTGGGTCAGCGCGCTGAGTCCGCAGGCGGCACCAGCGAGTGGCTCCCGCGCCTGTGACGACCCCCAGAAAGCCGGTAAAGCAGGTGATGGCCCCAAAGATGAGGCTGTGGGAACAAGACAGTAGAGTGTGATTTGGCCATGGTTGAGACAGTGGCATCCAGTCCCTTGGGTCCAGGCTTTACCTGTCTTTGGCTCCACAGGGCGGGCTGTTGCAAGTCTCTGCTGTCTTTTGTACAACTTGAGCGCGGTGCAGATAGAGGGGAATCCACATGCCCAGGGCCCCTGTGGCGAAGGACACAGCGGATGTGGCCAGGGAGGAGAACACGTAACTGCGGCTGGGGGAGAATCCAGGGAGGGAAACTCAGCTGGAGCAGCAGCCAGCCCTTACTTACACCAGAGCCCAGGAGGCAGCCTGTTCCCCAACAGCTAGCCACCTGCTGCCTCCCCCAGAAAGAAATGTGCTTTCACGGGCCCAGGTGAGGGTCCAGGGTGCAGGAACAATAAACTCTCAGGCCAAAATGTCATTCGGCACCACAGGCAGTGGAGATGGCAGTTGAGTGTGGGTGGGCCCACACTGTCAGCCAGGCCTCCTCCTACCACACCTGCACAGCAGCACTCACTTGCGGATCAGGGCCTTCATGTCTCGGAGCCACGAGGTCCGTGCTTTGAGCTGCCCTCCGAGTTGATCAGCATGGCCTCTCTTAGTGGCTGGGACCAGGATGAGAATGAGCGTCCCTGTGATCATGCCCAGGACAGGGGACACCTGGTAGGACCGGAAATGTGAAATTTGAATGCCAAATTGACCATGTCTATACTCCACAGGAGGGCCCAGGATTAAGAACAGCAGCACATGCCTGTAATCCCAGCACTCAAGGAGGTAGAAGTGGGCAGATAGCTGTGAGTTCAAGGCCAGCCTAGTCTACAAAGTGAGTACAGGACAGCCAAGGCTACACAGAGAAACCATGTCTCGGGGAAAAAAAAAAAAGAATGAAGTCCGCAAGCTTCTCTCTACACATAACCAAACGCCAGCTTGTTTCCCCCAGCTGGGGCGTTGTGGGCTGGGGAGGTCTTCTACATGCACCCCATCCCACCCTATGGCTCACCCTTCCTCCCCATCATAAAATTCCACAGTGGCTGCTTCCTTCCTGCTTTTGAGGAAAAAACACTTTGTCTTAAGCTTCCGGTCCTCTAAGAGACGGGGGATCTCTGTTTCCTCCGATTGCACTGTCCTGGGGCCTTGGTGACTTGCCCCAACCCTCCAACAGAACAGGAAGTGGCTCCAGACCCTAAGGGCCCCCACACAGAGGTCCTGTTCCAACCTCTCCCTAGAACAGAGCCAGGGCTGGAAGCAGGAAGCTGCACTGTGGACCTGGAATTTCCTGGCACGGTGAGAGAGTCCTCATCCTCTCCACTCCCGGGTTGGAGGTAGGGTTCCCACCCTTGACTGAGGCCCTGTGGGTTACAGGACTGTCTGACTGCCCTGAAACCTCAGCCTGAACTGATGAGAGAGACAAGACGTCAGAGCTCACGCTAGTGCAGGGGGACAGTCAAAGCCTGGCCTCTGGGAGCAAGGACTGGAGTAAGGAGCTAAACGGGTGGGGGGGGGGGGGTTGGGTTTAGACCCTAGACCTTACCCTCAGGGCCCAATGCCAGTCTCCAGCTGCCTGCTTTACACTGGAACCCGTGATGTAGCCCAGGCCGCTGCAAACAAGACAGACACATGTCAGACAGAGCAGCCATGCTCAGTGGGAAGTTCTTGCTTTCCTCCCACCCACCCAGCCTATGGAAGAGCAGGTCCAAGAGTCCTCTACAGCAGCTGCCTGGTTCCCTGTGCTTAAAATGGGGTTGGTGAAGTCTAGGGGACCTTGGCACTCTTCCCACTAATTGTGGCACTCCACACTTACCTGCCCAGTGGGATGGCAAAATAGAAGACTGACAGCATAAGTGTGCGCGTGTTCTTGGTAAACAAGTCGCCGATGATGGTGGGTGCTATGGTGGAGTAGCTGGCTTCACCAATACCTACTAGCCCTCGGGACAGGACCAGCAGCCAGAAGTACTGTGGAGGAGGACAGAGGATGTTGGGGGACCCACAATTCCTAGGCTTGCTCATCCCTATCCCATTACACTCCAGTCCTGGCAAGGTCCAAGAGCCAGGGAAGAGATGAAACCCAGGTCTAGCCTGACAGTGGCATAGCCACAGCCCATACAGCGCCCTGGGTACCACTCAAAATGATGGATGTGACTGGGATTGGTCATTCCCAGGTTGGGAGAAGACAGGGTTCTGGGTCCCTAGAAGCACTGGGGGACTATTGTTCACTTGGGGGCATCTTTGCATCTCTGGCCTCACTTCAGGATTCAAAAGTCACCTTTGCTCTGTGCCCCTCCCCCAAGCAGGGAGGCTGGACCAAACCTGACCTCACTGAGTACCCAGAGTGTGCGTGGGGAGTGGGCACTGCTGCCTACTAGGCTCAAAGCTCCTCTCCGAATGCACACATTAAAGTCTAGCAATGGGGGGAAGGGTGTGGCCATGTCAGTTGCCAGTGGTCCAACGCCTTTGATATGGACTGGCCCTCCTCTGGCCCCCAGCTGCCCAGGGCCCGAGAACCCAGGCTGGCCATGGTTTACCTGCCCCACCCTTACTACCCATCTGTCCAGCATTGCCCACATCCATTTCTCCCCTGCTGTCCCTGTTGTCTCTCTCCAGCCATCTCCAGCCACCTCTCCGGACCCTGGCTGTCTCTGGTGGGGACTGCTGACCCTCTGCATTGACCTCATCTCACTCTCCCTGGGCCCTGACAATTCCTTTCCCTGCAGACCAACTGCCCACAGCATTTGCCTGTTTTTCTATTGGGTTGTCTTGTCTTTTTCATATAGATTTATATTTGCTTTTTCTAAATCACAGGACTAGATCTTTTGTCATCTGTGCCTCCATTGTTCTCAGCCTTCTCTTTCCTCTGTTTACCCGATTGCACCATTCACGGGCTTCCTGATACCTAATTTGATACTGTCAAATCTTGATTTTTTTTTCCCCCTCCATGCCTTGTTCAAGAAAGCCTTCTCCAGCCCCAAAGTACAAAAACATCTTATTCTCTTTCATGTTTGAAACAATTTGGAGAGCCATCAATCTTTCTCAACAGTCTAGCATGCTAAGGCAACTCTGTCCCCCCCCCCCCACGGGGCTGCCAGCTTGATGCTGTGTTTGCCCAATCCTGTGCAGGTAAGTGCCAAGAAACAGCACTTCCTGTTCCCTCTGTGCTTCCAACAAATGGACAGAGAGGAGGCTGCTCCACATTTTTTTAAAATCTCACAACATGCTTCAATATTTTTTTGAGATATATGCATGATGACTGATGCCAGTTCATTTTTCTACTAGCCACTCACTATGAGTGCACTCTGAGTGTCTACACAGGGCCAGTGGTGGTCATCTGAGTCATTTCTTCCTTCCTTTTCTTTGTGTGTGTGCACATGAGGAATGTGTGCACGAGTGTTTGCAGGTATACATAGAGGCCAGGAGTCAATGTTGGTGTGTTTTACTCTATTACTGGTCTCCATTATATATATTTTTGAAATAAGGAGTCTCATTGAATCTTGAGCCTACCAGTTTCACTAGACTGGTTGGTCAGTGAGCCCACAGAAGTCAGCTGTCCCCACTCTTCCCAGCCCCAGGATTATAGGAGCACAGCACAACACTTGGCTCTTACACAGGCTTCTGGGCATCCAACTCAGGGCCTCATTCTTCCACACAAGAGCTCTTATCTACTGAGCCATCTGTCCAGATGCTCTTTTTTTCTTTTCTTTTTTTTTTTTTAAAGATTTGCTTTTAATTATGTGTATACGAGTGTGTTTACGTATGGCGCACGCACGAACAGTGCCAGAAGCCAGGAGAGGAAGTTGGATTTCCCTGTATGGGGAGCTGGGAATCAAAGTTGGTTTTGCTTGGAAGAGCAGTAGCTACCCCAAACCACTGAGCTCTCTTTCCATCTTTTTCTCCCCTAGGAGAATCCTCACACTTGTTTGTCCACATTCTGGAGTTTTTCTTGGCTGTGTTCCTCCAGACAGAAGCTGGGCCATGCAGGGACACAGCAGGAATTTACAGTATCTTGCCATTCTGATCTCCAAAGAGGCTCCACAAATTTACACTCCCACCAGCAGCTAGGCGTCTGGGCTTCCCCACAGCTGTACTAACACTTGGTATTGTCAGCCTTTTTAGTTGTTGCCGATCCAGCCGTGTGAACTGTTATCTCATTATTGTTTTGCTTTGCATTTCTCTGATTGCTGCAGAGGCTGAACTATCTCCTCCTCCATTCATTGGCCACTGGGAATGTTCTGGAATGCCTTGACAACCCTTTGCTTATTTTCCTACCAGCTATTGTCTTTGTTGTTCTTGTTGTTGTTGTTGGTTTATAGTTTAGGCTTCTCAGTCTTGCTTTGGCTTTCACTTCCCCATTTGAAGTTTATTCTGCATCATGGCTGACATAGTACCATAATTGATTTTTCAGTCATGAGAGGTCATCCCTTTTCCCTGGAGCCACTGGTGAGAGATGTGCCCTCAGCCAGCACTGCCTCCCCCCTCCCCAGGGCCTTGCTTCATGGATCAATCTTTACTTAGTCTGGCCCTTGGCTGCTTTAGCCAAAATGGCCATTGCTTTGACAACTGATAGGGCAAACCCATTCCTTGTTATTTTTCATTGTTCTTGGCTGCTTGAAGCATTTCCTGTGCCAAATTAACTTTAAAATCACTTTGCCAATGTCCCCCAAAAGCCCCAGTGGTGCTTGGATGGTGATCACAATGAGTTTATAAAGCAATTGAATCTGTCTCTCTCTTTGCCTCTGCTCATCTCTTCTCTCCTACACAGAGGGTATCAAGGCCTAGATCATTATCAGCTGGGGGCAGGCCAAGGCTCAGACAGCTCTGAAGGCTCCACGATGTACTGGGCCTGAAGCTCTGCAGACCCATCTGGTCCACTTCTGAGCATCTGGCTACTCCTTGTTCTTTGGAGTCTGCAAGGGCTCAGGCCTGGCATTCAGGGCCCTCCTTGACCTGGTCTCTGCCTTCCTGTCCAGCTGTGTCACCCTTCTCCTTCTCTCAACACAACACCCCTGCATCTTTGGGTATGGCTTCCTGCCTGCGCCATCATCACTGTAAGTCCTGGCTTCCTGGAAGCCTGAAGCTCCTGGCGTTTTTTTGTTGTTGTTGTTTTGTTTTTGTTTTTTTGTTTATTTGTTTTGTTTTTGTGTTTTGGTTTTCTGAGACAAGGTTTCTCTGTGTTAGCCTTGGCTGCCCTGGACTCTTCTGTAGACCAAGATGGCCTCAAACTCACAGCAATCCACCTGCCTCTGCCTCCCAAGTGCTGGGATTAAAGGCATACACCACCACACCAGCTTCAGTCCTGTTTCTCAAGGACAGGGATGGACAGAAAGTTCTTGAGAACAGATGTTGGCTCTCCACAGACACTGTCACATGGCTGGATTCTCCTAGCCATGAGAAGCTTACTGCTCTCATGAGACTACACAGGCTTTCTCGGAAATAATGAAGAGAAAAGAGAATTTTCTGAGTGCTGGCCATGCTCCATGGCCGGTTACTCATCAACTCAATTACTTCTCACAGAGGGCCGGCCTTAGTAGGATTATTCCCATTTTAACAATGAGGAAACTGAGGCTTAGAGACGTGAAATACATCTCTCCAGGTCACAAAGCTGAGCGGCCAACAACATTGGGATATTCAGCCCAGGACTGTGAAAACCAACAGGATTTTTGAAAATACTTCAACGATGAGTTGATGATTGCATCTCTAGGACTTGGATTCAAGGAGTTGACTGGTCATCAAAGAGCAAAATGAGCCAGAAACAGAGAGTCAGAGACTAGCTTAGGTTTGTACAGCAAGAGAGCTGAGAGGGGCCAGGATTGGAAGCCAGGCCCTTATTCCTAGGGCAGACTTATTCGCTGTTCCTGGTATCCTGTCAAACTACAGGCTGCTCAGAGAGTCAAGCTACCATGCAGGTCTGCAAGCCTCTTAGTCCAGGTCAGCAAAGAGAAGGCCTTGTCTGTGGGGCTGGTTTATAATTGAACCCAACTCATGGCTTTGCCTTGGGGTTGAAACTCAGGAGCAGTCCTCAGTCTACAGAAGCACAGACCAGCACTCCCTGAGGGACCTGCACATTGGATGTGAGGGTGGGTGGGAGTAGGGGGGTGGGGTGGTGGTGGGAGGTAACAGGAGCACCATGGGGGACCTCACCTGTTGAGGGATGAAAGAGCTAGAGAAGGTGACGGCCGACCAGAAGAAGATGCCGCAGCTAAGGATCACCTTCCTATTGAAGCGATCACCCAGGTAGCCAAAGATGGGGGCAGCCACCATGAAGCTGCAGATGAACACTGTGGAAAAAAGAGAGGAGAGCTGGAGGGTGTACTGGTCCTGGCTAGGACACAGCTCAGCCTGGATCCAGGCAGAAGCAGCAGTCCTGGGAGGACAATTTCAGCGCCTGGCACACAGAGCAGGCAGGGTGTATGTATGGGACTAAAGGATTTGGGGACTTCATTTCTTCTATTGCCCCCAGCTTATTCCATATCCTCTGAGCCACAGAATGCTAGTGCAAGGCCTACCACACCACCTCCAGGGGTGTCCCACCTATAGATGAAGGCAAGACTTGGGTAGAAGATGACTTACCAAGGTCCTACTGGCAGTAAATGTCCCAGTGGAAATGGATTCTTTGTCTGCTTTGCCGTTTGTTTTGCATGCTTGCTTTTTGAGACAAGGTTTCCTGTAGCCCCAGCTGGGCTTAACTTTGCTATGTAGCCAAGGATGACTTTGAACTTTGGATCTTACCACCCTCTATTTCTCAAGTTCTAGGTTTAGAGGTGTGCACCACCATACCTAGTTTATGTGTTGCTGGGGATCAACCCCAGGGCCTCATGTACACTAGGCAAGCACTCTACCAAAAAGCTATATCCCCAGCCCACAGTGCTTCATTTGTTTTGAGACAGGTATCACTATGTAGCCCTGGTTGTCCTGGAGCATGCTATGTAACCCAGGCTGGCCTCAAACTCACAGAATTCCTCCTGCCTCTGCCTCCCGACTGCTGGGATTAAAAGTGTGTACCACCATGCCTGGCCTGCGTTACTCTCTGTATTACACTTGAGAGAAGGGCTGGAGAGATGGCTCAGAGGTTAAGAACAATTGTTGCTCTTACAGAAGACTCAGGTTCAATTCCCAGCACCCATGTGGTAGCTCACAATTATATGTAACTCCTATGCCAGGGGATCTGATGTCCTCCTCTGACTTCTATAGTCACCAAGCACACATGCAGTGCTCATACATGCAGGGAAACATTCATACACATAAAATTTTAAATCTTTACAAATATGAAAGAGAAAGAGAGATTCAGACAGGTCAGGGATCTAACTACCTAAGGTCACTCAGCAAATCAGGGCAAACTTAGTCTGGACAATCTGCAGGTCACTCTGCCGCCCTCACTCCCAGCAGGCTGCAGAGGCTAGCCTGAGCAATGTAAAGCCTGCCGTTCGCTTATTCACTCAAGCATGCATGTATCCTATTCACTCAGCAGCTAGAGGGACGGGCACATCTTAGTTACTATCCTATTGCTGTGAAGAGACACTGTAACAAAGGCAAAAGAGAGCATTTAACTGGGGACTTCCTTAACAGTGTTGGAGGGTGAGGTCCAGGACCATCATGGGGAGTGTGGAGGCAGCAGGCAGGCAGGCATGGTGCTGGAGCAGTAGCTGAAAGCTCACGTCTTATCCAAAAATTGGAGGCAGAGAGCAAGCTAACTAGGATGGTGTAGGCCTTTGAAACCTCAAGGCTCATCCCCATGGTACACCTCCTCCAACAAGGCCACATCTCCTAATCCCTCCTACACAGCCGGCCAGCTGGGAACCAAGCACTCAGATCTGTGAGCCTGTGAGGGCCATCCTCATCAAACCACCACACTTTGATAAGTTGCCTTGGCTATGGTGTTTCTTCACAGAAGCCAACTAGTAACTAAAGCTGGGCATCTACAACATACTAGCATTAGGTGTTTGGGAATCTGAACACAAGATTTCTCCCTGCCTGGACTAATAGTCTAAGAAAGAAAAACACATAAATAGCACAATAGCCAGCAATCATTAACAGGTTGTGTAAGATAGTGAGGAATGCTAGCCGGATCAAAGGACAGGTACAGGGGTTAGAGAGATGTGTATGTAGGACCAGGGCCTGGGGAAAGGGGTGGCAAGAAGCAGCCACTGAGCAGATGGAGGAAGGGCATGAAGATGTGCTAAAACCCAGAAACCAAGCTCACAGGGAAGATCCTATAGCCACAGTGGAATTAATATACAAGCAAGGGGATAACAGTCAGGATGCAATATGAATAAAGTATAATAAATAAATAAATAAATTTTTTAAAAATCTGGCAAAGGGGCTGAAGAGATGGCTCAGCAGGTAAGAGTACTTGCTGTTCTTCCAGAGGACCTGAGTTCAATTCCAAGCAACCACATGGTGGCTCACAACTATCCACAATGAGATTTGATTCCCTCTTCTGGTGTGCATGAAAACAGAACACATATATGAATGATAAATAAATGAATCTTAAAAAAAATATCTGGCAAAAACAAGTCATCCCATGTGACTGAGATACGGATGCTGCATTGGCCATTCCTGTTTGGATCCCCTGAGAACATCTTTCGCTGTTGCATATAGCCAGAATCTAGTGTTGCCTCAGAGTATGAGGAACATTACAATAAATTTTTATGCAAAATAGATGTATAAAAGAGAACACAGACCATACAGTATTAAAGAGTCTGAAAAGTTTCACCTCAGCAAAGAGCTGCAGGAGGCAAGGAAATATTCACATAAGTATTGGGGGGCGGAGGCAGGAGTGCACTTAACATGTTTGAGGGGCAGGAAAGAGGCCAGAGTGTCTGCAGCAGAAGGATGGAGGGGGGAGGGGTGGAAGACGCGGTTGAGAGGCCAGATAGGGTGGGATCCTCCCTGGGCAAGACAGGGGATGCTGGACAAAGAACTAATGACCTGGTTTTGTTCTGCTGGGACAAGAGCAGGGCAGAGTCTTCAGGGACTTAGAATGCCAGCGTTGGCGATGGGCGGGGTTTGGTGTACCCGGTGAGATAAAGAGGCGCAGGTAAGGCAGGGTAGAGGCCAACCGCACAGAGAGGCAGCCCCCTCTGTCCCGTGGAAGGCAGTCCCACTGCCAGCCGGCAGATGGCCAGACAACACTGACCTCTGCCTGCTGGGCTCTTGTGTGCTTAGCAGCCCCTGGGGAGACACTATTTAGGAGGGAGGAGCAATGAAGGGAGGAGGGATGCCGTGAGCAGGGCAAAGTGGGCTGTGCAGAGTAGCATGAAGGGTCCTTCTCTCTGCTTGACTTGAAAACACAGGTTGGGGACCTAGTAATTCAGGTCTGTGTTTTAGGCTTTGGGCACAATCAGATCATATGCCTCAGAGACACCCTACCTGGGGTTCAAACCTGGCTCTGGCCTTCTTAGCTAGGATCCTTCGCCAGGTCACAATATCTGTGTCTCAGCTTCATTGGTGTGCTGGTAAATGTGTAACAACAGGTTCTCTAAAAACGGGGCAGAGGAGGGGCTCCAAGATGCCTCGGGATTGTGTATCTCCACAGTGTAAACACTCTCACCCAGCTGAGGCCAAGCTACCAAAAAAAATGTGAGGCTCAGAGTTCAGTACCTTGTCCAGTCACGGGAGTTTCCACCATTCGGATAAAAGGAGTTTACCTTAAGCACACTGATAATAGCCCAGTGTAGCAAAGTAATTAGGAAGTGATGAGCTCTGAGTACTTATCAGCTTCTTTTAATACAACTCACTCAGTTGTAAGTTTATATAATTTAGTCCTGAACAATGGCTGTGTCTAACAAGCAGCTCACACAATTCCTAAAAATTTAACAATCAACTCTCATGAGCCAGCCTGAGCCAGCTCTCCACGCCAACTTCCTCATCTGTAAAATGAAGATAAAAATAGCTGCTGCTCTGGTGGCTTGAGCACTGGATGAGGCATTGCGGGGGAAGGTGCTTCACGCCCTGCCGTGGAGGTGCAGCCTGGGTCAACAAGGCTCTTGTTTACATTAGCCAGGGCCAATATTATTTCCTTACATCTACAGAAAGAATGCTTTCTTGTCCGCCGGCCGCACCTCCCAAGATCTGCCTGTAGCTCAGATCAGGATGTAGACAAGGAAAAGCTTAGTCGCAGCAATGGGCTTACACATGTTTAGGGGAAGAGGAACAACTGCCTTCTGTATGCCTGTCTGAGCTGGGTGGGGAGTGGACAGAGGAAATCAGAACAGGTTGTCTAGCCAGCATGGAGGCTCATCCATGAATTGCACAGTTCGATGTCCTTAAAGCCTCGGTACCAGTAAGGAGGACCAAACCCTGCTGATGTCAAAGTGGGCAATGAAACATGCCTAGGAGTTCACAATAAGGACTACACTATATATATGTGTGTGCATGTATACATATACATGTATGTGTATATATATTTTTCAAGTCTTCTAGTCATACTGTGTGATGGTTAATGTGGCATGATGCTTATTTTTTTGTTTTGTTTTGTTGATGCTTATTGTTAATAACACCTACAGTTGTCACTGATGCATCACTTATTACAGATCAGGCCCAGACACACTCTTGGCATATGCATTCATTATCTCAGTCAATTCCTGCTCTTAACTTCGTCTTACAGAGAAGTGATGTCACATGGCAACTGTATGTCTGAGCCAGAATTAAACCTTAGTTTAGCTGACTCTAAAGTTCCTGCTCTAAATCACATCACTCGGTGCTAGACTGGGAAGGAGATGGTCCCCACATATGGCCCAGAGGTCAGAGAATGTTCAGGGTGTGCCGGAACAGCAGAAGATGGGTTAGGCTGTGGTATGAGAGGACCACTGAGGGAGACAAGGCCCTACACACCAGGACTGGGCTCCCATTCTGACCCACAGCATGTCCCTATCCCACCCTTATGAGGAGGAGCATTTGGAAAAGCTCCCCTGCCTTTGGGCCATTGAAGGAACCTGAAGCAGGTACCCAGGCCTTGGCCACACTGCACTGTCTTCAATAGGGCAGCCTTCTGGCTCTCCCACTCATGGATTTTTGCTCATGCAGTGGGCAGGGCTTACAGGGTAGGCTCCTGTAAACAGCACTGCACCTGTTTCCACCTGCCACCATTTTTGCCACGCCCCCTCGTCCTCCACTGTATCAGGAAACTTGAGCCTTGTTTTTCTTCACCCACATTACAGCTGGGACCACCAAGGCCCAAAAGGGTAGAAGAATACACCAAGGATGACATAGCTAGCTCTCCCCACCTAAGAGCTTTTCCCTTAAGAACAAAGGAATCCAGGGTCAGGAATGTGTCGGTCATCCCTCAGGCTCCTCCCAGCCCTCAGGGACATTGCTGGCCAGCAGAGGCAGGCAATGCACTGTCAGGATAGGGACAGGAGGAACAGCCCAGGCAAAGGACAGTGGACTATGGCCCCTGGAACAATGGGCACTGAGAGGCTTACAAAGCGAGCAGGCGGCTGTGCTGGAAATAAAGACCAGCAAGGGCGAGAAGCTTCCTGCGCTGTCCACCCTGGCCCCATGGTCTGTGTGGGAGGAGAGCTTTCAGACCAGACTGGCTGCCCCGCCCCCCACCTCAATGTAGGCAGAGTGGCTTTCCCGGCAGTTCCCGCATACAAGAGGACATCCTGTGGCCAGAGTGTGGGGAACACCTCACTCAGCTCACGCTTGCTGAGCCCACAGGTCTCAGACAATGGAGCAGTAGGGCAAGGAGCCAGGCAGAGGGGGCAGGGTACCCTGGCTACTGCTGATGGGAGGAGTTCAGCTCAGCATCAGAGCTCAGGCGCTAAGCCTCACTCTCCTTCACAGAGCTGGCTCAAGGCCATCAGAAAAAGATGGAAGGGAGCCTGGGCAGGGTGTGTGTGTGTGTGTATGTGTGTGTGTGTGTGTGTGTGTGTGTGTGTCTGTGTGTGCCAGGAATCTAGAACATGGATGATGCACATATGTAATCTTAGAACTTAAGAGACTGAAGCAGGAGATTGCAAGTCTGAGACCAATTTGAGCTACAAAGCAGGTTCCAGGCCAGCCTGGGTTATATAGCAAAGACTTTGCCTTCAAAGTAAAATGAAAATTGCTTAGGACATAGCTCAGTGACGGAACACTTACATGTTGGATGACACTCCTGAGGTGTCATCTACCTCCTGTGGCTGACACAGGGCTCAGTGTGCTTACAACATTCCAAAGGTGGGAGCAAAGTCTCACAGGGGCCCTGCGTGTTACAGGCAATCACAGCAGTAGCCCTATCCATGGTAGGAGATGCCACTCTCACCACACAGGCAGGGTCACCTGTCTCACCCCAGAAAGTGGCATCAAGAGTAGGAGACGGCAAGGTAGTTGCTAGCGAGCCACTTTGGCCATGGAGCCTACCACCTGCCCCTTCTTGGCCTCGCTAAACCAGGGCTATGTTTCCCAAGTCCAGATTCCAGCTGGCTGCTATTTCGAGAAGACACATCACACTCCACATCCTGTGGGCAGGGAGGATGCTCAGACAGACGTGGGCAGCCTCTGCCATCCAGGCCCAGCCCAGGCCACCCTAGGCGATGGGAAGACACAGGACACACATAGCCTCACTGTGGTGCCTGGGGTCCCTCCACACTCAACCCTCATGCAGGAAGAACAGCTCTCCTCACACTCTACTTTAGACAGAAAGCCTCTGCAGGCCTCTCCGGCCATAGGTGGGTGGCTATGGGGCTGCCCAGCTTTGCCTGTGGACCCTAAGTCTGCTGAAACAGAACATGATCAAGATGGGCGAGGAGCAAGGCCTGAAGACACTGTCTGGTTTCACTCTGAGCCAGCTCTTCCTCCATCTGTACCCATCCTGGCACTTCCTGTAGCCCCACAAACCCTCCAACCTCCTCTGCCATCCATTCTGCACTGGGCAACAGCGTGAACATGAAACAACTACACGGACCTGCCCTGCTCCCAAGCTTTCTCTGGCTCTCTATTCTTCCAGGACAAGGACCCAGGAGGAACCTTAGGCAGCCTTTAACCCCTTCACAGGAATGTCCTACTGATTCTTCTGCCTCCTCTTCCTCCAGTCTCCTGTTGGGAAGGCTCATGGCTGACCAGTCACAGGTCACAAAGACCAGGTAGCATCACAAACAGCCATCACACTTACTGCCCCTTCTCTGTGTTACACTGACACTGATTCCCTCAGGTTCATCTTCTAATTTGTTTATTTTCTCTTCAACTGGGTCTAATTTACTCATTAAGTCATCTAATATTCACCTTATTTTGTACTTAGTTTTTTAAAAAACTTCTATTAATTTCAGGTATTTTAAACATCTTCCTCTTCTCTTTTCATTTTTTGCTAATATATATTAGCACATATATGATCTATATCATAACTTCCTTTGAGCTTTGCAAACTAAGCATTTCCAGGGCTTTTTTGAGACAGGGTCTCACTCTAGCTCAGGCTATCCTGGAATGTGTTCTGTAGCCCAGGCTAGCCCAAAACTCACAGTAATTCTCCTGGCTCAATCTCTTAAATGTTTGGGAGTTCAGGTGTGAGCTGCCATACTTGGCTAGTTATACCTATTTTTAAAAGTCACTAAAAACAAGACTACTCTCTATAGTTCTTCAGGCTGTTTCCAGAACCACGTGCCTGCCTCCCACAAAGATGAGTTGCCTGTGGCCTCTGTTTTTTCCCCTGGTGCTGAGAATGGAACCCGAGGCCTTGCCCCTGTGAGGCAAGTGCTCTACCATTACATCATATAATCTGTCTTGCTATGTGCACTATTCATTTTGAATGTGGGCTTGTCTTCAGGGAGAGCTGTCGCCTGTGTCCATGCTGGCTCTGGATCACGAAGGCTTCCCTAAAGAGCCACTTGGATTGACTTTCACTGGGGTCCCTGGAAACAGATGTTATGAGCAGCAGTTCTAGGGCACTGGGACTGGCACCAGGGTCTTTGCAGAAAGCTGGAGGCAGGCACTCTACCATCTGAGCTGCCTGCCAGCCTGGACAAGCTTGGGATCAGAGAGTGTCCCTGAGTTCTGCAGGGAAACTGAGTCAGCCTCGTGACCCTGGGAGCCCAGGCCAGCATTGGCCCAAGCTTCCGGTAAAAAAGCCCCCAGCCTGGAGGATGACCAGCAATGCAGTGGTCTAACTATAGAACTAGCCTACGGGGATGCCTGTTGTGTTAGCCTGCTTTTGCGTACGTTTGAAATTCTGTGAAAATGTCATTAAGAACACTGCCAAGTGCCCAGTACATACAACTGCCCTCAGTGCTCTGAGACGCATGACTTCAGCTCCATCTCCCAGTCCAGATTTTGGCTTCAGCTCTTTGCTTCCAGCACCTGGGAATTCCCTGTTAGCTTTAGCTTTCAAGTACAGCTATGTAACTTAAACAGGTTTTCTCTTCATATTTTTTCAAGCTTGGAGAACAAGGTGGGTGGGAGTGGGGGTGGGGGTGAGGTCCTGACATCTGTCTACTGACAAACTGACCAGATGTCCCTTCCTACGAATGAAAAAGCCCCACTGAAATGTTCCCTCCTCAGGGGAGCCTTTCCCACCTGCCACCAGCAACAGCTAGGTGCACACTCTGCTATCCACCCAGCCTCCCATGTGCCCTACACCTGAGAGGTATCTGAATGGTGTTTTCTATTCCCATTGACAAAGGGGATCTGCTTGCCAGCAGGGTCTAAGCATAATTAACACCCAGGCCAGGGCATGCCAAGCATCAGGTTGAGTAGCTGCTGCCCCTTTCATTGTGGGCTATGGGGGTCCCCCAATGGGTAGAGTTCTACTGTGGGCTGCCACAGAGGCCAAGCTGAGCAGGGCTGTGCAAGGGGATGCTAACAATGGACAGCTTCCCAGGGAGTAACTGAAAGGGCAGACCCAAGCCAAACCCTCTATCTCCAATCCCCAAAACCCCTGGAGCCCACAAATAAGCTGGTGCTGTTCTCAGTCCTGGCCCTTTGATCCGGGCAAGCAGCAACACCTAGCTGGCGCCCTCCACCAGCTCTGACCTTATCAGGCTCAGGGAAGAGACAGCTGCCTGGGGCACAGGCCAATTAGGTGCCTTGTTCTGGTACCCACTGAGTCACATCCTGGTTGAGCTTGTCCAGCTTCTTAGCTCCAATGGCCAAGAGGGTGAGGACACTACAGAGAGCTATCCCAGCTGTGTTACAGTAAACAGCAGGTCAAGACCATGGAGCAAGGACTCACAAGACTCTGAGAAGACTGGCAATTCTCATCTGAGCCCAGAGGTACCCACTGTGGGACACTGTGATGCCAGACATTCAGACTCTATAAGCCACATGGGCAGGAGCCTGCATAGACAGAGTCCTTTTGCAGCAAGACCTCAGCAAGTTGCTCCCCTCCCTTGGACCACCTCCTTCACCAGCAAGTAAACTTGGCAAAGGGAGCCTTAGGGTTCTGGGAGAATCAAAGGAGACCATACTTGTGGAGGACCTGTCTACTTCCAGCCAGGTCCCCAGAGGTCAGTAGGCACCATGTGCCCTCTCATGAAGCAAGAATCCAGCTTGGGAGGTCCTGATGAAGAAAACAGGACTTGACCTCCCACATGCTTCTGGGGCTGATATTCCCTCCATGTCCCTAAGAGGCCAGGTAGGACTGACTACACTCAAGGAAGTTGATGAAGGAAGCTGGGGTGCAGCCTCCCTCCAGATCACCAGCAAGGCTAGGACGAGAGAGACAAGACTCAACCCTAGGTTCCAGAAAACTCAGGAACCATGTGGGGTAGGAGCCAGGATCTAGGAAAGCTGTGTAGTCTACTCTTCCCATATCACCATTGGCTAGGACCTCTGGGTGGTCACTGTGCACAGGGGCCTGCACAGCATCCCAACCAGAGAGGCCAGGAAGGGGTTAGAAGGCCCTGGGCTCATAGCTTGGGTAGAGGCTACAGCTGCTAGAGTAGGGTCCTGACTACTATGAGGGGACGTGAGACTACACAGCTTTGCTCCCACTTAAGTTTGGGGTTTAGAGCCAATAAATAGTTCTCTATCCAAGCCATAAGACCCTACCCAGAATTTTTGCCAAGGGACAAGGGTCTGGGCACTCGCTGAGGCGCCTGGGCTGTGCGCTGTGTACCATGTCATTCTGTGAGCTCTAGGGGCCATTGTGCATATGGAATGCCACCTAGACAGGTCAGGCAGGTTCCAAGGCAGATTCCCTCCATCTCCACCCTCCCAGAACAGCCAGGCTGGAGAAGGGTTCATGGGCTGGAATGCAAATCAGAGCTCTCCCACACACCAGCCAGTCTAGCGCTCACAGCCAGATGAACTCCAGGACCAAGGGCCCAGAGACAGGCTCGACTCACACAACAAGGTTGGAGCCCAGACAGGATCAGACATCCTGAGAGCCCATACTGGATCGAGTCTCCATCAGGCCTTCAAGAGCCGCTTAGGTCATGGTAGTATAGCCAAAGCCAGTGGGGAGGCCAGGGAGCCAAGAGTACAGCTCCTATGGGGGCCCTGAAAAGTAGGGCAAGGATAAGGGAGACATGGTCTCTACCTCCTGAAGGAAAACTGGCAGGCTGGGACAGCTGCACTGTGATTTTTCTCTACATCCTCTGCTGTATTTGCCATAGCCCACAAGACCTCAGGTCCTGCCTCTGATGGCCCTTGGGGAGGTGAGTCAGGGACCCTCAGGCTGAGCCTAGATAGGACTCAGGACCTCACATTCCTCAGAAGCTGACAGGTGGTGGCATCGCTTGTCATTCAAAAGGTGATTCCTAAGTGGATCAGAATGAAGGAGAGAAGGGAGGGACAATGACAGAAACAGGCCGCTGAGGTTCAGCTGGCATCACCCAGATCAACAACTAGGCCAAGACACTGGGTACCAATGACACCTTCAAACCCAAAGGAAGGGCTTCCTTGGTGGGGATCCGCCCCAACCCATGTTCTCTGTTGTCTAATACCCACTTGGGGCAGATGCATGCGCTTTGCTTCACAGGAAAAGCAGCTGAGGCTTAGGACAGGGCCTGTTGGGGATTGGCAATAGTGGGATTTTGCTGCAATGGCCATGCTCATTCTGAAGCAAGGGCAGAATAGAGCAAGGGTATGAAGACTGAGCAGAGTCAGCCTTCCCTGCGTGGGCAGTGAGAGAGGAAGAGGCCTCACCTGACTGCAGCAAGCCGGCGCCCCGGTCCTTGACCCCAAAGTGCTGCTGGATATCCAGAAGAACGCCTAGAGGGGAGAGATGGGGTGCTTACTGCAAAGTCTAGCACAAGGGCATTCGCATTACCCACTAGCTGTTCACCCCACCAACACCACCCTGCCTGTCTCAGACCGGCCTGGCCCACCTCCTGCATTCCTGCCCAGATGTGGCCTCCACTTTGCCTAAGCTAGCCAGAACCCTGGAGAGCTTGGGGTTCCAGTCTTCCCTCCTAGACATACTGAGGACCTCCCACACTCAGCCCGAGCACCATGTCCACTCATCAGTCACGGCAGGAGCCTAAAGTATGAAGCAATGCAAGGCTCCTCTGTTGTCACTCAGTAAGGCTGACCTTTGGGCTCAACCTCAGTGAGAGATCAGGCCCTGGTCTCTGTCATTCAGAAAGTCCCCAGATAAGGAGCAACATGCACCCACAGCCAGTTGTGGAGACAACCAGTGGCTAGGAACAAAGGTAGCTTAAGGCAACACTCATACAGCCTTTCCTGCCTCTATGTGCAAGCCTATGCACATGGACACACGGACACACACACACACACACACACACACACACACACACACTTCACATGCACACATACACCACTCATGCCAGCTGCTCTCATGACCAGGACTCCAGTTTCCAGACACAGGAAGCAGGCCTCAGAGAGGCTCTAGGTTGGGGAAGGTCTTAGAGGTCACGACTGCTTCCCACTCTACCGCTTTTGCTCGCCACTGTGGCTCTGTTAACAGAAGCTGAAAAAACAAAAAACAAAAAACCTACAAGCCATTCACAGCTGACAGACAAAGCCATAGCTGCATGGGGGCTACAGACCCCAGAGTGCTTCCATAGCTCTTAGCCAAGTCAGAGTCAGCACCCCTCAACAGCCTAGCCCCAGGCCCCACCAGGTTATCTCTGTGGACAGAAGGGCACTGGGCCACAATCCTTTACCACAGAGAAGGGGTTAGGAAGGAAGAGGAAGAGACAACGCCCTACCTTCAACAGCTGCCTACACAGGGAGCAGAGGCCCTTGGGGACCCTAGAGCTTTCTCTGACAACGATAGCATTACTGGGATACGGGTGGTTTGTGCTGTGGGTGGCTCATCTAGCCTTGCGAGGCTGACAGGGTTATCCCACTGGACAGGTGAGAAAACTGAGGTACAGGAGATTGAGGCATAGGCTCAAAATTACCAACAGTGTCTGGGACTAGTAGGATAGATGGGGTGGGGGCACCAAGTGTCACTGTCCCTCTGCAGACCCTGCTGGGAGGCTAAGGGATCCCCTTGGCTGTAGGACCAGGCCTGCCTGGTGGCTGGCAGCCTGATAGCCGGGAGAAAGCAGCCTCCTCTCTAATTCCCTGAATGGATGCTCCATAATTATTCTAATGAAGAGGCAGTGTAAGGCCCAGCTAATGACTTAATAACCAAGGTCTGATGGTGCAGTGCCCTTGCCACAGAGCTGGATAGTAGGAGCTAAGCCTGCAGATGGCCACGGTCACTGTGTGGGACCAAAGGTGCCCTGACTAGCCTTGGAGGCCAAGAGGCTGCACCACTGGGCTCAGCTCTGAGGCACCATCCACACTCACCTCCTTCCCACAAGCTCACGCTCTCTCCTGAGCTTCTCTCTCAGTCACTATCACCCATGGCTCCTCAGTGTGCAAACCCTTCCTCGGGACACAGACAACAAACAGGTCCACAGTTCTGCTTCTGTAGCTCTTAGCTGAGTACTCAGAGTCAGCACACCCCAGGAGCCTAGCCCCAGGCCCCACCCAGTTACCTCTGTGGCCAGAAGGACACTGTCCTGCCTCATTTCCTGGATGACAGTTCCATTTCCCAAACTACCCAGTGCCTGCTTCCCCACTCCAAATGCCTCTTCTCTCTCCTGACCCAAGGCTCTCCATAGTGATCTCTGCCACTCCTTCAAGATTGGCTCCTGCGCCTCCTCTTTGAAGCAGTCTTCCCTTATTTCTCTCCCTCCTGCCACCCTCAGCCAATCAGTGTCCATCACTTCCTGGTCCATTCTGGTATTAGCACTACCCCAAAGATGCATCAGGATGAGTTAGTTCAATAGGGGAAGACACACAGGGTCATGGGGTCAGCTCCTGGGACCCACTGTGACTGGGAGCTAAGGTCATTAGTAATTGCTTCCTTGTAAAGTCTGGTGCTGAGAGGCTCTCATGGAAAATCTCATCCTGCCACTTGCCACATCTATTCTGCACACAAACTAAAGCTGAGAGGAAGGAAGCTACTACCACATAGCACCTCGGGCTCTGGACATGGGCTTTGAAATCAGGTCTTGAAATACTGAAGGGAAAAAAGAAGCTTTGTCTCTGTCAATGTACTCTCCCAACAGCCTCTGTGAGCAGAGAGAGGTCAGGGCACACACACAGCCATGGTGTCTGCAGCAGACACAAGTGGGAGAAGCAATCACTTCAGCCCTGACAGTGTCCGCCTAAGGAGGCATCAGACCCATTCCCTCAGGGCAAAAACTCAATCCCAAGGCTGTTCCCCATTGCAGATGCCCACCATAAGCCCCAGGCTGTCCTGTGAGATTCCCCACAATCCCAGATTCAATTCATTTGCTAGCACAGCTAACAGAACTCAGGGGAAAACACACACGCACACACACACTCTGTGACAAAGATTTCAGAGTAAACAGAACACAGAGTACACATTGAGACACATGGGGGAGGGGCACAGGGCCTCCTCACCTCCTAAAACACCACCTACAGTCCTTTGGGATTTTTTTGTTTGTTTGTTTGTTTTTTGAGACAGGTTTTCTCTATGTAACAACCCTGGCTTTCCTAGGCTTGCTTTGTAGACCAGGCTGGTCTTGAACTCACAGAGATCCACTCGCCTCTGCCTCCTGAGTGCTGGGATTAAAGGTGTGTGCCTCCATGCCTGGCAGTCCTTTGGGATTTTTGCAGAGGCTTTCGACGCAGACCTCCCTCACTGAACTCTTGGCCAATGGTAATCAATGCAGTGCTCAGCTCCCGTTCTGTCCCAGCCTTCTATCCCTGCCAGGGCCTTCAGTGACCAGTGATTAAGGCTATCTGGGGGCATGACCACCAGCCAACTCATTAGCATGCCAAATATGCTAATCATTCTGAAAATTCCAATGACTTTAGGGTCTCTATCAGGCAGGAGCAGGACCAAATGCAGATTCCACCACAGTTACCAGATTTGCTGTGAAAAGCAAAGAGGCGCTCTTGTCACCCTGCCTCTTACTGCTTTGCAGTTATCGCCTAGTTCAGGGCCCAGCTCCGAGCTGGTCCCCAGGGACAGTAGGGGGTGGAGTGGATGCCCATGGTGAGTCTCTGGAACCACAACAATGACAGTCACGGCTTCAAGTGTTGGAGAGACAAAAGGATGGGTAATCAGGAGAGAGCAGGAGAATGATGACCCCATCCTGGAATCCTGAGGCTGTGGCTATCCACCCACAGCCAAAGAAATGGCATGGGTCTGAAGAGATCCCTATCTCAGGGAAGGAAGTTGTATCAAAATCTAGAATTGTCCAGCTGGTCACTCCCCCATCCAGTGGTTTTCCAGCTTGACATATGCCTCTGCCTCCAGGAAGCTTTCCCTGACTTCTCCATTCTTCCACACGCAGAGGGCCATCCAAAATCCCCAGGAACTCCTAAGAAGTCTAGAAGCCAGAGCACAGGAGCTTGGAATCCCCTCTGCTACCTGCTCTAAAGCTGTAGGTGTAAGGCCAGAGTAACCTTCTTGGGTAGCAGGGACTGTATCAAAAGAGATCATGTCCCCTCTGAGCCTTTCTAGGTCATTTGCTCTTTCTGGCCTGGAGGGAGGCAGGGTGACAGGAGAACAGGACCCTGATAGCCACTGGCACGAGAAGCATGTGTCACGGAGGCTCACAGCTGGCTCACATTTTCCTCTGGGCTCTAGCCTGGCACAGGCACACACATCCTCTCCCCCCTCCCTTTATTTTTCTTTACCACAGCCTTACATTTAGTCTTTCCTGGAGGCTGAGGTTTGTTGGGTCACAGGATGGGCCTCATGCCCAGGAGCAGCTTCCCACAGCTCAGGCCAAGCCCAGCCAACTGGCCCACCAGTTCCAGCCAGGAGCGGACAAGGTGAGGCTCCCACTCCAGTGGGGCAGGGGCAACCTATTCCAGTCGTAGCCCCGCCTCTCCAGGAGGCCACCCAACCCATATTCACAAGGGCTTCCTGCCCGCAGGGTCTCCACCCCCAAGGATACATATCCAGGAATAGCAGAACCCTGAACTCTCCAGTCCATGCACAGCCATCACAACCCTCACAAAGGCCTCCTCTCCTCACACAGATCCTGCAAAAGATCGGCCTCTACCTGGTACCTCAGCTTTCAGCCTCTTTCTGGTATCTGCCTCCACCAGGCTTCCCATGTCTTCCTTATACATCCTGGTTGTGGGTACACCTTGACCTGTCCCCTTGGCTAGCTCCCATCATGGAGCATGTTTGGGGATGTGGCTCAGTTGTTAGACTGCCTGCCTAGCATGCACGAAGCCCCGAATTTCATCCCCAGCATGCAATATACTAAGTGTGGTAGTGCATGATGCCTCTAATCCCCTCATTCAAGAGGTAGAGAGACAGGAGGATCAGAAGTAAGATATCCTTGGCTATATATCAAGTTAAAGGCCAGCCTGGGCTACATGAGACCGTACAAACAAACAAGACAAAAATAAAGTTCTGCCCTTCGAATTGTGTCCTCACTCGGGTTGGACAACACTGCCATCCTCCTCCTTCCCCCCACTGGTTTACCTCACACTCTCCTCTTATCCTTCAGTTTCACAGCCTCTCTTTCCACAGCTTCCAGCTAGCTCCATCCCTAACCAGCACTACTGCTGAACACCCAGCCTGCCCTAGGAGTCACCTGGAGCCCTCTTTTACTGCCCAGGATCTCCCCATCTTCACTGCCTTGCCTAGCTTCCCTGCTTCTGACCCTTGCTGGTCCCTGCTCTTCCCTCCTGTGGCTAGCCCTCACAAACACTTAGCAGTTGCTCCCTGGGTTCCAGGTCTAAGGCTGAGGCTCTAGGACCCTCCAGGCTGTTCCTGGACTCAAGGGGCTAATGCTGCAGCCTGGTGGGTGTCAGCTCTGGCCATGCCTCAGAATCACCCACAACTTCCTCAAGACCTGCTGACTCATCCTCTGGTCCAGCGATACTGCAATAGACAAGAGCAAGGTGAAGGGTGCCATGTGCTCTGAGGGTGTTAACTCACCGCCCATGGCTGCCCAGAGCCTTCTGTGGTTCTCCATAGCTGCCTAAATAAAGCCTAAGTGCTGAGCACTCAAGATGTCCATGGTACCTGAATTGGCACACGTGTAAGCGCACACACATGCACAAACACTACCACATATACACACACGAGCACACACAGAGAGCACTAAATTGTAGCTGTGACCACTCACTTCCTGGACTCCCATTTCTTTCCTGAATAAATAGACAGAATGGAGAAAGTAGGTTGGTGGCAAACCTGTCCAAGACTTTCAGTCACTCTGTTTGTTTGTTTCTCAAGACAGGGTTTCTCTGTGTAGTTGTGGCTGTCCTACACTCACTTTGTAGACCAGGCTGGCCTCGAACACACAGTGATCCACCTGTCTCTGCCTCCCAAATGCTGGGATTAAAGCCTTGTGCCACCACGCCCAGCCTCAGTCACTCTTAAAGTGTGTGCCTGCTTTAAATAAATATGACCTCCCTCACCAGGCGTGGTGGTTTAACCCGTAAAGCCCAGCGACTTGGGAGGCTGGGGCAGGAAGATTAAAGGCTTAAATCCATCTCAGGAAACTTAGTGTCTCAAAATAAAAAGTAAAAAAGCCAGGTGCCATGGTGCACACTTTTAAACCCAGCACTTGGGAAGACAGAGACAGGTGGATCTCTGTGAGTTCGAGGCCAGACTGTTCTACAAAGTGAGTCCAGGATAGCCAAAGCTACACAGAGAAACTCCGTCTTGAAAAACAAAAACAGACAGACAAAAATAAAATAAATAAAAAGTGAAAAAAGCTGAGCATAGCAGTAAATGCCTTTAATCCCCACCACTGGGGAGGCAGAGGCAGGAGGATTTCTGTGAGTTTGAAGCAAGCCTGGTCTACATAGCAAGTTCTAGGTCAGCCAGGACTACATATAAAAACCCCATCTAAAAATAAATTTTTTTTAAGTAAAAAGAGGGCTGAGGTATGTATAGCTCAGTGGCAAAGCAATTGCCTAACATGCACAAAACTCCAGGTTGACTCCCAGCACTAAAAATCTCTAAGCACAGTGGTCAAAAGACCCTGCCCACACAGACCTGTGACTGGCCCTTCATAGCTCCAACCACTGCCATGGGAAGTTCAGTACTGCCTGTTAAGATCCACTTCACCCTCCAAGTCACACCCACCAGAGTATCCTTTCTATCTTTGAGGCTTTTGGTGAGGTGCCCTCTGGGACCCTAGAGCCAAACACCCTCTGGCCCTGCTCATATTGCATGCATCCCAGAGGCTCCTGGGTGAGTCCCCATCATGGTCAGTAGCCCCAAAAGACCAACTCCCAATTCAGGATGCCAGGCCTCCTCCAGCCAGTCCCATCCTGTCGACACCAGAGCCTCCGAGAGGCCAAACGTAAGAAAAGGCCACATTTCTGGGTGTGGTAGTGTACCCCTTTAATTCCAGCCTACTCCACATACATCTCTCATAAAAGATTTTTTTTTTAAAGCTGCACTGTCCTTGGAAGCCTTGCCTTAGGCAGCCTCGGGCTTAAGGTCAAGAGAGTGCTATCTTGCGTGTTCTTCCTGCTTGGTTACCTAGAGTGGTCTGTGTAGCACTCACACCTGCCCCCCAAAGCACACTCATCTGCCTTAGCCTCTCCTGAAGGAGCAGTCAGCTTAGATGACTTCTCAGGGGCATGGACTCCAGGGGCAGACCATCTGGGTTTAAATCCTAGCCTTTCTATCTTCGCTGCTGTGTGACGTTAGGAAAGCTATGTAACCTCTCTGAGATAGCTTCCATCTTTATGACTTGATTTTGCTTCCCATGATTGGTAGGAGGCTTGAGCACATTGATCCATGTGAAACATTTTAGAACAGTGCCTGGCACATGGTTGGTACGCCATACATGTCACATGACCATCCCTGATCACTAAGCAGTGGGGTAGGATACAGCTTCTGTCCAGAGCTTTTCAGCTCAGACGAGTGTCCTTTGGTTTTCTTTTCTCTGAAATGAGGTGGGTACCTGGAAAAGTGGGTCCTGGGGATCTGAAGGGAAGCACCACACTGCCCTCAGCCAGTCCCCTCAGAAACCTGGTTTTTGTGTGGTTGCCTCGGCACTGGCTCCCTGTGGGAATATTTCCCATCCAGTGCTTGGCAGCTTCTACCCTCGTAATTACAGAGGCTCAAGAGCCTGGCTCTGGGTGGCTACGGCCAGGAAGCCACAGCCTGAGGACCCAGCCCAGGCACACACACTCTCAGACCAACCCCTGCCTGTCCATCAGGAACAAGCTGACCAACTCATCTGCTCCCTTCTTAGAACCTCAGCTGCTGATTTTAAAAGTAGCCTAGTATCCCACCACATCTTTACTGGCTATGCTCTCCACTCACATACGTGGGTCCTGCTTTTCCAACACCCTGCAAAGCAAGGCCATTAATATCTGAACGGTCTAGGGTGACTTTTGGCTGGGACATGTTGGTAAAGAGCTCTGGCCTGGAGGGAGTCTTGAACCCTAGGAAAACCCCTCCCTACTCCACAGACCTCCAGCAGCCCTGGAGATGCCCCTCCTCATCAAACTACTGCCAAGGTGGGTGGGACCAGCCACTGGCCTGTGGTTCTACTCTATCATTTGGGGCTGCCTTTCCTGGAACCAGACTCAGCCTTAGCAATTTGGGGGCACTGTGTAGCCACTCCTTTCCAGCTTAGCCACACAGCCCTGGCTTGGCAGGGCAACTCCCCAAATCACCAGGGGCCAGGGACAAGGTGGCCACAGCCTTATCTTGACCCTCAGAGGTGTGGCAGTATGGCCATTGGAGGTACTAGGAGGCCAAGGCATAGGACAGAGAGCATAAGGAAGAGATAAGAGGCCTGAGTGACCACAGAGCCTGAGGGACTCCTGCCTCCACCTCTCAGAGGTACATGGGACAATAGCCAGGGACCAAGCAGGAACTGGGCTAGGCTGGCTTTCAACCTCTGGGGCTTTGCTCACGTTGTCAATCCGAGTCTCCTGTCAACGCCACACCAGTTGTCCTCACATGCTTCACAGAAGCTGCCCCCTTAGCCTAGGCCTGGCCCTTCATAGTCTGCTAAGCCAAATCTTGATCCTTGCCTTGCCTGGGAGTCTCACCCAAAAGTGACACAGAGACCACAGATGGAGTCTGAGTGACTCCAGCAAGTTCTGCAGCTGAGCCAAGGGCAGACAGAGAGGCAGGAGACCAGAACTGTGTCCCCTGTCCCCTAGCTCTGGCAGTGCATTATCTTTGCCTGCTCACCCCCTCCTAGCCAAAAGGGGAAGACCAGACTTCGCAGGATCTCACTGCAGGGCCAGGGCTAGCCTTATCCACAGGCGAAATAGGGCCCACTACAGTGTCCTTCTAAATGCCCAGAAGTGGCTCCATGTCCGGTGAGGAGGTCCCCATTGTCCAGGCTGAAGACTAGGCAGACAAGGACAGCCTTGCCCAACTTCCTTTCATTTCCTTCCAGGAAATGCCAGCCCAGAGGCTCATTGTACATCCTGGCCAGGTTAAAAGGGCAGAATCCACAAACCAGCTACGGCCTTAGAGGCCTAAGCCTCTCTGCACAGGGGCCTGATCCTTCACCTGTGCCCCGCCTACTCCAAAGAAGGCCTTCTGAGGTTGGCATCTAACTGCTTCCCAAACTTGAGCCTGCTCCCATGCACACTGGGATCACAGACATGTCAGCTTCTTGAGGCTGGCGGGAGATAGTGACCCTATTGAGGGGGCCATGTGCAGTGATGGAAACAAACAAACAGGCAGCTTAAAACGAGGAGATATTAGCACTCAGGGAGGCAGAGGCAGGTGGATCTCTGAGTTCAAGGCCAGTCTGGTCTACAAAGCTAGTCCAGGACAGCCAAGGCTACACAGAGAAGCCCTGTCTCGAAAAACAAAACAAAACAGAACAGAACAAAACAAAACAAAACAAAAAACAACTAGGAGATACGGCTTAGCAGGTGAAGGTGCTGATACCCAGGCTGATGACCAGAGTTCAAACCCTGCAGTCCATACTGCAGAAGGAAAGAAACAATTCCTACAAGCTCTGACCTCCACAAGCATGCTATGGCATGTGTGCACACATGATAAATAAATGTAAATTATTAAATTAAGTAAGTAAAACCTGGAGCTGGGCTGGGGATGGAGTTCAGTTGGTACAGTGCCTTGCTTAGCATGCTGAGTCCTGGTACTACATAACCCAGGGATGGTGGCATATACCTATAATCCCAGCACTTGGGAGGGTTAGGCAAGAGGAGGCAAGAGGATCAAGAGTTCAAAGTCATCCTCAGCTATACAGCAGGTTAAAGGCCAGCCTGGGCTACATGAGATTCTATCTAAAAAAGGAAAAGGGGGGTTGCTGGAGAGATGGTTGAAAGCACTGGTCGCCCTTGCATTGCAGAGGACCCGGGTTCAGTTCCCAGCACCCACATGGTGACCCACAAGCACCTCTAACTCCGGTTCCAGAGTATCTGATCCCTTCTTCTCACCCCTCCCCAGGGCACGTGATGTACATGCATGAAATGACTACATCTAACATTTTTAAAAAATAAAATAAAAAAAGTATTAGACACCTGTCTCAGACCAGAGGATAGGGACACTTTCTGGAACAAGGGCACACAATAACAGGGTCTGCAGGGAAACAGAAGCCAGTGATTGCAGCTCCTGGGACCATGGCTGATGGGAGGTCCAGAGAGAGCCAGGGCCACCAGAAAAGCTGCCCTGACACTATGTGCTCACAATACCCTTGGAGTAACACAGCAAGAAAGACAAAATCATTGAATATAGATCCAGGGATAGGAGACACCTTGAATTACACAGCAAGGATAGTTTGGTCTGGCAAAGCCAATAAGTAGCAGGACATTAGCCCAGAA
Organism: Acomys minous; assembly: GCF_964271855.1. Classification (NCBI taxonomy): domain Eukaryota; kingdom Metazoa; phylum Chordata; class Mammalia; order Rodentia; family Muridae; genus Acomys; species Acomys minous. Next base: position 118,152 of record NC_140498.1, on the reverse strand, counting down.
GCCACTCTGAGCCTGGGGATGAGTCCAGTATTCTGTTAACCTCCTTTGTTCTTATCTCTGTCTGTCCTCGAGATCTCAGCCCTCCCACCCCCATGCCCGGGCAGAAACAAAAGCCACTTCCTCTGCCAAAGAATCTGGGGAAGGGATGAGGGTCTCCCCTCTCCAAACAGCCCCATCTGTGCACAGCAGCGTAGGCTGTGGCCCACAGCCCTTGCAGCTTTCCTGCCCTAGCCACAAAACGGGACACTTAGGCCTAGCCAGGGCTGTAAAGGGCCCTGGGTACTTCCTCTAAGAGGTACTGACCTCTGGGAGGTCAACGGTAGGAGGTTCTGGCAGGAACAACAGGAAGAGCCTTGAGGAAGAAGCAGGGGTTCAGGGCTGGCAGGCCGGCTTTGAGTCACCTGGCATTCCAGGACTCTGAGGTTTACCTGGGCACAGCTGCCAGAAAGGTGCCCTGAACACCACACCCAGAGCCCTAGTAGGGATTTCCCCACAGTGTGTAGACGTGGCAGAAGCCAGGACAAGGCTACCCAAGGTGGCAAGAAGCATGTTTATCCTCATGGTGACCACCTCTATTCAGAATGCCAGTCACCGGGCCACAAAACCCTGAAGTGTGCCTTGATACCCTGGACCTCACTTTCCCTATATGTCTGCCCTAAATAGACTCAACTAGACAGGGGAACAAAAAGCTGGGAGGAGAGTGAGCCCCAGTCTGGTACCACAGCCCTGAGGCTCAAGGGAAGCCCCATGTCTGCCAGGCTTGTGTTCCTGGCGGGGTCCCTGTGCTCATCACTCCTTCTGGGCTTGTGTTAGTGAGTGGTTGCCATGGATACTGGCCTCAGCTTCTTTGGCAGAAAAGGACTCCCCCAGGGCAAGGCTCTGTTTCTCTTCACCAACCCCCACAATGATGCCCAACTCCAGGTGCTGAGAGCGGCACAAGCTGGATTAAAGGGACAGAGAACAGGTCTTGGGAAGGGCACAGGTGCTCTGGAGATGTTGAGGAAGGGTCTTGGTTATCAAATAGTCACTCACCAACCACAATTAGAATTCAGGCTAGCCCTCCTTGGCTGTGCCTGCTTCCAGGAGCCAAGTATGATCATCCTTGGAAAATGGGGAGCCCAGGGGCAGAGGCCACTCTAGCTCCAGGAAACAGAGCCAGAAAGGGAACTTTTCTCCTGGCCTGGAAGCCACAGGTGTCTTTGTTCTCCTTTTCTGCATCTGCACAAGAAGGTGGAGGGAAGGATGCAGACCAGACTGCTAAGCTAACTCAGTGTTATCCAAGTGAACCAGTGCTGTAGGAGCAGAGTATGGGGGCCCAGCCCTCCTTCCTAAGTCTGAGGCTGGCTGCCCTCAGGGGGTTCCCACGGGGAGAAGAGCCCATAATTACCTGGATCACTGGGTGGCGCTGGGAATGCTAGCATAGAGGCAGATGCCACCCGAGTTCCCAGGGCAGAGACCAGCCCTGGTGCAGAAGGGAGGGCCTCTCGCTCAGGTATCCCAAAGGACAGCCCGAAAGGGACTGTCATATACAGAGAGAACGAGGAAGGACGTACTGCTTAGAGGCACAGCTTGGGCCTCTGCACAAAAGAGCAGGCAGCTGACAATCTGTGAAGCCCTCCCAGGTATCCGGCCTCCACCCAGGTGCCCTGGTGCATTCTCACTCATCCCATACCAGCGCAGGTGGAGGCAGAACCTGGCCCACAGGAGGCTCACGTGCTGGCTGCAAGACCATGTGACTGGCAAGCTGGGAAACGGATGCAGCTGGATGCAGAGTCTGGTGGCAAAGACTCTAACCCTGCACTGTTTTCTCCTGTGACCCCAGCCATGTGAATCTGACCCGAGCTGTGATGGTAAATCCAAATCATCCAATGATTTGGAAGACAGCAGGAAAAGAAATGTAAAGTGTCCCAGAATAACATAAGAACTTTGCTGAACATGTCCTGTTAAATAAAATGTATTATTTAGGGCTGGGGGGTGCTTGATGCATAAAGGCCGGAAGCATGAGGACCTGAGTTGTATCCTTAGCAGCCAGGCCTCAGGCCACTGAGATGTTGGAGAACAAGGGCTTCTGCTGTCAAGAATAACAACCTGAGTTCAATTCCCAGAATTCACAGTGGAAGGAGAAAACCAATGCCTGTTAGCTGTCCTCTGACATCCACGCCCGCCCACACATAAAATAAATAGTTTTTTAAAAGCCAGGCTAAACTGCATGCAATTGTGCTCATGTGTGCTTGTAATCACAACACTGGGGAGGAAGACGCAGGTGATTCCATGACACTCACTAGCTAGCCAGTCTAGCTTAATCAGCAAGCTGCAGGCCAAGGAGAGACCCTGCCTCCAAAAACAGAGTGGTCAGTTGCTGAGGAGCCACCTCTGAGGCTGACTTCTGGCTTCCACATCCACCCACATGCATATATGCACCAGCAGGAACATGTACCCACACATGCACACTTACAAATAAAATATATTAACTACACATGTTTCTTTCTGTCTTTTTTTTGTCTGAAAACTGGACACTTTGGCATTCATCTGTATCTTGCATTCACTCCTCTGGACAGAACTGGCTATGCTATGAGAAAACAGAACTGTACAGGAGGGATATAAAAAAAAATTAAAAAGCAGAAACTCCCCGTGCTTTGATGAGGTTGCTGGGGCCAGACTGTGAGGTTCTTAGGGGTCAGGTAGGCACAAGCATCAAAAGTACCCACACAACAGAGTGTCTGTATGCCTGCCTCTCTCCCAGTAGGACCAGCAGACAACAGGTGGACTCAGGTCCTGGCACAAGACCATGAAAGCCATAGTAGTCACCATAGAGATTGTAAATATTCCTAAAACCTGATCTCAGGGTCAGGAGGAGGGAAGGCCATCATAAAGAAAGGAGGCAGGCTTATCCGGAGAGGAAATGATGCATGCTGTTTTGGGGATGGGGTGGGGGTAGTGCACAAGCTCACTCCCTGGGCAGCACAGTGAGGGATGCACAGCTCAGGTATATGGGTGTCCAGAGCTTTCCAAACCTTCCTCCCCACTGTGCATCCCCCACCCCGTTCACCAGAAATCTGCTATCTCAGTCTCCCACTCTGCTCTAAGCATTGGTGAAGGTAGATACGCCCCAAGCCCCTCCCCGAGCGGGTTCCACCTACCCCTCTCTGCCCTTGGCCATGGTTTCCTCTAGGGACCTCAGAAGAGGTGGTCTGGGGCCAGAATAAAACAAGTTGGGAAGCATGACAGCACTAAAAGGCACCCCAATACTTTCTACCTAAGAGAGAAGAGACCCAGGCCAGGCAGAAAGGGGGGGTCTAACACCTGCTTTGCTGATCACACCCCTGGGCAATCTTGGATAGAGTTGTTCATGGGCCTGAGTTCCTCCAGCTGGGAAGAGCCTGTTCTGCAAAGTGAAGGCCCCCAATGTTCTCTGGCTTGTCCTCACAGGGTGGCACCTAAGATCCTGAGTCCCAGGCAGCACATCACTTGCATGGTAGGTTGGCACAGCTGAGGGTACACCATGCTCTTGCTCACCAGAGAAGGGAAATAGCCTTTTAGGGACAACCTGACCCAAAAATTGATGCCACTGGCACCTACTTCAAGTTCACCCCCATGGAGGGACAGAGAGCCAAGAGTGAGTGGGTGTACAAGCAAGAGTGGGGGGGCAGTTTCTGCTCTCCCATTAGAGTTCTTTCGTTCCACTTGACACAAAAACTATTCAACACGGGAGAAGACCGAGGACCAAAGAAGAACACCCAGGTACCCAGAGGTGGCATGCACTTTATGTCAGAGCTCTCTTTTCCAAATCACCATTGAGTTTTCTTTAGTGTCGTACAAAATATTCGAGTCATCCTATCTCTCGTCCCTTCCTTCTTCTCTCTCTCTCATTAGGTTCTAGACTAAACTGTCAGATCCTCCGAACTGCTCTGCTCCGCAGGGAACCTGGAAGCCAACCTGGTCAGATTCTTTTCTTTACAAAGCTGCATTATCCTCAAGCAGGGCCAGTTTTAGCACAAGTCCCTACACCTTGACCCCTGTGAAGACAGGGAGAGAAGCCAGCATAATAGAATCCCAGAGCCACATCCACCCTAAGAGGCCCAGGGATCAATCAATTCACAAAGGGAAACAGACCTAAATACAAGCTGAAACTGGCCCAAGGTCACACACATCAAGCACAGCCAGGATAGAAACCCAGCTGTATCCATTTCAGTCCCAAACCTGGGGTTGATTCGCAAAGATGCGCAAAGAGCACGAGGCTTCCTCTTTTTAGACCCCCAACCTCCAGGCCTATGCTCTGCCCCTGGCCCCAAGCGCCAAGGAGCAGAAGGAGGCGTCTCCAGGCCTCAAGCCAGGGCCAGCTGCAAACCGCATCCTGGGTCCCCAGGCGGCGCGGACCCGCCCCGCCCCTCCCTCGGCTCCCCGCAGGCCTGAGCCTTTGTCAGCCACGCGCTTACAAGCTCACACACACACACATCCGCGCCGCCACGCGCGCACACACTCGGGCTGCCTGGCGCACACCCGCAAGGGGCGCACACACTGGCCGCACGCATGCGGGGGGGGGGGGGCGGACGGTGGTGGCGGAGGCTGAGGAAAGAAGGAACAGACGGGCCATGCACGCACAGACGGCCTGGGCTAGAGGAAGAGGAGGAAAGGCCCGGGAATCTGCAGCTGCAGAGGGAGGGGGCGCACAGGCGAGAAGGCAAGGGGGATGCAGAGGAGACTCCGGGAGGACAACGATGGGCCGTCAAGGGCTGAGGACTCACTGGCTGCTCCAGGGGTGGCAACTCCACCAACCCCTGGCACAGTGAGCGTAGGGTGCTCTGGATTGGACCCGTGTAACACGAGAGTATCACTTGAACAGATTAGGCACTCTCTAGAGGGCTTAGATCTAGGGGGCTGCAACCAAAAGCTCCCTAGGGCACCTGGGATGGAAGGACCCCTAGTCCTCGGGCTGGATGGGGCATTTGCTCACCTGCCACGGTGTACCTATCCAGGTAGTTGAGCACGTTGCCCAAGCTCAGGATGGCAGCGGCTGCCCCCCGCCCTCGGCCCAGGCTGGCGGGTTTGGGGTTCTGCGCGCCGGGGCCCTTGGCAGCGGCTGCGCAGCCCGGGGTGCCGGGGATGCTGGGGAGTCCGGACGGGACCCGCCTCACGCTGCCAGACAACGTCTGCACCTCTTCGTCGGCGGGCAAGACTCCGGCGCCCCCCGCACCCCGCGACCCGCAGCAAGCGCTACCTCCAGCCCCTGGCTGCGTCCCCCGGCGCCGGCGCCTCCGCTCGGCGTCCGCCTCCTCCTCCTCCGCGCCGCCCGCCGCCGCCGAGGCGCATTCCAGGCACATCATGCCCGCCGGGACCGGGGCGGCGGGGGGCGCGGGGGGCGCGAGGGACGCGAGGCCCAGCCCGGGCCCGCTCAGTGCGTGCGCGCGCCGCGGAGCAGCCGCTGCACCATCCCGGCCGGGCCCGTCGGCTTCTGCGCTCGGGCTCCAGCCCCGGCTGCGCCGCTGCTACTGTTCAGTCGGTCCGACGCGCGGCCCCGGCGGCTCTGACAGCTGCGGCCGGGCCCGCCCACCAGGCTCGTGCCCAATCACCTCCGGGCTCAGACTACAGCTCCGCCCCGCACGTGCTGACCCGGGAGGGGGGATGAGGGTGTGGGGGAGCCTGGCCGCAGAGCCCCACCCGCCTGACGGGGGCGCAAGTCACGCAGGAGCCGTGCAACCGCGGAACCCTCGGGGATCAGAGGGGATTGCGAGGGGCTGCGGCACTGATTAGGATTTAGGTGAGGGAAGTAGGATGCCCTAGACCCTACTCAACTTCCACCCTGCCCCTGCGGTGGGAGAGGGCCCCTAGGGGGCTGAGGCCAAGGGAGGGCCAGAGCTTGAGGTATGCATTTGGAAAATGTCTCAGATGGTCAAAACAGGGGCACCTGTTGGAGAGCTGGTGGCACCAGCAGCTACTCACCTTAATTCAATCAGTTTAGGCAGGACTGCCTAAGAAACATGATTGGTGGACCCAGGCCACAGACCTCATGAAAGGTGCATAGCTCTCCTCTCTACGACCTACCATGGGCCCACTCCTGTGTGTACACCCTGACCACATCTCTACCCCGACAAATGGAGCTTGTGAGAGCTAGGGCTTGGAATTGGGGCCAAGCAAACCAGGAGGGCCTCCTCAAAGCCAGGCATGGTGCCCCACACCTGTAACCCCCAGCACTTGGGAGGCTGCGTCAGGAGAGATCCTGTCTCAAACTAGAGGGAGGAGAGGGAACAAAGTGGAAAAATCCTATCTGAGGGTACCATCTCCCCAAAGCACTTAGTGAAAGCTGGAAAGCTATATCCTAACCCAAATTTGCTCTGTGTGCAGCTTAACACTGAACAAGACCTCTACTATTTTACTGGGTCTCTGTTTTTATCTGGGGGACTATGGGAAGGTGACAGTCTAGGGACTAAGAGTGGGAGTGGGGTTTCCATCGGCTCCGGAGAGCAGCTGCGTAGCTTTGTGTACGGAATGGTCTTCCCAGGTCCGAGGAGCTCCTTTGCATCTCTCTCTCTCTCTCTCTCTCTCTCTCTCTCTCTCTCTCTCTCTCTCTCTCTCTCTCTCTCTCTCTCCCTCCTCTCATCTCTCATCTCTCATCTCTTTGGGGCTTTGAATAAAAATAAGTCCATGCTGGCTATGGGAGTACAATCTTGTAATTCCATCATCTGGGAGGCAAAGGTAGGTGGATCTCTGTGAGTTTAAGGCCAACTCTGAGTTTCCAGGCCAGTGAGTCCAGGCCAACATTCTCTAAATAAATAGTTTAAAAAAGAAAGAAATTAAAACCCAGTATAACAGATTCTCCCTAGCGTGTGCCAAGCCTTTGGTTCAAATTGAGGAGGGGGGTTAATTCAGACAGACCCTCAGAAATCTAGTGGTTTCTGTCTGTTTCACAGACAGGGTCCAGGTCACCAGACTGACCCATCATAAACAGACAACTAGTCAATGGTCTGGTTGGTACTAATCCAGGGCTCTGAAATCACCATCTAGTCTGGGAGCTTCCGTGCTATTGTAGGCTGCTCCAGGACCCACGTCCACAACAGGAACATCTTGTGAAGGTGTCGGCCACAGTGAGTCATGGCATAGCCAGTGGATGACAGAGCATGAGGCGTGTGTGTGTGTGTGTGTGTGTGTGTGTGTGTGTGTGTGTGTGTGCGCACACACACACACACACACACACACAGACACTCCACCGTCTTAGTGAGCAAAGTTAATCCCCAAGCTGGTGTTTCTTGGCGCCTTCAAGGTGTCTTTTAAATTCTGTGAAGTGACTAAAAATATGCTTCACTGTGTTGAGTATGAATGGCTGTGACGGGAAGGTTAGGAAAACAGATTTCATTCTGAAAGTTGCCTGCTGCCTCTTTCCAGCTGGCTGAATTCTGGCTTGCAAAGTCAGTCAGGGGGGATTTCAGTGGGTGGCCAGGGATAACAGGTGATTAGCAGACAAGTACAGACCCAGAAGCTCCATGGGGCAAGAACTGGGCCCTCACAATGATTTCCAGAACGATGTGACTGTGCCAGCTAGAGGACAGTGTGCCCAGCTGTGGATCTGTGAGGGAGGCTCAGCCATGGCTTTGCACTCTACCCAGGCTGCATTTTCCCACCCCTAAACTCTCACCCTTTCACAGCCTTGCCCAGGGAGGCAAGTTTTGGTCTTTGATCCATTGCCCTTAATTGCCTCCCCTGGTTGAATTCTAGATTAGGGAAGGAGGGCCGACTTTTAAGTCCTTCATATTTGGAGCAGGGGAGGGCGGAGAAAACCCTGGTTTGCCGCCGGAAAGCCATCCATCCCTACTATAAGACTTCTAACTTAAAGGGAGTTTCTGGAGTTGATCTTGTGTAAGATAAAGGGTTCCTATCCACAGGTGATAGAAACAACAGTAGGGCTGGAGAGGGTTCTCAGCAGTTAAGAACACTGACTGCTCTTCAAGGGGCCTGGGTTCAAGTCCCAGCACCCACATGGCAGCTCACAACTGTCTGTAACTCCTGTTCCAGAGAACCTGACACCCTCACAGAGACATACATGCAGTCAAGGCACCAGTGTACATAAAATGAAAATAAATTAGTTTAAAAAAAAAAGAAAGAGCAGTAAGCAGGGAAGAGCTATATGGTTGTGAGTGGGTGAGAACTTTATGAGAACTCCTGGTAGTGTTCTAGGACTATAGGTCAGGGTGGCCTGTGGGGGTTGTTTGTTTGTTTGGGGCAGGTTGAGATAGAGTCCTGACTGTCCTAGAACTCACTCTATAAACCACCTCATAGAAATCTGCCTGTTTCTGCCTTCCAAGTGCTGGGATTAAAGGTGTGAGCCACCATGTCCATCAGACTTGTGGGTTATTCTTTCTTTTTTTTTTAAGGTGGTTTTTTAAAAATTTTATTTATTATGCATACAGTGCTCTGCCTGCATGTACACCTGCAGGCCAGAAGAGGGCATCAGATCACGTTAGAGATGGTTGTGAGTCACCATGTGGTTGCTGGGAATTGAGCTCAGACCTCTGGAAGAGCAGTCAGTGCCCTTAACCTCTGACCCATCTCTCCAGGCCCCTGGGTTATTATTTCTCTCTCTGGTGAGGAAGCTGAGAGGCTCCAGGAAAAGAAGCAATCCACCCAAGGTGTGGCTACCTGCTAAGTTAGTACTTCCCTGGTTCCCACCACTGCCCACAGCTTCCACAGGGCTCTTTTCCCCTGGCCATGGTGGGAATCTAAACCCAGCAACAGCTCCAGACCATGACTGCTGCATATGAGCTCTCACACACCTATGAATCCAGAACTCAAGAAACTGAGGCTGGAGGATGACAAGTTCCAGGTCAGTGTGAGCTACACGGTGAGTCCTTGTCTCAACAACAATGTCCAGAACAAGGAAGGCACAGAACATTAGGTGCAGCTACTCCAAGGATAACTGTATTTGGGAAATGGGGTAAACGGAGATATTTCCTTATTGAGAGACTTCTCAGATCCTTTGCTATCAGTATGCTGGCTAAATTTATGTCAACTTAAGACAAGCTACAATCATTTTGGAGGAGGGATCCTCAACTGAAAAACTGCCCCCACTAAAAGCCTGTGGTGCATTTTCTTGAGTAATGATTGATGTGGGAGAGCCCAGCCCACCATGGGTGGTGTCATCCCTGGGCAGGTGGTCCTGGGTGCAGTAAGAAAGCAGGCTGAGCAAACCATAAAGGACAATGCAGTGAGAAGTGTTCCTCCATGCTCTCTGCTTTGGTTTCTGACTCGAGGTTCCTGCCTTGAGTTCCTGCCCTGAGCTCCTTTAGTGATCTGTAAATGTAAGTAAAATAAATCCTTTCTTTCCCAAGTTGCCTTTGGTCATGATGTTTTGCCATAGTAATAAAAACTTTAACCAGGACAATGAGAATGTACATTGTGAGTCTCCCAGGGGCAGGGAGAAGCTGCCATATTCCCACAGAACACTTTGTAAGACTATGGCTCTATGCACCATTCTGTGAGAACATGCAATGAGTCCCACCAAGGCTGATGAGCTGGAGATCACTTCCTCTCACCTCTGCCACACCCATATGGTAGCATCATCTTGGCTTAGGCTGTGGTAGCTTCTCTTGTCACTTGGCACACTCTTTGGGCAGGCTTCACCTACACATGGGCTCTCAGTGGTCATTCATTTATGTATGATACCCTGACCTCTACCTCTAGACAGTCCTAACTGCCACGTTCTAGTTTCACATACAGTCTTCCTTACATCCTCCTAGCAATCCCATGCGCACCTTAAGATCAGCATATCCCAAAAGGAACTCACAATCCTTTCTTCAAATCTGCTTCTTACCATGACATCATTTATCTCCTAACCCATAATGACACCAAGGAGAAATCATATGGGCTATTTGTGACTGTCTTACTTGAATCCCTTATTTAGATACAGTCTGTTAAGTCTCAATTTCAGTGTTCCCCACTTCCCACTGATGTATCTCAGGTCCCCTCAGATGTCTCACTTGGACTGCCCATTTCCATATGCACCTCAAGGCTTCTTCCATGGTGATTGATAGTAATTTTTCAAAGTATACCTGTGACTCCCATCACTGCCTGGCACAAAACCTCTCCACAGATCTCTCCGTGGCTTCACAACCCTTCCTGACCCATATTTTTCTGGCCTCAGAGCCTCCTACATATTTCTAGCATATTATCTCATGGTAAAGGATCTGAGAAGTCCTTCCAAGGATAGGGAGCTCCCTGGTTTGACAGTCATATACTTCCTGAAGCCTGGGCAAGTGGCAAAAAATGGCTCATTGTTTGTAGTTGGTGTTCACCCTTCACCAGAAAAGCCCTTGAGTCTCCTAACAATGGGCATAGGGGATGTCTCTGATTCAGTTGTTTGGCTTTGGAGCTCTTTCCCCCAGCTGGGCTCCCTTGTCTAGTCTCAATAGGAGAGGATGCTCCCCACTACTGCTCTACTGCCACTTGAGGTGCCAGGGTGGGTTGGTACCCCTTGGGGTCTCCCCTTTTCTGAGAAGAAGGAGAGGGGAAGTAGGAGAGGGGGCTTGAGGGTGGGGCTTGGGTTGGGTTTTAAAATCGACTAAATAAATAAATAAATAAATAAGAAGAGCCCTTGGTCTGCTAACTCAATGATGGTTCAGGACCACGGAGAGCGTCACACACAGCCCCCTCCCCTTCTGGGCTCTGCCTACAAGGTCTCCCAGGCTAGCTCCTGTAGCTAGTCCTTCACAAATACAGGCCAGGCTTCACTTCCTCATGAAAGCCTTCCCTGACCCACCTGGATGACCCATCGTTTCCTCCTCGGGGCTATGTTGTAATGTATATTCCTCCATCACGCCAAACTCATTACTCGATTATGTTTGTATGATTCCACAACCACTCCACCCCCCCCCCCAAAAAAAGACATGGGTCTCAAGGGCTCTTTCCCTGTCTGACTCATCTTCCATGCAGTGCAGAGGAGGTGCTTAGAGAATGTTTGTTGATTGAATAAGCAAATGACATTTAGCAGGTGCAGGAAATATGTGTTGATTTGTATTGTATATCTGTTGCTCTGGGTGACTCAGAAACCAGCCAGATTTCAATCCTGGAGTCTCTAGAAAAAGGCATTTTCTCCCTAATGACACCTCTTTCTATGCATAAAGAAGCTTTCCTGCCAGTCACCACCATGGCTGGGGAGAAGGCACCCCTACTCTGCTTCTGCTTTTGCTGAGGGCTCTCTGGAGACTCCTTGTCCCCTAGTCTTGGGCCTGCCACATGGGTTTTGCTCTGAACACTTCATCTCAGCCTCTCCTGCCCAGAACAGATGGCTCCAAATCCTCACTCATATAGAAGTTCGTGTTCCATCATTTGAACATTTTTCTTCCTCAGACAAGAGTTTCTCTGTATAGCCCTGGCTGCCCTGGAACTGGCTCTGTAGAACAGGCTGGCCCCAAACTCAGAGATCCACCTGCCTCTGCCTCTTGAGTGTTGCGATTAAAGGTGTGTGTCACTAAGCACAGATCATTTGAACATTTTTTAAAAAACACTTTCTAAATTATAGATGGTTCAGTCACTTTTGATCATGACCTTACACCTCAGAAGCAAAGAGTCTCTGGAAGGACATTGAGAGGGGCCTCTTCCTCACCCTGTGGAGAGGCCAGTGTCCTGCTCCCAAACCATTGCAGTAGATGCCATCATTGAGGAAAGGATGTATATAAATTGTGTGTGTGTGTGTGTGTGCACATGTATGTTTGAAGATTTATTTATTTATTGTTTATACAGTATTCTGACCAAATGTGGGTCTGCACACCAGAAGAGGGCACTAGATCTCATTGTAGATGGTTATGAGCCACCATGTGGTTGCTGGGAATTGAACTCAGGATCTTTGGAAAAACAGACAGTGCTCTTAACCTCTGAGGTATCTCTCTAGCCCCCAACGTGTGTTTTAACTTTCATTGTTTTGGCATTGGGAATCAAACTCAGGGCTGTTACGAAAGCAGTCTATCACTAAGCCACACCCCTGGCCATTTGATTTTGGTGATCAGAATTAATTCATTTCTCTTCCTAGCAGCTCTTATGGCTTCCTGGTCCTAATGGAGCTATGAATCAAGGCACAGGCAGAGGATCCAAGCTAACCCAACTGGACTCTTATGGCTAGGGCATTAAATCTTAAGTAAATGGGAAAAGAAAAAGCGGGGAGAGGGGTGGAATGTCTGGAGCTCTGAAACATCCAAAGATGAGGTAAAAAATTCTGGCTCTTCAACCTTCCCGTCAATTCTGTGAGCTCCTCCTACACTGCCAACGAGTCCTCTGCCTCCTTAAAGTAGTCAGTCCATTCCTGTTGCATGCAATTCCATAACTGAAACTGATACAGCCACCCAGAGAAGCCGGTGCAGATCCATCCTGTTGACATTGGGGTAAATCACAGCTTCAACAAGCACCTTTGGACTCTCTGATAGAACCCATGTGAGCTCATCTACCTCACCAGCCGACCCAGACACACCAGGGAACCACCCACTTCAGTGATGGGACAGACAGATCAGTGGCTGGCTGCAAGGGAACAACCCAGAGTTTAGGTGTAGGAACATAGACGCATGCTCAACCCTCCAAGCTACAAAGACAGAGAGGAAGGAAAGCTTTCATCATTGGGCTACAAGCACCCCTACCATGATCATACACCAACCTAGAGAACAAGCTGGCTTCCTGGGCACAGGCACAGGCAGACACATCTTCCTGCCAAGATGTCTCCGGGAAGCTGAGTCATTAACACGTGAGGTGAGCAGGGTTGGGCTTAGGGACTCATCTTGCTGAGTAGCATTTTCATTCTTGTTGACATTCCCAACAAACAAGTCCAGAGTGTCAATAACCAGGATTGCCCAACGAGCACCCTTCAGGCTGTAAAGCTGTGCTCTGTTTACTACACTCCTCTATTCTTTGTAGTGAGGCACTGGGGGCCTCTCACAGACTTGCACCTGTGACCTCATTTACTGGGACTGGTCCCCAACGGGCAGGAGGTAGGACCTGAGGGAAGCTGGATTCTGGCTTGGCTGTAGGTGAGATGTGGCCTTGTCCTCCCAGGGTCCCTCAGTCCCAGAATCTGGCACTCCAAAACTCATTTAGAAAACAATATCCTATAAATCCCAGGCTGAGCATTGAGTCTCACTGAGTGCTGGGAACTCAAACTTCAGAGTTCACTAGAAGTAGTGACCCCAGACTAGGGGTGAAAGCTACAGTGCTGTGGCAAGCAACTCAGGCCCCCTGTTTCCAGCCAGTGCTGCCTCTTCTTCCCACCAGTGGCATGCACACCTCTCTGGCCACACCCTTCCATGATTCACTATGTCTCCTGACCCATTCCCTCCACTCTAATTCTGTCCCCTAGCTCCCACCTAGGGTTTTCTTCCTCTACTTCCCCAGTTCCAAAGCCACCTCTAGAAGGTTTCTGAGCCATGTGACTCCTTTTTTTTTTTAATCATAGAAGGTATGTCTCCCTTGGATTATCCCATATATTCCCTGTCCAGCTTTGGACTGTGAGGTCCAAGGACAGACTACAGTCTAATTTACTGCCCCACACCTTGATGGTACCTACTGATATCAATCAGTGTTTGCAGACTTGACACAAATGATGTTTCTGACCTCCCTTTCCAGACACTGGACTCTGCCCATTGTCTGGAGGCTAAGCTTCACAGCTGCGAGGGTGCTAGGTTCTGACCCTGGAGCTAGCCTGTGAGAATCACATGGGGCCTGGCCTAGAAATCTGTATTTGATGCCTCTTAAATAGAGCTGTGGACTCTGAAGCTCAGAGAGAGGCATAGTGAATACTGAGAATGGCATGGCTACCTCCTTCTCAGAGGCTCATAGTCTCCACACCAGCCTGTTTCCATGGAGTGTCAGGGTTGTTGTTTCATGAGCCAACCCATGGATTGGGGGCTCTTGTCCTGGGGATGCCTGTTCCTGAAGAGAGCTGAGCCTGGGGGCAGCTATACACTCAGCCAGTGAACCTAGCTCCAGAAGCCCATCACAGCTAACTAGGGACAAGGAGAAGCCTTGGGAGGCAGGAGAAGAATGTAAGAGCCAGGAGCCGTGTTGAATGCTGGGCCACTGCTTTGCCCACAGACGCTGGGAGGCAGGCACAGCCTGGCACAGCAGAGGTGGCAACTAGTGAGTGAGTGAGTGATTGCCTGGCTGGGCTCCGGGGGAGGGGACAGAAACTGGGGTCATAGGCAGAAAGAACATGCCTCCCTGCTGCTGCCCTCCTGGAAGCTGTTGATCTCCTGCATGGCCCGCTGAGCCCAGCTGCTCAGAACCCAGTGCCAAGCATGGGTCCCACAGAGCCAGCCCTCCCCATGGAGATGCTGGGGTCAAAGCATATGCTGGAGAGAAGAAGGGCTACTTCCAGGAGTATGTGCAAATAGTCATGTGAGATGCTCTGCATGTGGCTCAGAGGCACCTCCTCTGCAATTTGCACATGCTTGAGGGGGTCACAAACCCCACACCAGCAGCCACAGGGAACCCACCTCCAAGACTACCTCCCATTCAGATGATGGATTCTCACAGAGGGGTGTTCTGTGTCTCCCACACCTTTGCAAACAGGAGAAGCTGAGTCTGAGTGAGAAGCTAATGGTGGAAACACCCAGACACCAAAGCTGACCAACTCCCTCAGGGTCCCCGCTGCAGAGGCCACCATGAATCCTTGGCTTAGCCTGATCTCCTCCTCCTCCTTCCTGCAGAGGCTTCACAGGGCTATAAATAACAAGATGGTCTAAGAAGCCCTGAAATCTGAGGGCTTTGCACTGGTCATGCTTTAATAAGGGCCTGGCCTCCCTGCTGGGTGCAGACACAGGGCCAAGCCTCCCTGGAGGGTGGTGACAGCTCAATCTAGCCCTGGTAGCTCTCTAGCAGGGACTGAACAAGAGGCAAGTGTAGCTTTGCTGGGGTCCCTGAGTCACAGCCAAGATGGGTGGGGCCGCCAGAAGGATGTAGGTAGGATGGAGCCTGCAAGGTTCAGGGTTCCTCTGTTGGGGTGCTGGTGCCAGAGAGCAGGCCTTGGCTCTTAGCATTCCTGCTGGCTGTGTCCTTGTCCAGAGTTCCTGCAGGAGGCAGAAAGATAATCAGCCAGCTCAAGAGAGGCAGAAGAGGCTTGGAGACCAGGCCTGGGAACAATCTATTACAAATCTTTGAGGTTCTGCTTGCATAGCAAATCCTAAATCAGTTCCCTTCAGTGCCATACCTGTGGAGTTAGCTCCTCCCAGAAGTGTCCAGAGCCTTCTAAGACCTCCCTGCCCCAAGTTCCTGCACTGTGAATTCTATTCTCAGTACAGCAGCCCTGGGGATGAAAAGCCCTCAGGACCTTCCCTCTGAGAACTTCACAGGGGCTCCCCTAAGGCCACGGCTGTCCAAGGATTTCCTCTGTGTTCCACTTCCCTCACTCCCCCCACCATCCCCCTCACGCCTGCTAAAGTCTCACTGGCCACCTTATCAGTCACTCCTCAACTCATCAGGCACATTCCCACCACAAGACTTTTGCACTAGCTGTTCTCACTTCCTAGAGCCCACTCCATCAGATAGCTTCTTGGCTCACCCCCTTTTCCTCTTTTGTCTTTCACTCCAATGTCACCAGTGCAATGAGGACCACACCATCTGTCCTTGTCAACCCTTTTTCCTGCCTTTTGTCTCTACAGTACTTACCTCAAACATTTTTCCCTCCCCTTTCCCATTTCTGGTCTGTCTCTAGCCACTAAAGCATCAACTCCACGAAGGTTTATTCTGTCTGCCTCTCTGGCATCTGCTACCATGCCTGGCACATGGCAGGGTCATAATAAATGCTCTGGAATAAGCAATCCAGAAGCAGAGGCGGTCGCCACTGCTCCCAGTCCAGAAGTGTTCAACCTGGAGCCTTGGCAGGGGGAATGAGGGGTCGGAGTACCTTTGCCAGACTGTCTGGCCTGTGCCTGGTCTCTTTCCAGGTGCAGTGCCGTCAGCAGAAAGCAGCCACCACCCAGCACAATGACGAAGGCACAGCACAGGAAGCTGTGCTGCAGACTGAGGAAGCACTGCAGGTAGGAGTTGGGGCGCTGAGCCTGCAGGACACTGGAGATCTGCCGTGAAGAGAGGGGTGTTTGCCGGGCCCACCAGGTGGCCCCAGGACTTTTTCAAGAACTGCACTTCCCCATTCCCTCCCCTACACACACTTAGACACTCCTTACAAGTCCAGTGAGGTAGGGGCTGCCAGCGTCTCCCAGGACGTGGGCCACTGTGATCTGGAGAGCCTCTGCCGTGCCTCGACACCTGGGTACCACTACCGACTGCAAAACACAGGAACCCCAGAGGTAAGCCTTCAGCAAGAGAAGAAGGGGTACCATTACCTCCTCCTCCTGTTTCCACCTGCCCAGATAGGAAGACTGGGCAGGTCAGAGAATGGATAGGAAGGATTACTGACTTCCAAGGCCTCAGTCCCGTTCCAAGACGCAGACCCCTTGAGGCCCCAGAGGCCTCCCCAGGACAGGGATAGTGGGGAAGGAGCACAACACCAAACAGAGATACTCTTGAGAGTTTATACTTGAGCTGGCAGGGCCCACATGGCTATGACCACAGTGGTGGGCAGTATCTCAGTCCAGTGCTCCAGAGAACAGTGCAGGTAGCATGACCAGTGCAAGGTGGCTGTGCCAGGGAGGCTCACACAGCTCCCTGCAAGAAGGTAAGGACATCAAGAATGTGACTTCTGGAGTCAGACAGTCTGGGGTCCACTCCTGAACCCTACCTATTAGCTGTGCTGTACGTCTTTGGGCAAGTCGCTTCAGCTTTTCCTGTCTCCTCTCTAAATGGGATAATGATAGTTCCCACCTTGAGAGCTATGTTCAGTGTCATTCAGTTATACTCAGAAGCTTCACATGAACATCTGTCCAGCTGGCAGAGTGCTCTGAGCATGTGTGCTTCCTGCCTGGCAGGCCTTCCCTCACTGAGCCAACTGGGGCAGCACTATTTATCACTTTTATGACTTACCCTTATGTCACCTCCTCTGTGAAGCCCTCAGGTTCAGGGGCCTGCCTTTACACACACACACACACACACACACACACACACACACACACACACACACACACACACAGACACACGTGCGCGCACACACATGCACATTCATGAACACACAGATCCCCTCTGGAACTGGGAGGGGTCCTTCTTGGGGCATTTCCATATTTCTCGTTAACAGCAAAGCCCCTAATTTCTCCTGTGTCCCTGGAGTACCATAACATATGGGGAACAGGGGGCCTACTGAAAATCTGCTGACCAAGTAAGTCTAATAGAACATTCTGGAAGACTAGTCTCAGGAGAAAACCTGCCAGCTCAGAGCTACTCCCCACTATGGCAGCCACAGAGGAGATTGCTGCTCTGGAATCTTGTCCCTAAGACCTCAGTGTCCATTATCTTAATCCATTCAGTAATAATAATAATAATAATAATAATAATAATAATAATAATAATAATAATAGCAGCTAGCATTTAATGAGTGCTTCATGCATATATTTTTTTATATACCAACTCAACAAGTCATAAAGGAGACATGACTATTTCCTGCATTTTATAGATAAAGCCTTCATAGAGCAGGTAATTAAATTGCCCAGAGCAGCCCAGCCAGGAAGGAACAGGGCCAAGCCTGGATGGTAGACTTTCTCTTCTCAGGGACTGGCCTCTACTGTTAGAGCTGAGGGGAACTGCTATTTTCAGCCATGTTGATGTGCTCATTATATACCATTTAAAAGGTAGACAGTAAGGCTAAGAAGACAGAAGCAGGTCCTGGTGGCTCACACCTTTAATCCCAGCACTCAGAAGGCACAAGCAAGTGGAGCTTTATGAGTTGGAGGCCAGCCTGGTCTACACAGTGAGTTCCAGGACAGCCAGGGCTATATAGTGAGACCCTGTCTCAAAACAAAATAAAACAAAACCGGCAGTGGAGCGCGCCTTTAATCCTAACACTTGGGAGGCAGAGGCAGGCAGATCTCTGTGAGTTTGAGGCCAGCCTTGTCTACACAGTGAGTTTCAGGACAGCCAAGGCTACACAGAGAAATCCTGTCTCAAAACAAAAACAAAACCAAAGGCTCTTCAGTGGTCTTGCCTATGGGCAGGAGAGTCAGTGTCTTACAGAGTGGGGTCAAAGGGGACATAGGAAGGTAGGAACCCAAAAATATGACTCTGGATTCCAGAACCCTACCAGACAGACACAGGAGGTCTGCTGGAAAGGGGTTCATGGGTGGGCAGGGCTGAGCTGGGGAGCCACTGTGGGCACTCAGATGGTATGGGGGTCACTGAGGCCAAGGTTCTCTCCACACGTGGTAAGAGAAGCTGGGCACCTTGCCATCTCCAGGCCCTGCCAGCGCTGGAGGAGGAACCAACCACAGTTCTGCACCTTCTCAGGACTTCCTTCTCACCCCATAATTATGTGATTAGTCATTGCTGGCTCTGGGGAGACGAGCTAAGCTTTGGCTTCCTAAACAGAGGACTCAGGTACCCACACAGGTCCACATGGGGCTGGGGCTGCCCAGACCTCTGAGTAAGGTCCTTGCAAGCTGGCTCTATATCTTCTCAGTATAGGGAGACCTATAAGTCACACCTCCCTGCTTCCTCTGGGTGCCCATAGCTCTCTGCAAAGGCTCAGCCTAGCAGCACCAGGAAAGCTGTAGTGGGTAGGTAATTCTGAAAATGAGTGACTTTTGGGTTTCCAACATTCCAAGTTCACTAGCTTCTGAGACAAAAACACCTGTGTTTTGGCTTGCCCTTCTCAGAAAAGCAGTTCCCTTTATAACCAGGGGCAAGAGAGGTGCAGGCAGCCACTGCCTTATGGAAAGTTGGAGGGACAATCACTAAGGACAGATTCCCTGGCAGCTGGCCTATGTACTCCCCAACTCAACCCCTGTGGCCAGACATCCCTGAATGGGGATGCAGAGTTGCGAGAAAGAGTGGACCACTGAGGGCCAGCCTGGGTGGGGCACTTGGAGGCTCCTGGAGCAGATTTAGGGACAGAGAGAGACACCTTCTCGGTCTTTCCAGGAGAGAAGGCTGTCTAAGGCACAGTCGTGCTAGGAGGAGACGTGTAGGGACGGTGCAGGGAGTGAGCTCCTCATGAGATGGTGAACAAGGAGATGAATAAGGAGAAATTTATACGGAACCCGAAGGCTGGAGAGATGACTGTGCAAACCCAGAAGCTGTGCTGAAGACTACTGGGTCAGGCCTCTGTGGGAAGTCTGCTGGCAACGCAGTTCCTGTACCCACTCTCCACCCACCCAATCAGATGCTGAGCACAAAGAGCCCACAATCAGTGACAAGCTCCTCCAAGGTTGGCTCAGTAATGGTGCAGTGTGAGAACCATTGGAGCACTGAGGCCTCTCATCTTAAGAGAAGCCTAGATTCTACTCTCCTTTATGGAGAGAGCAGTGTCCTGAGGCAGGACTGGTGGGGACTGGGTGCCACCTTCTCAGGGACACACAGGGTACAGGTTTTAGCTCATTGCTCCCTTGTGGCCCGGAGCACAATGGGCAGGAGATTTTTCTCCATCTATTGTACATTTGAGCTAACTGGGCACAGAGAGGTCAAGTGAGCGAGCCAAGATCTCTAGCTCTCAGCTGGTGAGTGGTGGGAGTAAGTATGAAAAGCCGATTGTTAGAATGCTCCTGACTGAGTCCTGCTGTCCCTCCTCTTCCTTCTTACCTACCCTCAGGCTCCAGCTCCCCAGGAACCCACACTTTCCTCCTCCTCCTCCTCCTCCTCCTCCTCCTCCTCCTCCTCCTTCTTCTTCTCCTTCTTCTTCTTCTTCTTCTTCTTCTTTTTTCTCTCTCTCTCTCTCTCTCTCTCTCTCTCTCTCTCTCTCTCTCTCTCTCTCTCTCTCTCTCCTGAGAGCTGTCCACCTCCTTCTGCAATACCCTCACAGCAACCCAGAGAGAAGTTCACCTCCCTCTCAGGAGGGTGCAGGCCCTTCCTCCACTTGCTGCACAACCTGTCTCCACACACGTCCCTCCCCTGCCCTGCTTCCTCCGTGGGACCTCCAAACCTGCCCCCTCCCTGTCCCCTGCAACTTGGCTTTCTGCCATGTGTGCAGTGTAGTCTCTTGTAAACTTGTGCCCCTCTCACTGCACAGAGAGCTCCTTCTAGGACCTGAAATAATGCCCTCCTGAGCCAGGTCCTGTTTTTTCTGCCAGGGAGCTAGAGACAAGGCTGCACTCCTTACTACCCCCAACCCTGTCTAATCCACTGTGGGCCACTGAGCTTAGGAAAGGAGAGAAATCAGAGAAAAGAGCATGGAGCTAGCTAGAGAAGCCTCCATGCCACAAAGGGTCAGAGAGTTGTAGGCTAGGCTGCATGTGGTGAGCCAGCTCCCCAACAGTCCAGATTCTAGCTCAACCCCAGAACCACCCTGCTCCTCTTTCCCAGGTGTGGGCACGCTCCTCTTTAGCCCCGCAAAGCGCCTGGCTCCTGCCAGGTTAATGATTCCAGCAGAAACAGACATAGGGATGCCATGTAGCCTTCACATATCTTCAGGGCTGCCATGTGGAAACGAGATCACAGTGGGGGGTAAGCACAGGAAGCTGTGGGGGGCAGGTACAGTGCAACTTGAGCCGCCTGAGAGCGGATGAGCTATGTGGAGGGTGGGTGTCCCTCAGGCACTGGGCAGGTAATGATTAGACCTTTTTATAGGCAAGGAAACTGAGGCCCAGAGCCATTTGCCAGGTCTGTCTGGAGCCCAGGTCTCTGGTGCAGAGGGAGGGGCAGGGAAGACTGGCTATTTCTGCAACTGATCTGGTCCCTAGAGCCAAAGGCAGAGCTGAGCCTGGGCCACATCAGCCAGTGAGCATCCTGGCAGCATAAGGCTCGTGAAATGACATACAGACCCATAGTCCTTCCAAACCCAGATTCTAGGAACCCAAGACCACGTTAGGAGACAGAAGAGCCATGAAAACCTCAGGGTCACAATCAGAATCCTGACCATTAACCCCAGCGCCTGATGCTGGGCTAAACTGTCTATATGTCCTCTCTATCTTCACTCTCACAACAATGATATCAACATTTCACCCCCATTTTCCTTATGAGGAAACTGAAGAGCAGAGAAACAAAGCAAGCTGCCTAAAGTCACATAACTAGTGAGTGACATAGGGCAGAAGTGGGGCTGAAGCCCAGGTCTGTCTCTGGAGGGGGATCCAAGCTGAACCCCTACTAGACAGTTTTCTGCCTGTGACCAGACCACCCAGAACCCTATGGCCTGCGCTAGACCGTACCAACCTGCCAAGAGGCAGTAGGAGGGTACTCAGGGTGTTCCTAGGTGTAGGAGCCCTGTTATCAATAAGAGTTCAGACTTTCCCAGTCTCCAAAGTCCCTGTCCTTCCTCAGAGGTGGCTGAGAGGCTGAATAGGGTGGAGCTTGGGAAGGGCCAAGCTGGACTCTGGACACCAAACCCATGTGGTGGGAACAGCGTTAGGTCTCATCATAGCCCAGTCAGCCCTTCACGTAATCCATGAGGTGTGACGGGCTGTTCAGTGGTTAGTGCTCTAAGTCGAGCATCCTTCCCTGTGACCCTAAAGCACAGGCTGAGTAGCCTCTTATTGAGAGGTAGCATGGTGGCCAAGGAATGAAAGCCTGTGTGCCAGTCCTAGCTCAGAGCCTTGGCACTGTGTGACCTTGGTCCAGGTACCTACCCTCTCTGGGCTTCCATGCTCATGTGCAGGGATGACAGAGGCAACATTTGAGAATGTTGGAAAAGGGGTACTTTGTCTATGGAAACTGTGAAGTGCCATTAACCGCCCCACCCCCTGCCCCACACCGTGGCCTCTGAAGTCCTTCCCAATCCACAGGCTACTCAAAAGTGCCAGATCCAACATGCAACCCATACCTACCAACAGGATATCAGCAACTACTGCCCAGTTGCAAGCCAGAAGGAGCTCCCCGAGGGCCAGGAACACCTGCGGAGAGAGGATGGCCTGGGTGAGAGTGTCCTCCCCCACAGTCCCTCTTCAGTTGTGCAGAGGGGAAGGTACTGTGGAGGATGGTGGGCAGGAGGTGTCTGGAATGGCAGCCCCCAGGATAGACAGGCAGGTTGCCACTGAGACCTCAAGATGGATACCAGGCCCCTGGTCTGAGAACTCCTGTTCACAGCCCGCAAGACCCATGGAACCCCAAAGGAGGAGACAACAAAACTACCAGAGCACTTCCAAACATGTAGACTCAGGACAGGAAGGCCAAGACCTGAGCTCACCCACCTTCTGTTTGTTTCCTCCCAAGGACTGCACACAACAGTAAGGCCCCCAAACCCCAGCCTGCCCACCCCGAAGCATCTCCAATGGCTTCTGTCAGGCACCTTTCCCAGGCCCTCCAGAGCAAGCCTTAGCATGGCCATTGTGCAGACAAAGGTAATTCTTAGTCAAGGCCAAGGTTTTTCTCAGGTTTTAGCCAGCCCAGGTCAAGCCAACCTGAAACTTAAGGCTTCAGGCCCCCTTCCAGTGCCCACCCCTGCCTGGCTCCCAGCGTCCTCTGCTGCTGGCCCGTCTTACCCAGCTTTCTGTACTGTGCTACCTCGTGCCAGTGGATTAGAACAATCCTTATTCCCCTCACTCAAGAAGAGCTTAATGAAGCAACCGAAGAAAGAGAGGAAAGGCTCATTTCTCCCAGGTCTGGAGAGCTTATTGCCAGGGTGGAATTAGTCATTCCTGAAGTCACGGGGCTATACCCAAAGCAGCACAGGCTTGGGAACTCAAAGGCTTTAGATCCCAAAGGCAGAGAAATGAAAAACCACTACCAGGAAGAACGTCTACTGCATGGCAGGCATCACCACTCTGGTACCCATTTCAGGTCAGGTAATTTGATAAGGTTACCATTATACCATGCCACAGACCAGGGCACTCAGGCCCAAGGGTGACTTTCCAGGGAGGCCCTCTCCTCTGTGTCTGGCTTGTACATGGTGAGAATGAGAAGGCCTTTGGCCTAAAGAACTCCCAGGGGCCTCCAATGGCTACTGTGCTTTAAAGGATGGTAGGGGGAGTCAGATGAGGAAGGAGTCCTGGGCCGAGGTGACCCTAGCAGACACTCAGGGGCAGTTAGGATGAGCTAGAAAGAGCTGCAGGAATGCACTACAAACAATGCCTGGCAGACAACCCTGCGAGCAATGGCAAGAGGCTGGAATGTGCGGCCACACGGGTGGGGCAGGAAAATGACCCAATCTGCTGAAAGAAGAGCAGAACAGAGACTAAGCGGCTTCTGTGATCTCTCCACCCAGCCTGGCTGCCTGTGGCTGCTGCTTCTGGCCCTTGGTACCCTGACTGGGAGGCCCTTGAGGTCAGGGTGGGTCTCCTTCTAGTCATAGGACAGAGGCTGGGCACCCACAGTAGTGGGAAGCAGGAAGTCACCGGTGGGCAGGACTCGGGTGAGGCCCAGGCAGACCACAGCCCTGCATTCCATCTTGACAGGGCCTGTCTACCCAGATTCTGGACCACATGAAAGCCTGGCCCAGAGCACCTGCCCTCCCCGTGGTATCCTGTCATCAGTCCACCTCTACCTGAGCCAGAAGCCTCTCCTCTCCATGTACTTCGGCCTGCCTCTGAGTCCTCTCTTCCTCCACAGGGGCATACTCTCCTGTGTGGTGTCACCCCCCCTGCACACACATTGCCCTCTTCACACCCACTGGACATACTGAAATACACCTTTTCCTTCTTCCAGCTGCACTAGGGTGGATCCTGGTCCCAAAATAGAGCCCCTTAGAGGGAGGCTGCAGCCACAATGGGCCTTTCAAGATGAACAAGCTGCCTAGGGGTGCCAGGTTTCCTCAGACACACCTGGAGCAGGCACCATGCCACCAAATCCATCACTCTACTTGCGGCTTTGAGGGGCAGAGGGCTGGTAGAGAGAGCCTGCTTTCTAATCCCATAATTACAGAGGCTCTTAAGGTAGTGAAAGCTCAGTCTTCTGGGCTCAAGGAGTGGCATTGCCACAAAGGGTGGGACACCTGCTGGGGACCTTGGGAAGGAGTCCCCACTTGCCTCTGGGCCTTGGTTTCCCTGGCTGCACAATGATGTAGGGGAGCCTGGACAGACACCAACATACTGCGCCTCTGCAGCTGGAAACATGACTATACACAATTGTGGTCCTCATAGCCAGGGCACAATTCAGTCCTCATTCAGTGACTTCTATGATATAGTCAGACTTGGCTTCAGATAAAAATCAAGCAAACAGAGCCAGACATGGTGGTATAGAGGTGCATGCCTGTAACCTCAGGACACGCATGTAACCTTAGCACATGTCTGTAACTTCAGTCGTGGTGGCACATGCCTATAAACTTAGTACATGTTCCAGGCCAGCCTTGGTTATGTAGTAAAATCCTATTGAAGGAAGGAAGGAAGGAAGGAGAGAGAGAGAGAGAGAGAGAGAGAGAGAGAGAGAGAGAGAGAAGGAAAGAAAGAAAGAAAGGAAGGAAGGAAGAAAGGAGCAGTGAGATGGCTCAGCAGGAAACACACTTGGTGCTAGTCTTAAGGATCAGAGGCTTGGGAACTGGGCCCCATATGGTGAAAGAATAGATCCAACTCCTACAAGTTGTCCTGTGACCCCCCACACTTGTATTGTGGTACACACACACACACACACACACACACACACACACACACACTTTTTTTTTAATTAAAGGAAAGAAAGAAGGCAGACATGGTGGCTCACACCTTGTACTCCCAGCACTTTGAGGTTGCACCAGCCTGAACTACAGAGTGAAACAGCTTATAAAAAAAAGAAAGAAAGACAGAGAAAAAGAAATAGAAAACAAACAAATACGCCAAGGGCTGACCAAGGTGGTTCAGCAGGTAAAAGCACTTGCCAGCAAGCCTGATGAGCCCATGCTGAGTTGGATGCCACAGTGGAAGAAGAGAGAAAATAATACCCCCAAGCTGTCCTCTGACCTCCACACATGTGCCATGGCATAAGCACACCACATAGACACACACACACACACACACACACACACACACACACACACACACACTACAGATACCATTCACACATATACACCACACACATACATCCATATACCACACACACACCACACACATACACACCAACTACACACATAATACACACATATATCACACACATACTACACCACACACAACACACACATGCATATACCACATACACACATCACACACATACAACACACACAAATACCACACACAATATACACATACACCAAACAACACACCACATACACACACATACACCACACACACATCACACTCTCTCTCTCTCTCTCTCTCTCTCTCTCTCTCTCTCTCTCACACACACACACACACACACACACACACACCAACCACATATACATTAAATAGATAATTTTTTTAGTCTCCAGTTTTGAAGAATTTGGTCGACTGCTCATCTCTCAGGTCCAAGTCCCTCTTGGACAGCACATACACCTCACATGACATGGCCCCTAACGTTTCTTCCCTCAGCTTCTCCTCATCACTGGTCCTGCCCAGTGTGGCTGAGCCGGCCAGGGCACAGGCATAGACCAGCTGCCAGCAGCTGCCAAGATGCTTCCCCGTAGGGCGGCAGACAAATCCCAGCGCCTGCTGACCCTGCATGACTTCTTTATCCTACATGCTCTTTCAATCTGTCTCCTCCTGTCCACGGTGGCTGGCTTGCTTGATCCAGGCCCTTCAGTTTCTCAGGCCTTACTATCTCCCTGACACTCGCACAAAGGGGACTTCCAAGGGGGAAATCTGATTCTGCCTTGGGCTCCTCCTTGGGGCCTGGTGGCTTCCCTGGGCCCTGACTTAGTTCCTGATGAGTACGAGGGCCTGGGAACACTGCTTGGGGCCTGAGAACCCCTGACCTCTGACATTTCATTCTTGAGCTGAACCAGTGACAAGTGATGTCTGGTCTTAGTCATCCTAGCCAGAGAAGCTTGTGCACGTACCACAATGCTCACACTGTCAGTTATCCACATACACATACCAGACACAGATGCAACAACCTAAGCATACAGACTCCTGCACATATAACTACATATATGCAGTGCTTCATACAGGCACATGGAAGATTTGATGCATGTGCACACACACTCAAAACCTGAGCTACATACACAACATTCACATATCACATGTACACACATATGTAGGTAACAGAGGAGATATGTAAACTATCAAAACAGGTATGGTACCAGGTATGCAATGCTCCCTGTAAAGTCCATCTGCTTGGAAGGGTGAGGCAGGTGACCACTTGAGCCCAAGAGTCGAGCCAGCCTGGGCAACATGGCAACACACTCTCTCAGAAACAAAAACCAAACTACACAATGAATTCATGAATTAGTACTTGTATTAGTCAGTCACAGACTGAACACTAACTAAAGAACAGCCTACCATGTACCTGTGCAGCATTTGGGCTCATAACAGGGCTAACAGATCACACACACACACACACACACACACACACACACACACACAGACACAAACACACATACACACACATACACGCATACACACAGACACACACACACACACACACACACACACGCATACACGCATATACACCTTCGTTCCATGCACAAAACATACACACGCTCATACTCATGCCTTTACACATGCACAATTCTCACCACACATATATAAAGAGGTAGGCACATACACACAGGAAGAACGATGAAGAATACATCCTGGGCAAGGTCAGCCCTCAAGAGCCTGTGTCTTCAACCTGAGCCCACCTCAGCCTTCAAATTGAGCAGTGACTGATCTCTGACAAATGGGTTCTAAGACCCCCAGGGAAGGGAGAAGGCCACTGGACTTATGGTACCCAGGAAAACCCAAACAAGCCCCCTCCCACTTATGCAGAAATGCCACATTCAACATGGCTGAGTCAGCCACCAGGAAAGACCCAGAGTACAGCCTGGCTGCCAGGAAACAGCCATGTGGCTGGCATGCTCTACTCTTAGGCCTGCCAACCTGTAATGGCAGGGACTGGCATAGGGCACAAGGGCACTGACTGGTCTCCAGAGGCCATCAACCACCCAACAACCTAGTGGCTGGGTGGGCCTTGGGTGGAGCTAGGTAGAGGGTGTGGCCAGTGGGATGTGTGGCTGGGTGGGCTGCATCAAATGAATAAAAGGGTGAGCTGGGAAAGTGAGACAGCAAGCTTTGGGGTCCTCCTGGGGATTCCTGTCAGAGTGTGAGCTTTACTGATGGACTGTGCTGCCACTTGAGGAGAGATACCTGCTGGATCTTAGCAAGATGGTGGGCTGCTGTAAGCCCCACTGAGGCAGACCTGCGAGTGGGATGCTGGTTACACAAGCCCAAAGAGCAGAAAACAAAGGGGTTTCTCCCAAAAGCCCTCAAGGGTGGTGTTGGGAAGTGGTAGGAGAGTTCTGAAGTTCTGAGGTACTTCTTCTGGCACTGTCCTGGGAGGCGACCCTCAGATGACCATGACCATAGCTCCAATGAACATACATCCTGGCTGATCCCAGAGTGACTTGGGAGTCCTCAAAGTTGAAAAGGACAGCCACCTCAGGCCATCTTAAGCACCTCAGGGATGCCGTGCTGGCTCTACTCCATCCTACCCTGGGTAAGGAGCAAATTCAATGTCCTGATCAAGTTTGAGTTGGAAAGGCCATCTGGGGCATCCCCCAGGTAAAATTGGTGGCTAAGATTGCATCATGGACTTTCCTTCTCTCCAGAAGCCAAAAGTAGTAAGGTGGAGGGAAAAAGGTTTTCACCAAAGCAAGAACAAAATCTAATGAAATAAACATTAAATGCAGGCAGGCAAGCAGAAAAGTAGATGATTATGCAGTGTCTGCTACTCAGTCTTCCCAGAGCCACTTTACAAAACCCTCCTCTTTGGAGGAGGATATAGCCCATAGGTGTCCTTAACAGAGAGCCAGTGGGACAAGCTGCTGCAAAAATGGCCATCCAGAAGGCAGCCCCCCATTCCAGAAGAGGCTGCACCCACCAATTACACAGAGGAGCCCTGCCTTAAACTGCATTTACCTAAATCCCCCAACTAGGAGCAGAGCCAGGTGCCCTAACAAAAACTCCCTCCTACTTGATTCTGCAATTCCCTCAGGCGGCAGAAAAGTCTACAGAGCCTAATGTTCAACTCAGACTGCAGCCCCTGTGCAGAAGAGGAAAAGCACAGAGAAACCTGGACCAGAGTCAAGAGCTCTGAGAGCACAGCCAGTGGAGTGTCTGCACAGAGCTACTCACACCCAGACCAGAGGAATGTGATCTGCACACATATGCAGACATGTAGGAGGGGGTGAAGTGAGGGGGACGGGAGGAGGGGGATGGAGGTAGAAAAAGAGATAGGGGAAAGGAAAAGGAAAGGAAAGAGGATAGATAGGGGAAAGGCAGAAGAGATGTTAGGAAAACCTTGTCTACGGCCACACCACCCTCAATGCACTGATCTCTAATAGGAAGGAAAGAGGGTTAGAGAAATGGCTCAGTGCTTAAGGGTGCTCTGCTCTTACAGCAGCCATCAGACAGCTCTTAAATGCCTGTAACTCCAGCTCCAAGGGATCTGATATACACACACCCTCTTCTGGCTTGCATGGGCACTGCACACGTCTTGTTCTCTCACATATACATACATACATACATACATACATACATACATACCATGCATTCACACATATACAGCAAGAACAGCAAACAAAGAAGAGAGAGTGATAGGTAAGGGGAGGGAGGGGAATAAGAGGGAGGGAAGGACTGGAGAGATGGCTCAGAGGTTAAGAGCACTGGCTGCTCTTCCAAAGGTCCTGAGTTCAACTCCCAGCAACCACATGATGGCTCACAGTCACCTATAATGAGATCTTCTGGTGTGCAGGTGTACATGCAGGCAAAACATTATATACATAATAAATAAATAAATAAATATTTTTTAAAAAAGAAGGAGAGAAGATGGGAGGGAGGGAAAAGGAAGAGAAGGAAATGGGGTGGGGTGTAGAATCCAGCCTAGAAGGCAAATTGGTAAGGGAAGGGACACAAGCATTCTTATAATTATTTCAAACTATGGAATAATATGATAAGGACATAAATTCAATACAGAAAGTTCTGGCAGATAAAACCAACCCTCAATAGGATAAGACATAAAGGGAGGTGACTTACCTGAGGAAATATTACTAAAAGGAGGAGCAAACCCACAAACAATATCAACACAGAGCAAACACACTAAAAATACCTCACTTTGTAGTGGTTGCTAAGAGGACAAAAAGATAAAATAGTCATAGCAGTGGGTGACCTGGAGGATGGCTGAGGATGAGTGAGGTACAGATACATGCCGTAGTTTGGGGGCACCTACGGAGGTGCCCACTCTTGGGAACAAAGATTTAGGAGTTTTCTCACAGTTCTCTCTGTTGATGTCTGTTTGCCTCACACAAGTACCAGTCCCTGCCATGACCCAGCACAAGGAAAAGAAAACTGATAAAACTAAGAGATACTCAAGGAGATAAAATAAGGAAAGCCGGCTACTGGCCCTGCAGAAGAAAAAGCACTGTCAGGACCCACTCTGAGGTGTTGTGGAGCACCCGCCATAGCACACTCCCTGGCTGTGTGCAGTGGCTTCCTTAAGTCCTTGCCCTGTCCCCCTTCCTCTAAAGTCAACTGTACCTGGCAAGTAGCTTTGAATGAGTAAATTACAGCAAAGTGCAGGTAACCTTTCTGTGACTGGGCTATAAAATACAGTCTCTTCCTTCTTAGCCTTTCCTTGTCCTCTTTGCTTTGATGAAGCAAACTGCTAAGCAAAAGAAGCCATTTCTGGAGAGGGTAGCTCAGTGGCAAAGACCACGCCTATCTTGCTTGAAGCCCTATGTTTGGTCCCAAGACTGTTAAAAAAAAATTCACATATTACAAAACTGGGAGCCAACAACCATCAAGGAAAGGGAGCTGGGCACCCAAAGATGTGAATCCTGCCAGTAACCACTAGGGAGCCTGGCAGCCTTCCCAGCTGAGCTTGCAGTTGAGACAATAGACCTTGAGCCAGTAACTTAACTGCACCTGTGAGAAAGAGAAAAACCCAACTAAGCTGTGTCTGTATTTGTAACCCACACAGACTGTGAGATGACAATGTTGGTCTTGGACTGCTATGTTTGGGAATGATTTGTTACACAGCAATACAGACGGATACACTGATTAAGCTATTCGGTTTCAAGAACAAATAATAAAATATCTGAGTATCCACAAGGGGAAAAATTAAAAGGATCAACTTTAAGATTTTAAAAGTCAAGGCTGGTTGTGGTAGCACACACCTTTAATCCCAGTACTTTGGGAGCAGAGGCACATGGAGCTCTGTGAGTCCGAGTACAACTTGGTCTACATAGTGAACTCCAGGACAGCCAGAGTTACATAGTGAGACCCTGTCTCAAAAGGCCAAAATTTAAATTAAACACAAAAAGAAAAAGAAAAAAATAGGAACAGGGCACAAGTTTGTAATCTCTTAGTACTCAGGGTACGGAGGCAGAAGGGTGAACGTGAGGCCAGAATAGAGGATCCCAAACTTCCCTAGGAGCATTAGGCCTGGGGTCACACACAGTTAAGCATCATAAGAAGGTAATTCTGGGCCAGGCCTGGTGGTGCACACCTTTAACCCCAGCACTCGGGGATGCAGAGGCAGGTGGATTGGGTGCGGGACGGGTGGGGGGGTAGGGAGGGGGAGAAGGCAATTCTGATAAGCACTGTTAAGGATGATAGTTTGGGAGGATGCAGCGATGGCTCTGTGGTTCTGCTCTTTCAGAGGACCAGGTTTAATTCTCAGCATCTCAGCAGCAGCAGGTGGTGTTTCACAACCATCTGTAACCTAGTTACAGGGAATCTGATGCTTTCTTGGGTCTCCATGGGCACCAGGCATGCAGGTGGTGCACACACATATGCTTTGGCAAAACATTCATAACGTTTTAAAAAGAGAAGGAAAGAAGGAAGGGGGGCAGGGAGAGGAGGGAGAAAGGAAAGAGAGAAAGAAAGAACGAACGAAAGAGAGAAAGAAAGAAAGAACTTTAACTTTGGTGCTTAGGTCATAGCTCAGTCAGTAAAGCACTTATACAAGCCTGGAGTCCTGGATTCAGAAACCCAGTATCCATATGAGGAGCTGCGTGTAGGAGCTTCTCAGTGTAATCCCAGTACTGCAAAGGCAGAGTGGGAAAAAGGAGGAACCGGGCTTTGTTTGCAAGCCAGGCCAGCTGAATCAGTGAGGTCTGGGTTCAGTGGGAGAACTTGTCTCAGATATAAGGTGGGGAACAACAGAGGAAGACACTGGATGTCAACCTAGGGCTTCATATGCACAAATAAATAAACAAACAAACAGTATATTTAGGGAATGCCAATTTTGTGATAATTCTTTGTGATATACTTCTTGATGTTTATTTCCTTTGAATAAATTCAACTATTTGGCAGCAAGCCACTCAACTATTTGAGTGGCAGTTGTCAGGTCCCGTCCCATGCCTGGCTACCTCCAGCAGGGAAATGCCAGCCAAGCAACCTGTTAGCAAACAACAGGGCTGCCTCCAAGACAGCCTAGTCACACTTGATTTCTGTTTCTGTTTTTGTTGTTGGCTGGCCTGATTTGGTTTGTCGTTGTAGTTGGGGAGAGTGTTGTTTTTCAGATAGGGTCTCTGATAACCTTGACATATGTAGCCAACGATGACGGTGAACGTCTAGATCTTCTGTCTGATGGAGTATAACCCTATATTCGGTTTATGTAGAGTTGGGGAACAAACCCAGGGCCTCGTGTGTTTTAGGCAAGCACTCTACCAACTGAGCTACGTCCCCAGCCTGGGCTTGACTGTTTGCGGTTAAGAACTCACTAGGAGCCAGGCAGTGGTGGTTAATCCCAACATTCTGGAGGCAGAAGCAGGTAGACCACTGTGAGTTTGAGGCCAGCCTGGTCTACAAAGCAAGTCCAGGACAGCCAAGGCTACATAGAGAAACCCTCTCTAGAAAAAACAAAACAAAACAAAACAAAACAAAACACTTCACTAGGTAGCTCAGTCTTGCCTGGTAATTCTCTAATCAGGATTGCCTTCCATTTGCCCCTCCCACCTCAGCAATACTAAATGCTGGGATTAAAGTTATATGCATCTCCTGATTATTTTAAGCCATCTACTACCACTCTGAGAATACTTCACTTCAGTCTTAATGACCAGTGAAGCTATAAGCTAGGCCTCCTGCTCCAGAGGCTGTAGTCTAGTCATGCCTGCTCCCGGCAGCCTGGATTACAAACCCTGGGAACTCCAAACAACCCAGCTTACCCTGTAGCTCTTCTCTCAGGCCAGGAAGGAAGCTCATGACTCACAGTGCTAGGCCTATAACTGGTCCGTGCGTAAGGCCTTTGGTTGGTAGAACTTGAAGGTGTGCTGTGATTGGTGCAAATTATAATGCCAACTTTGTATTATACAACTATACCACAACCCTTTGCTGTTTGGCTCTTTTGGGGAGACATCCTCCTGGGCTACCCAATGAAGTTAGAACACAGGCCATGTAGAAGGCCTTTTTTGTTTGTTTTGTTTTTCAAGACAGGGTTTTTCTGTATATCCCTGCCTGTCCTGGCCTTGCTTTGTAGACCAGGGTGGCCTCGAACTCACAGCAATCCACCTGCCTCTGCCTCTCTGAGTGTTGAGTAGGAGGCTTCTTAAGTGGTCTGGTCTTGTTTACTGGTCTCTATTGTGGGTAAAGGAGACTGACTAGGTGGGTAACATGATCATGGCAGTGATGGCAGCAGCTAGCAGAGGCAGTGGCCAAAGCTGTACAGTAGCAGGAGAGCAGCTGAACAGTTCCAGAAAATACCAAAGGCAGAAAAGGTAGGGATCACAGGCAGTGGAAACAGTGAAAGATGGTGGAAATACAGAGAAAAAAAGAAGTCATAAAGAGCCAAAGATCGCAGGTGGAGGCTCACAATGCCCTGAAGACGGCCAGGGGGCTGCCAAAGTTTTAAAAGCCAAAGGTCCCAGCACTCAGAGCTTAGGAGCTATAATGCTAGCTGGCTGCTGCTGATTGCCATGTCTCACTGCTGTTTAAACACTATGAATTTCACTAGTTGGGACTGCCCCATGCTGCCAATCAAAGGCCAGAGCAATGTCTCTCCAACCTGAGCACCTAGAGTCACAGGTCTCTGGCTTCTGTGGCCTAACACTATAAGCTTCTGAGCTTTACAACTTGCAGTGGTTCTCGACTTTCCTAATCCTGCGACCCTTTAATACAGTCCCTCATCTTGTGGTGACCCCTAAGCATAAAATTATTTTCATTGCTACTTCATAACTGTAATTTTGTTACTGTTATTAATTGTAATGTAAATAAATATCTGATATGCCACCTTTGTGAGAGGGTTGTTTGACCCCCAAAGGGGTCATGACCCACAGGTTAACAATGGCTTAGAGCTATAAGCCCTTCTGGCAGCCCAGCCCCTAAGTCTGCAGTACCCAAGGGTCTGGACTACCATTGCATGAAGAGGTAGTTTTCAAGTACTCAGGGTTTTCATCTGAGTAGAAGAAAAGTAATGAGACTCTGTCTCAGAAAAAGAAACAAACAAACAAAAGCCCCAACTATGTCAACCTATTTAACCCTGAAAAGCATCCACTTAGGAGCTGACACAAAATAAAGAACTCAGTGACAGAGACTATATACACAGACTGATAATGAACACTGACTTCATTTACATATGGGACCACTGTCAAGCAGCCCCAGCGACTATGCACAGAGAACAGACTGTGGATGTTATAACTCTAGAAAATGTGAAAATAAAATAACTAGACTTGGGAGGTTATGGAGAAAAGGAGGGAAGGAATCCTCTTTCATGGCTGGCATTTGCCAGGGAATCCAAACTTTTGTAGGTAATTTGAATTTCGTGCTTATGACTTAACCTAAGTTTCTCCAGGCAGAATCACAAAGGTGACACACATTCTGTGTTTCTGTTTCTGGGAAGCATCCAGCAAAGGCAATCTAAAAGCCTGGAAGTCCTCTGTGGCTGCCTAGGCCTGAGGGGAAAAGATAGATGGCATAGAGGTGCAGAGTATATTAGTGATTTTTCTATTGTCGTGATAAGACACCCTGACCAATGCAACTTATAAGAGAAAGAGGTTATTTTGGGACTTACCAATTTCAGAGGGTTAGAGTCCATGACCCTTCTGGTGGGGAGCATGGCAGCAGCCAGGCAGGCATGGCACTGGAGCAGTATCTGAGAGCTCACATCTTCAGACAATAAGCACGAGACTGTGAGAGCTAACTGGAAATGGCATGGGCTTCAGAAATCTCAAAGTCCACATCTGGAAACACAGCCCTTCCAGGGGCCAGGGAATGGAAAGCGGTGGTTTCAGTGAGAATGGCCCCCATAGGCTCATATGGTTTAGTAGTTGGTCTCCAGTTGATAGGTTGTTTGGGAAGGACCAGGAGGTGTGGTCTTGTTGGAGGAGGTGTGTCACTGGTACCTTATCACAGCAATAGAAAAGTAGGTAAAGCCGGGCATGGTGGCGTACCCCTTTAATCCCAGCACTCGGGAGGCAGATGCAGGTGGATCACTGTGAGTTCGAGGCCAGCCTGGTCTACAAAGCGAGTCTAGGACAGCCAAGACTACACAGAGAAACCCTGTCTCGAAAAATCAAAAAAAAAAAAAGAAAAAGAAAAAGAAAAGTAGCTAAGCCGGTGAGTGGCTGCCAGTGGTCACAAAGCCTCTCTCTAAAGTCAGTGCAGGATCTGTATACAGCCACATGCTTCTGGGGTCCCAGTGCCTGAAAGGCTGAGACAGGACAATCGCTCAAGCCCAGGAATTAAAACCGTGAGCTAGACACTTTAAATATGTAAGTTGTGTGGTATGTGACTCACATCTCAACAAATCTGTTCTGAAAATTACAAAGTGGCCTATGGGATGGCTCAGTGGGTAAGGGTCCTTGCTGCCAGGGGTGACAATCTGCATTCAATCCCCCATTCACATAGTGGAAAGAGAGAATAGAGTCCTACAACTTGTGTCCTAACTTCCACATGCACATCATAGCAACTGCATACACAGCACATGCATGCATGCACACACGCAAAAATAAATAAATAACTGAATGTAAAAAGAAGTTGTTTAAGGCGCTGGAGAGATGGCTCAGTGGTTGAGAGCACCTGCTCCTCTGCCAGAGGACCAGGGCTCGAAGTCCAGCGCCTACATAGTGGCTCACAACTGACTGTAACTCCAGTTCCAAGGGATCTAACACTTCTGGCCTCAGTGGCCACCAGGCACACATGGTACAGACATGCATTCAGGCAAACCAACCATGTAAAATAAAATAATAATAATTTATGAAAATTCTTTAAAATCACACAACCCCAGCTGAACGGAGATACTTCTGACTCCCTGAGTACGATGCCAATAATCTCAGCATGTGTTGAAGCAAGAAATTGCCACAAATTTGAGACTAGCCTAGGCTTCATACTGAGTTCCAGGCCATCCTGGGCTACAGAGTGAGACTCTGTCTCAAAATAACAACAACAAAAGTGTCTCTAGTAAACCATAAACCTGGGAATAAGTACAGAAAGACAAATAGAATGATGGTCATCTAATGACACAGCATACATGGATGAAAATAGCTCAATATGTTAAGAGTAACTACTTCTCAGAGGTGAAAATATGTATAACTGGGGGCTGGAGAGAAGGCTCAGTGGTTAAGATCACTGACTGCTCTTCCAGAGGACCCAGGCTCAATTCCCAGCACCCACATAGCAGCTCACAACTGTCTGAACTCCAAGATCTGACACCCTCACACAGACATACATGCAGGCAAAACACCAGTGCACATAAAATAAAAATAAACACATTATTTTTTTAAAAAAGAAACTATGTGTAATTATCACTTTCTTCTTTGTGCTTTCTAAATTGCTTTATTTGTTTTTTATTTTGAGATAAAAATCTCACTGAATGAAGAGAAGACTGGCCTCAAACTCACAACGTTCTGCCTCTGCTTCTGCCTCTCACGTATTGCCACACCTCGCAACCACTAAATCTTTTAAGTTTCTCCCAAATGAAAATATAAACGTTGGGACTGGAAGGATGGCTTGGTAGTTAGGAGCACTGGTTGCTCTTGCAGAAGACCTGGGCTAAAGTCTCAGCACCCACACAGCTAAGAGCCATCTGTAACTCCAGTTCAAAGGGATCAAATGTTCTCTTCTGGCCTCTGCAAGCACCAGACATGCATGTGGGGCACATACATACATGCAGACCAACCACTCATACTCATAATATTTATAATTTGATACACTATAGTAGTCTAGATTGTTGGTGGCAACCTTGTTTTACGTGATGGCAGTGCCATGCACCCCCAGCCCCTAGCTTGTGAGTGCCTGGAAAGTTATTCCTGTGCAGTTTCTCTTCCCAAACTATGTTCACTCAGTGACTTCATTCAAACACCCAGCTTCAAGTCAGCAGCCTAAACCTCTGTCCTGACCCCCAGGCTGATGCACAGTAGCAGCCTCTTGGCATCTTCAGCTGGATATCCTAACCTTGACCGCCTTGTTTGCTGGATTTGCAATTACCTAGAAAACAAGATCAGGTAATGTTGCCTGTGAGGCTCTTTCTAGAGATCTCTAACTAAGGATCCATAGTGAATGTTGGTAGCACCCATCCCATGGACTGGGGCTCAGGACTGACTGAGAAAGAGAAAGTGAGGCCAATTGGTATCACACCACACCTAGAACTCAGAGGGCAGAGGCGGCCTCCGTGACTTTGAAGCTAGCTTGGTCTACACAGTGAGTTCATGCTACCCAAGGCTACAAGAAGACTACAGAAGAAGAAGAAGAAGAAGAAGAAGAAGAAGAAGAAGAAGAAGAAGAAGAAGAAGAAGAAGAAGAAGAAGAAGAAGAAGGGAAGAGGAGGAGGAGGAGAGAGTGAGGTGAACACCAGCATTCACGTCTCTGTTTCCTTACTACAAAAGCAGCCTGAACAGCTAATTATTTCATCCACTTGACACAAGCTAGAGTTACCTGGGAAGAGGAACCTCAACTAAGAAAATTCCTCCATCAGATTGCCTACAGACACTACTGTAAGGTGTTTTCTTGAATGTGTGATATGGGAGGGCTGAACCCACTGAGGTGATGGTACCCCTGTGAAGGTGGTCCTGAGTTGTATAAGAAAGCAAACTAAAGCTGGGCATGGTGGCGCATGCCTTCAATCCCAGTGCTCGGGAGGCAGAGGCAGGTGGATCGTTGTGAGTTCAAGGCCAGCCTGGTCTACAAAGTGAGTTGAGGACAGCCAAGGCTAACACAGAGAGACCCTGTCTCGAAAAACAAAACAAAACAAAACAAAACAAAACAAAAAACAAAAACAAAATAAAAGAAAGCAAACTCAGCCAGCCATGAGGAGCAAACCAGGAAGCAGCCCTCCCCCACGACCTCTGTACCAGCTCCTGCCTCCAGGTTCCTGCCTTAGGTACCTGCCACATGTCCCTCAGTGGTGGACTGTAAACTGTAAGATGAAATTGCTTCTAGCCGTGGTCTTTACCTCAGCAGTAAAAACCCTGAGTGAGATGCAGTGTGTGCAGCTGCCTCAGACTTCTGCTACATCGCTTCCCCACCACAGAGGAGTGAGTGTAGCCTTAAACCACGAAGCAAAAATAAGCCCTTCCTTCCTTAAGTTGCTGTTGTTGGAGCAACAGAAAAAGCAACTAATATACATCCTAAATTTAACATGCCTAAATTGGAACCCCACAGGACTTCAAAAGCAGTCACCCTGCCCCTCCCTTAGACATCCCCTCAGTATATAGCGACTCCTTGACTCCAGCGCCTCAGGCCCCAAGCCACAGAGACACTCTCAACTCCTCTCTTTCTTTCACTCTACACCCAATCTGTCAGGAAATCCTGTTACTCCCATAACACACCCAGAACCTGGCCACTTCTCCACACTTCCTCACTGGCCTGCATCATTGGAAAAACCTCTTCATTATTTTCCTCTTCCTGACTTTGGCACCTCCCATTCCATCAACACAGTAGTCAGAGAATTCCCCCTGCTTTTTTTATTTCAAGTTTCCCCCTCATCTATTTAATATTTGTTTTTTAAGATTTATTTATTTATTTTATTTATTGTATATAAGTGCTTTATCTGCAGAAGAGGGCATCAGATCACATTATAGAGGGTTGTGAGCCACCATGTTGTTGCTGGGAATTGAACTCAGGACCTCTGGAAGAACAGCCAGTGCTCTTAATCACTGAGCCATCTCTCCAGCCCCTATTTAATATTTGTGCCTGTGCATGCACACAGAGAAGGCTGAGAGAATTGTGTGCATACTGAAAAGCCAGAGCATATTATGCAGAAACCAGCTCTCTCCTTCCACCATGTTGGTCCTAGGCCTCGAACTTAGGTTGTCAGGCTTGGCAGCTTTTACTTGCTGAGCCATAGCATTGGCCCCAGAGAGATTTTCCTTGAGTTGTATGATTGACAGTTGCAAAATGGCCCCCATTAATCCTGTCACAGTGTGTTCCTGCATTTATATTGTGCCTTTCCTCAGTGAACCTGGATGGCCCCACATCCCCTTTGGCAACAGAAGAAGGCAGAAGTGATGTTCTTCCTAGAGACTAAAAGGTTTTGCATCTTCCACTTTGGTCTCTTAGGTACTGTTCTGAAAAGAAGCTGATCTGTTCTAACAAAGGATGCAGAGTCATATAGAGAAGAGCCACAGGAGACCAGTGTGGGCATTACCGGCCATCCCAGGTCAGTGCAGGCACATGAGTGAGCACAGGCAAAGACAGATAGATGATAGATAGATAGATAGATAGATAGATAGATAGATAGACAGACAGAAAGATAGAAGCCAGGAGAGAAACCATCCTGCAATGAGAAATAATTATTAAGGGCTAGGGATGTGGCTTGGTTGGTAGAGTTCTTAGCCAGCAAGCATAAAGCCCTAATTTTAGTCCCCAGCATTGTTTAAACTGTGTATGGTGATGTATTTCCTCCACCCTGTCTTGGCTCACCCCATCCCAGGCACATTTCCTTGATTCCCATCTGTCACTTTCTCTTCCCTGGAGTCTGGACACCCATGTTCCCCCTGCAGAGACTGCTCTTTCCCACTTGCACATAGTTCTGTCCCTCATTTGCTTCTGACTAGCACTGAAGCATCATAGTGAGAGTCCTATGTCCCCTGGCCCCTCAAACTGCCACCCTGTATCTTTTTCTCTCTTGTTATCCCCACGAGAGGCATCCTCCTCTGACATATATTTATTTCACGTGATGTAGATGGTGTGCTGTTGTGTTCCTTACAATTCCCCCAGGGTTTGGAATGGTGCATTACACACAAGACATACTGGGATATACTTGATGGGGACAAGAGTCCTTGCAGCTCCTCCTAGCTAAGACATGGCCTCAGATGTACTCCCTGAGACCTTGGGCACATTAGTATGTGTATCCCCGCACCTCAGAAAGCCAAGCTGCAGTTGAAGGTGCAACTTGAACCCCAGGCTTCTCACCTGTGAGAGCATAAAAACAGAGTGGAGCTAGAGACTCACACCCAGGGGGATTCCTGTCAGTACGCACAGACTTGCTTCCTCCAAGGTGAAACTTCAGAAAGGCTCAGAGGGCAGGGGACAAAAAGACCTGAGCCACAGCTAACACTTGTGTTTTTCCAAAGATGGTAATATTTTGTCATCACATTCTCTTTTGGGTCATTGATCCTCCCATCAAAAGAGAATGTAGGGATCTGGAGAGATGACTCAGGGTTAGGAGCACCAGTAGCTCTTTCAGAGGACACAAGCTCGGTTTTACACACACACACACACACACACACACACACACACACACACACACACACACACCGGACAGCTCATAACCACCTACAACTGCAACTGCAGGGAAATTGACACATTCCTCTGACCTCCTGCACCCCAAAAACACTCAGCATACACACACACACACACACACACACACACACACACACACACACATACACACACACACACACACACACACACACACACACACACACACACACCAGACAGCTCATAACCACCTGCAACTGCAACTGCAGGGAAATTGACACATTCCTCTGACCTCCTGCACCCCAAAAACACTCAGCATACACACACACACACACACACACACACACACACACACACACACACACACACTCATAAACCTGTTTTTTCAAACAGATTCTGCTTCTCCAGTCTGCTAGTTTGAGAAAGAAGTCAGGGTTCAAGAGTAAGTACTACTTTCAAAGTAACTTTCCTGGATGGGTCAAATGAGGCAAGATGTCTTCACCTGGCTATCGGTTCCTGGCGCTTGGGATCTGGCCTCATGTTGTGAGGGAACCCAGGCTACACAGGAGAGGGCATGAGCAGGGGCTCCAGCTAAGTTCTCATCAACTGCTAGACAGCTCTGGCTTCTGGGATCCAGCCCTCCCCATCTGCCTACCTGACTTCAGAGAGAAAAAAAAAACCGATGTCACCCCCTCCTGCCCCCAAATGAAGAATCTGTGAGCAAAACAAATGCTTCTGTTGTTTTGATTGGCCAAGTTTTATTACATAACCATAGTAACTAGAATAGGCTAAAAGTTCATTTATCTATTGCCTCAGTGAGTCCACGATAAGTAGCTTCTCATCTTATTGCTGAGAAGACTGAGGATCGGCAAGGTCAGCATCTTGCCCTAGGTCACACAATTAGGAAGTGAGGAAGTGGGAATGACAGCAAGGTCTTTCAGATTCCCCAGTGGATACTCCCTGCCATGCTCCAACTCTGGCTGCTTCACCCGGAACACAAAGCCCACCAAAAGTAGGCTGTCAACATCCCAGCCACATCCTCCAGCTACCAGGTGAGCAATGGCTGAGCCCCTGCACCAGCCTCAGTCCTCCTCTGAGGACAAACCCCTTCTCCTCTGAAGGGCAGCAGCTCTAGGAAGAAGGCCAAGGAAAGGGTGTGAGCCAAGACCTGCTGGGTGTGTGTCTGGATCCTAATTAACGGCCTGGAAGTCCACTTCCCTTGCCAAGAGGCCTGAAGGATGGGAGGGAGTCGGAGCCCTCACACCTGCAGGCGGGCCACAGGACCCGGGCTCCCACAACAGAGGCCCAGATGAGACTTTATATGCTCAGGAAACTTCATTTCCATGGAACTCAGGAAAACTTGGTCTCTACCAATTTGGGAGCAGACACAGTGTACTGCCAAAACCCCCTCCTTCCCACGCAATGCAGTTATAGCAGCTAAACTAAGAGAAAGGCTATGTTCAGCCATACACATCCCACACAATTATCTGCGATTC
This sequence comes from Acomys minous, assembly GCF_964271855.1. Taxonomy (NCBI): domain Eukaryota; kingdom Metazoa; phylum Chordata; class Mammalia; order Rodentia; family Muridae; genus Acomys; species Acomys minous. The sequence continues at coordinate 77,000 of NC_140498.1, read as the reverse complement.
CTGATACAGAGACAGGTAGACAGATAGTACATAAGGCTCACTCTTACACACCATGCACATAATTTAACATAACTCGATATGTGTGCTCAATATTTAACCTGAATATACATGTGCATAAGATTGTACACATGCAAAAGCACACATACTTCACACATATATACATGCATCCTATTCATTGCCAGGATATATTCACACTTATGTACATGTACATATAAGTACACACCACACACAGAGTCATGCATGCCCACACACATACAAACATAAAACAAATAAAATTTTTTAAAGAAGAGGAAAAAAATAAAAAAGAAGCAAAATCAACAAACATTTAAACGGACACAGAAAAAAATGAAAGAATACTCAGCTTACCAAAATCAGGAATGAAAGACAGTAGTGATATCAATCTTACAGAAATCAAAAGGATTATAAGGAAATACTATGAACATTTATATACTAAAAAAATTGATCTAGATTGAATATTTAAAAAACCCTAGAATAAAAATTAAAAGTACAAAAAAAATTAAAAGTACTTCTCTTTGCCATTACAGAAAATCACAACCAATCAAAATGCAAAGTTGTGGAGCCCAGTCCCAACGGACACTTTTACCACACAACTCCTGCACCCAAGGCTCAGGGAGCATTGTGGAAGAGGGGGCAGAAAGACTGTAACAGCCAGAGGACCAGGGAGTTTGCTGTGAGACTGTCTCCTGGGAAAGTCAGGGTGTCAGAAAGTCCCACCAACATGACCGCCTAAACATGAGCTGAGTGAGGGCAACAGCAACAGGCATGCTAAGGTGGATGGAGAAACTCTCGAGGCCTCGACCTACACAAAGAGCTACAGGCAACTAAGGAATGCTGGGAGCAAGAGAAACAATCTCTACCAGGGAAGAGCATACCAGTTGCTTACCCAACACCAAATGACCAGCCCTGAAACAGAAAGAGAGAGAGAGAGAGAGAGAGAGAGAGAGAGAGAGAGAGAGAGAGAGAGAGACAGAGAGAGACAGAGACAGAGACAGAGACAGAGACAGAGACAGAGACAGAGACAGAGACAGAGAGATCATGAGTAATATTATACAGACTAAGCAGGTTATATATCTATGTATTTAAGAATACACTCAGTGAAATGGGAAATGATGGGCTATTGTAATCTCAAAAACTAAAAAATAAATAAAAAATTAGTGAAACTAGTAAATTTTAATTTAAAAAAAATCAGTAAAACTAGTAAAATTCAGTCAAAACAGAACAGAAAAATCTGAACTGACCTTCAACAAGTAAATATTGAGTCCATAATCAAGAAATTCTCCCCAACAAAAGCCCAGAACCAGATGGTGCCACTGATGAATTCTACCAAATGTTTAAAGACAAAATAACACAGATTCTTCATAAACTGCAAAAACACAGAAAAGGAAGAAATGCCTGCTAGGTCATCCTGAGGCCATGGCCCTGCACACCAGAAGAACTCAGAAGCGGCTCTGTGGTTAAGAGCACTGTCTGCTCTTCCAGAGGTCCTGAGTTCACTTCCCAGCAACCACATCTATAATGTGATCTGATGCCCTCTTCTGGCCTGCAGGTACACATGCAAAAAGAGCACTCATATACATAAAATAAATAAATAATTCTTTAAAAAAAAAAAAAAAGGAAAGAACTCAGCCACAAATATACATATCCCTAATATCCCAACACCCTTGCCCATACAGATGCAGAAATCCTCAACAGAATATTACCTAGTCACATCCAGCAACAAAGGGAATGATTATACACTGTCGCCACAGGAGGATGCACCCCAGGAATGCAAGACTGGTTAAACATGTAACTGCTAGTCAGTGTAACCGTAGAGGAACAGACAAAAAGGCACAGCCACTTGATCATCTCTGTCCCTAAGCGTAAATCCCATCCACTCTGTGCACACCATTCCACCTGCTATCTGAAGGCCCACCTCCTGCTCTCTGTCCTCACCTCCCACCCTTTATACTAATGAGCTGGCCTCCTTGCCATTCCTCAGACCTTCCAGGTACACCCCTGGCTCAGGCCCTTTAGAGTGGCTATTCCCTGTTCCTAGAACTCTTTTCTCCCAAATATTTACACTAGCAACCACAAGAAGGAGAGGAAGAGAAGCTGCCGCAGCACCTTCTCAGGCCTTTCTCTACAAAACAGGAGTCTTCTCTCATCCGCAGTCACACTCTCACTGCTTCCCTTCCCCACTCTTTATTTTTCTATGTATTTATCATCACTTGAAATAGCGTAACATTTTTGCTTATGTAACTGTTTGCTTGGTTGCTTTGAGGTGGGGTCTTAGTATATAGCCCAGCCTGGCCTAGAACTTCCCTCTTTAAGCCTCCTGAGTGCTCCGACTCCAGGACTCCTCCACTGTGCCCTGCTTCTCCTCATGTATCTTGCTCTCTGTCTGTTTCTCCAAGCTAGAATGTAAATTTCCTTGAGACAGAGATACTTGAGGCTGTTTTATTCATGGCTACATCTGTAACATTTTGAACTAGGAATGGATGACCAAACTTAATAGGTTTGAATAAGTAAATAGATAAAAATAACTTGTCCTTTAACTGCTTTCTCAGCAAGCAGTGACCAGCTCCCACCTTTGTCCCACATTCCTGATACTGCACTTGGGACTGGAGAGCTGATAAGAGAAGGAACCAGGTCTGGATCCTGCTAGAACTCACAAGCTGGGGATGTGAGAGATGTGTGGGGATGTCAGAATCAAACTGTGTGAAGTGGCACCAGCTTTTAATTCCAGCACTTGGGAGGCAGAAACACGCAGATCTCTGAGTTTAAGGTTAGCCTAGTCTACAAATGGAGATCCAAGACAGGCAATGCTACATAGAGAAACCCTGTCTCAAAAAGAGAGGCGGAGGGCAGACAGACAGAGACAGAGAGACAGAGACAGAGACAGAGAGTGAGTCAGAGAGCAGCAAGGCTGGGAGTAGAGGACCGGGGCACCAATAAAAGAAGGCTCTAAAAAAGGACAGTGCTAAACTAACTCTACCCTGGATGCCAAGAGTGATTTAGACATATGGACAAGGAGGGATGATAAATGGGCTAAAAGGGGACCAACCACTGGGCATGCTCTAGGAATCAGGAAGGGTAGAAGTGCAGAGGGGGCAGGGCCAGTGAGGCAGTTCATGTGGCACTTTAAATGCCAAGATTAATTAAGATTAAATGCTCTGAACTTCTTTCAGAGCACCAGGGAACTATGCAAGAGTTTCGAGCTGGCAAGGCTCATGGCATCCAGAAGCTTCCCTGACCATGGAGGATAAACAGATTACCTCAAGCAGGATGAAGAAGAGAGCAATAATTGGCTGTCATGGAGGACAGTCCTGGGGAAAGCTGGTGAGTCTGATATAGGGCAGGGTCGAAGGGTTGGACAGGAGAGGTGGGATGGGGTAGTAAGGGCTTCCTGAATGAGGGCTAGTAAGGGTAGAGCCCCAGGGCAGCAGCACAGACAGAGCTGTGGAGAGTAAGGGCTGACATCTGACCTTGGAGGCTTGGCCCACAGAGCATCCAGAAAGCCAAGCCACTTTCATCACTGGAAGACAGATGCCTCTTTGCTTTGAGCATCTTCCTGCCCCTCCACTCTCAACCAGAATAGACCTGGAGAAGAGTTAGAGTTCTCCCAGCTGGCTTGATCAGCTGAGACGCAGTATCACTTTTAAATGAGAAATGCAGCTCCAAAGTCTGCCAGACTGCAGGATAGGGAACAGCTGTGTCCCCAAAACATACCCAAGAAGCAGCATGCTGGAGCCAAAGAAGACACTAGCAGGAACAAAGCTGGCTGATGCAGGAGCATGACTCTGACAGGGCCCCCATCCCCCCATCCACCTAGGCCCCTGTCTCCCTGCAAGCTTAGTTCCTGCAAGTCCCACCAACTCTCACCAATAGAAGTGACAGTCACCACCCCACCCAGACAGTAAGCGTGAACACATCCATTGGTGGCTTGCTGCTTCTCTCTCACAGAACAGCAAGGACACAGATGTGACACATCCAGGCCTCAGGCAGCATTTGTCTCTTTCATTCTTTGTTGCTTTCTCTGGGCCTCAGTTTTCTGGTCTGTCGGGTGGTATGAGAAAAACCTTCCCACAGTAATGTCAAGAGGACTAATCAGTGTCAAGTTCACCTGTGAGAGGAATGGCAGGCCTCTTCCAGTCTCCAGGAAGTTCAGAGAAAATTCCCCTATGCTGGCTGGTTTTATGTCAACTTGACACAAGCTAGAGTCATCTGAGAGGAGGGAACATCAACTGAGAAAAATGCCTCCATAATATCTGGCTGTAGGTAATCCAGTAGGGTATTTTCTTAATTAGTGACTGATGAGAGAGGGCCCAGTCTATTGTGCGTGGGGACCTTGGCTGGTGGTCCTGGGTTCTATAAGAGCAGGCTGAACAAGCCATGTGGACAAGCCAGTGAGCAACACTCCTCCTTCACCTTTGCTTCAGCTCCTGCCTCCAGTTTCCTCTGTTTCAGCTCCTGGCCTGACTTCCTTCCATGATGAACTGTGATATGGAAGTATTAAATAAAATAAAGCTTCTCCTCCCCAAGGTGACAGGTGGAGATGTCATACAGACCTTTGCCCTCAGCACTCTGAAGGCAGAGACAGGTGCATCTCTATGAATCCCCTTGGAGAAGTCTTAGGATGGGAGTGTTAGAGGGAGCAGAGCGCACTAGGAAAAGGAGACCATGTGGGTTATCAGGACCGCATGCAGGGAAATCATGAAAGTGATGGGGGCACCCTAGCTCTGCCCATAGGCCAGGTGTGTCCTGCTAGAGAGGTCACACCTGCCTCAAGAATTAAACAAGGTCAGAGCCCACTCCAAAATCACGAAAGTATTCCCAACCCTAGCTCCTGTCACTCAGAAGGCAATGACAGAAAAAACTCATTCCCAGGTAACCCCTGCCCATTTTCTGCCATCGTTGACCTGCTCAGGCCTTCGGGAGTCAGAATTGTGGAGAGGAGTGCTGTCCACGGCAAAGGACATAAAATGTGACGAGGAGCTTGAGCAAGCCATGAGTCCCCTCTTACCAGGGCAGTTTTCTGGGCCCGGATAACAGCCTTACTCAGAGGGAGAGAGGAAGTGGAACCAGACTTTCTAAGTCCTCAAATGTGACTGGCCACAACAGGACGGTCACCAGGACTGGCTGGAAGACAGTAAAACCATCACCAATTTACTCTCTGAGTCCAGCCTGCTCAGTAGTCTAGATACCTGTGGACAAGGGTACTGTGTCCAGCACCCAGGGGCCTAGCTGGTATTATCTTCCCAGAAATAGCAAGCTCTTCCCTCTTGGCAGGGCAGGGATGGGGTAGGAGGGTGGGAACATTGAATTGTTACAGGATGCTTGATAGTCTGGGGACATCGGAGGAGGTGAGCTATGACTGCAGGAGGAGGCTCTCAGACACACTGAAGAGGAACAGGGTCCTTAGTGAATAGACACAGACTAAGGCTGGGAGCTGTAGCACTCCTGGACCAGGCAGAATGTGAGACACAGGAGGGACTAAAATGGAACCAGGATCTAGAAAGCTTATGTTGGCCATAATTGTCTTACAAGCAAAGTCTGCACCAGCCATGGCCAACCTTTCTCGTCTGGAACTTGGGGAGCATTCCCTCTGCCTCCCCAGGTTTACAACACACTCTAGGACAGATAAATACCCCTATCTCCACCCAGGCTACCAGTCAGTAGTCTAGGGGGACTCACTCCAGAGCCAGAAAGGGTCTTGGGATCAAATCTAGTCCTACTTCCTTGCCAGGCAGCCCTCTGTGAGCCCCTGTGTACTCACTAGAAAATGAGGCTAGAGATATCAATCTAGAAGTGGTCATCAGGGCAATAAACACAGACATTACTTAGGGCGGACCTGGTGTCCTCAGGGGTTTCCCACCCACTCCCAGAGGGGACCTCACTTACATAGGAAGCCAGGAGGGTCCTTGATGCCAAGATGAGAGCCAGGTAGAGGCAGGGAGCTGTGGCAAACAGACTAGCAGCACAGATGAGGGGCTCAGCCCTGGGGTTCACCTTCTTGTACCTTCTTGAGGCCTCTGCCCCCAGGATGACACCAATAATGCCAGTTGCGATGGTCAGTGCCCCAAAAATCAGGCTGATAGAAAAGAGCAGAGAGGACCAGGTCAGACCTGCATCCCATCCCCACCTCCAGGACCAGGCTACCTGACCCACGTACATGATCTGGTACCATGCAGCAGGGAGACAAGCCCAGAACTGTCTGGGCATTGCACACATTCACCGCTTTTGTTGTTCATTTTAGGGTGTTTTTGTTTGCTTGTTTCTTGTTTGTTCGTTTTTTTTAAGATAGGCTTTTTCTATGCCTTGGCTGGCCTGGAACTCACTTTATAGACACTTTATAGGCCTCTAACTCACAGAGATTCACCTGCCTCTGCCTCCTGAATACTGGGATCAAAGGTCTACACTGCCATGCCTGCACTTTCACTTCTTGGATCCCATCCATTGGCACCACATAACTTCCAAGCAGCCGCCAATAGTATCACCTTTCTAACTGCTTCCATGCCTGCTTCAGCCCCACCTGGCTCTGATGGAGACCATCCCTCTGCACAGGCCCTCACAAAGTGCTTCTTACAGCATGATTGAGTTCCTAACTGCACTCTGCCCAAATCCTTCAGTTCTCAGCCACTTGGATACTTGGTCCCTGCTCCCAGGTCCTTAAACGCAAGATCTACCCTTCCTGTCCTCCTCTCCTACACCTCTATGTACTTTCATTTCTTCATCTGGAACACTCTGCTGTAGCATTCTTGTTTTCTTGCTTGTTTTATCCTAAACTTTCCAAACCCCTACTCAGTCCACGTGACTCACAAATACTCCCTCACTGGGGAAGCATCCCCTGTTCCCATGCATATTGCTTGATTTCCTTCGGTCCCTGTAGCACTATCTCCCATTCATACCCTGCAGACTCCTGAAAAGCAATGACCAGATCTGGTTTCCTTCCTGCTTTCTGTGCTGGGAGCACAGAGCCTAGAACACAAGGGATACATGTTAAGCAAACAAACTCTTAGACATTTCCCCAGAATTCCCAGGTGGACGCATGCAAAGCTAAGAAAGATGAGGGCCAATATCAAAGGGCCGCTAGATACAAAGCCAGGGTCTTCACAGACACCATCATCCTCCTGCTCCATTCAAGCACCTTTTAAAGGAGTTTCAAGACCTCACTAAGACAGTGATGGCGTAGACTGACAGCCAAGTCAAACTCGGCTCTTCCAGACCCTTGGTGGCTCTCTGGTGTCCTCTCTGCAGCACGATGGCCCTCTGGGACTGGCCTTGCTGATCCTCTCTCAGTACAGCCTCTTCTCTCAGTCCCTCATTTCCTTTGCACACGTGACAGAATTCTCTGACCCATCTTGTGATTTTTGGCCAGTCTCTTAGCCTTGTCCTGCACTGTTCTCTGGAGCTCTGACTGCAACACACACCTGTCTCCCTCAGTCATGTCCCTTCTCAGACACAAAAATTACAGTTATGTGAGATGGCCAGGGCCCAAATATGAAACCCCCTGGGCACCAAGGAGGATGGCTCAGTCAATTAAGTTCTTTGCCACTCGAGTACAAAGACTCAAGTACAAAGACTTTGATCCCCAGCATCAGCATAAGTGTCAGACATGATGTCACACTTTTATAATGCCAGCACTAGGACGGCAGCGATGGGCAGATCAGTGAGGCTCTCAGGCCAGTCAGCCCAGCCTAAAAATCAAGGTGGACAGCTCCTGAGCTATGACACTGAGGCTAACAATTGTCCTCCATATACACACATAGACCCACACACACATAAAAAATGTGACATGTGGGCTGCCAAGATGGCCCAGCAGGTAAAGGCACTTGCTGTCAAGACAAATAATCTCTTTGATCCCCATGACTCACACAGTGGAAGAAGAGAAATGACTGTAGCAAGTTGTTTTCTAGCCTCCGCACACATGAAAGAAAACACATACATGCACACACACATACACAGTAACAGGGTTTTTTTTTTTATGTGTATAGGTGTTTTGCCTGCATATATGTCTGTGCACCATGTGCATTCCTGGTGACAGTGGAGGCCAGAAGGGACACCAGTGCCTTTGGTACTAGAGTTTACAGGCAACTGTGAGCCATGTGGGTTACCAGGAATCAAAGTTAGGTCCTCTGGAAAAGCATCCAGTGCTTGCAACCATTGAACCATCTCTCCGCCCCTTGTAACAATATTTAAAATAAATACATTTTGAAAAGAATGTAGCCACTCAAGACTGGACATCAGCAGACTGAGGGCATTGAAGCCCCGCCAATCGGCCTCTGCGAGCCATCTATCCCACAAGCTGAGAACTGGTGAGCCTGCCCTCGCTATGCAGCAGAGGATGAGGAAGAAGTCAGGAACTTGCCTGAAATTGCCTGACACAGCCTTTCGAGGCCAGGACCAGAGCCTGCCAGCCCTCTTCCATCAAGCAGAAGCCTACAGTCCTCCACCCCACCCACCCCACGCCCACCCCACGTACCCTGCTGCTGCCATCAGCAGTATAATGGTTCTCACAAACCTCCCCAGCCAGGCTCTGGCCCCAAGAAGTTGTGGTGCCCATCTCTGAGTCTCACTCTGAGCCAGTGGTGGTGGGTTCTGAAGATTTTTGAGAGATGGGTTAGTTAATCAAATAGGCCCCAGAGCCGGTTCCCCAATTGACTCTGATGCAGAAAGTAGGCCTCAGCCCCTAAGATCTTTGAGCCCTCTGCCTCACAACACAGAATCCCAAGAGGGTCCTAGAACTCCACTTGCACACTCCCAGATATGAGACTCTCACTATCTGTCAGGCAGCTCCTTCCTCTGGGCCACTTCAGCTCCAGGGTTGGAAGTTCTCCTGTGGATGCACAAGAAGCTTCCTGCCTGGGTTGGTTAGTTTTTTGGTCAACTTGACACAAACTAGATAGAGTCCTATGTGCAAGTGGAGGCCAGAGGACAACATTTGGCAACTGAGAGAATGACGCAATCACGTTGGCCTGTAGGCAAGTCTGTGGGACATTTTCTTTCTTTTTTCCAAGACAGGGTCTCACTCTGTAGACCAGGCTGGCCTCAAACTCTGAGATCCACCTGCCTCCTAAGTAGCCACTCAAGACAGACTGGATTAAAGATGTGAACCATTATACCAGGACCTTTTTTTAAAAATATTTGTTTGTTTGTTGTTTTATAGTGTTTTGAGGGGGGTTGGGGGTTTTTGTTTGTTTTATTTTTATTTTTTGAGACAAGGTCTCACTATGTACCTCTGGCTGTCCTAGAACTCATTATGTAGACCAGCATGACCTCAAACTCACACAGATCTACCTCTAGAATGCTGAGATTAAAGGCATGTACCACCACTCATGGATTATTTCTTTATTTGTGTGTGTGTGTGTGTGTGTGTGTGTGTGTGTGTGTGTGTGCAGGCACACCTGGGTATGTGTATGTGCACTGGTAACCATGAAGACCAGAAGAGGGCACTGGATGTGAGCTGACATGTAGGTGTTAGGAACTAAACCCAGATTCTCTGCAAGACCATCCACCAAGCGTTCTTAAACTCTGAGCTGTCTCTCTAGCCTCTGGCATTTTCTTGATTAAGGTTTGCTGTGCGGTGGTGGCCCATGTCTGTAATCCCAGCACTCAGAGAAGGGGAGGCAGACAGCTCTCTGTGAGTTTGAAGTCATGCTGGTCTACAAATCGAGTCCAGGATAGCCAAGGCTACACAGAGAAGCCCTGTCTCAAAAGAAAAACAAACAAACAAACACACAAACAAACAGTGCTGTGGGAAGGAACTGGACCAGCCCAAGTAGGTGATCCTATGTTGTATAAGAAAGCAAGCTGAGTGAGTCATGGAGAGCCAGCCAGTAAACAACGTTCCTCCATGGATCTGCTTTACTTAGTTCCTGCTTGCACTCCTGTCATGACTTCCCTCAATGATAGACTGTAACATGAAAGTGGCCAATGAAATAAACATTTTCTTTCCCCAAGTTGCTTTTGGTCATGTTGTTTATCACACCAATAGAAAGCAAGCTCCGGCACCACCCCTTCCTCATCCTCACAAGCATGTGGGGCTGATCCCAATCAAGGGGGTTGTAGTAACCCCACACAAGGACTTCCTACCACTCTTCCATGGACTAAAAGTGTAGCCTCATAAGATATTTCAATCTCTGGAGCCTCACAGGAAAAAACACACTTTGCAGATATTATGGACTTTGCCTGGGATGACCACTCATCTTAGTCAGGTAGGCCCTGAAAGTACTCACTCCTTTGCTCACTGGGAGACCTCCAGCCCAGAAAGAAGAGCAAAGATCGTGTGACCTTGAAAGCAGAGGTTAGAGAGATGTGGCCAAGAAATGCTACCAACTACAAGGACCTAGGAAAGGCAAAGGCTCCAGAGAACTCCAAGGGAACAGGACCCCAAAGATACCCTGATTTGGGCCCACTAAGAATTCCACCTCTGAAATCATGACAAAATTAATTTCTTGGCTTTTTGTTTTGTTCTTGTTTTTTGGGTTTTGGTTTGTTTGTTTGTTTGTTTGTTGGAACAGGGCTTCTCTGTTCTGAATGTTCTGGAAATCACTCTGTAGACAAGGTTGGCCTCAAACTCAGAGACCTGACTGCCTCTGCCTCCCAAGTGCTAGGATTAAAGGTGCACACTACCACTGTCCAGCAATTTCTGAATTGGACTAGTTTGTTTGTTTGTTTGTTTGTTTGTTTTTAAGCATTTGGGCCTGGAACCTAGGGCATGTGCTTTGCCAGCTCAAATGTCCTTTTCTTTTTTCTTTCTTCTTTGGTAGAGTCTTGTCTGGCTCAGGCTACCAGGCTAGCCTCATATTCCCTGTGTAGTTTTATACATATATCATGAGCACGCATGTAGTCATGTTGTGTACAAGTGAAAGTCAGGGGGAAACTTGTAGGAGTCTGTGTTTTCCTTCCACTATGTAGGTTTCCAGGGATTAAAATGCAGGCCATCCACCATAATGGCACATGACTCTACCCACAGAGCCGTCTTGCATGCTCCGCCCTTGAACTTCTGGATCCTCTTGCTTCTCCTCCCAAGTGCTGGGATTAAAGGTGTGAGCCACTGTGTCTGGCTGGTGCACTCTAGGAAAGCACTCCACTGCCCGAGTCACATCCCCAGCCCAGGCCCACATTTCCATAGATGTAGGCCGTTAATTGTGTGCCTACTTACTGTATCAAGCACAAGAAACAAACATGCCCACCACTTCTCACACGGATGATGTGAAAGAGCATCAGTCTGAGAGTGGAAGCTCAGCAGAGACAATGGGTTCTGTAAGTATCAATACCTGAAGTGGACTGGGGCCTCTTTGGGGCTGTTTAAGATCTGTCTTTGCCTCCAGAGAGGACAGTTGCACAGGGGAGTAAAGGCAAACCTCACATCTCTATTGTTTGTTCACAAGACTTCTCTGAGCATTTCCTATATGCCAGAAAGCCCTGCCAGCTGGTGGGACCATGTGCAATGACAGCACCAGGCAGTCTTCACAGCAACAGGACATGGGGCTGTAGAGCAACAGCTACATAGTTAGGCTTGAATCCTGGCAATTGCTTGTTAGCTGGGTGACCTTGGACAAGTCACTTAACCTGTGTGATCTTCCACCTCATTTGTAGTTCTGGGACAGTATGGACACTTTCCTCTGCAGGCTCTTTATACAAAACGCTTGGCACAAGGCCGGAAGCAAACATTTAGTGCTGAGGTGTGGCTCAGGAACCAAGCCCTTAACTAAAGTCTGCCAGCAAGAAGCTAGGAATGTGGTTTATCCGTAGAGCATGTGCCTAGAATTCTCTCTCTCTCTCTTTTTTTTTTTTTTTTTTTTTTTTTTTTTTTTTTTTGGTTTTCAAGACAGGGTTTCTTTATGTAGCCTTGGCTGTCCTGGACTCACTTTATAGACCAGGCTGGCCTTGAGCTCACAGCGATCCACCTGCCTCTGCCTCCCAAGTGCTGGGATTAAAGGTGTGTGCCACCATGCCTGACTTATGTGCCTAGAATTCAATACTAGCCTAGAGTGTGCATGGTTTTGGGTTCAATCCTCAGGATGGCAAAATAAGTTTAATAAATAATGATGAGAGAAGGGAAGAAAAGTATGGGCAGAAGTCGCACTGGGGCAGAAGAGCAGACGTTCTGGAAACCATACAAGCTCCCTCTGGGCATTAGGGAGTAAAACGGAGGCAAAGAAAGAAGGTTGGAGAAGAGGTAGCAGATGCTGGTGTGACCAGCAGAGAACACGGTGGAGGGGAGGGCTTTAGAACCCCAAGGAGGACCTGGAGAGGTGCTCAATGGTTAAGAGCACTGGCTGCAGGAGACCAGATTTGATACTTAGCACCCACATGGCCAATCACAACCGTCTGTAACTCCAGTTCTGAGGACCTGATGCTCTCTTCTGGCCTCTTCAGTCACCATATGCATGTGGTGCACAGATATTCATGCTGGCAAAATACTCATAGACATAAATTTTAACTTAATTTAAAAGTCCAAGAAACCAACAGGGCAAGATTGAAGACACGGAAAGAATATAGAAGAGGAAGCATGCCACCAGAGGTGGGGACCAGGAATTAGGGGCATCAAGGAGCAGTGGAGGCCAGGCCTAGGGGATGTTCTTGGCTCCCATCAGGAGGTCACTGGAGTCCTTGGAGAACCTGACAAGAGGTCATAGGGACAGCAGAGGAGCCCAGCAGAGCCAGAGGACTGGCCAGGCAGGAAGTAGAGTGGCACTTCTAAGAGAGAGTGAGACCCCTCCCATCTACCAGCAAGTCTCCTGGGTGTCTAGATGGAGCAGAGAGGAAATGAACACATCCCAACATCCCTAAGCCAGACACATGAAGGCTCTTCTCAGTGCCTCAGTTTGCAATCTGTAAAATGGGGTAACCTCACAGAAGACACTTGGGGCCCCTTTGCAGGACAAAGGGTAATCACCTAAGATTCTTATCACCCCCGAAGCCTCCCATCCTTCCCCCTCTGGTGCCTCCTGAACCCCACAGTAGATGTAAGAATATGAAGACTAGGATTCCACCACCCAGAAAAGCCAAGGGAGATGTCTGTGGCCACATACAACATCAGGCTCAGTCAGAGCTGGAACCTTGGCCTGTCCCCAGGTCCAAAGCTCAGGCCTCTTCACAGATTGCCTAGAAAGACTGAGCCTGGGCTCACAGCCTCTGAAGAACTGACCCCCATGAGCCAGGCCAGTGTCCCCTAGCCCATCCTTACCTGTCCTGGCTGCCACATTGCTCCTGGAAGCAGGGAAGCTGCAGGCCGTGAACCACACGAGCTTCAAACAGAAACTTGGGTGCCCAGAAGCCCAGAGCTCCAGTCACAAAAGCTATAGCTGTCACTCCGAGGGTTGAAAACACAAAACTCCAGCTGCAAGAGAAAATGTCCTTGCTGAAGCCAAGGTAAGGCCGGAACTCTAAGGGCCTGACCACTGCCCCGGGCATGCAGGATCCAGTTTCCCTAATGTTCTGCCCTGCCCTGGTGCTCCACACTGCAGTGATTTGTGACACCTGAGACTACAGTGAGGAAAGCCTATGATATGATATGCATCCATATCCCTTTGAGACCTGAGACAGGGGCCAATGTTGCTCCCGTGTAGCTTGAAGAGGCGGACAACAAACTCCCAGCAGCCTGGGGAAGCAGGAGGGGCTGGAAAACCATGTCCATTGGACAAACGAACACAGTGCAAGGCTCACACAGCCTGCCCCACTCTCAGCCACATGCAGAGGGGACCAAGTAACGGAGGGGGCATCTCAGTAAGAGGGGGGCTCAGAGAAGGAAGAGGCCCATAAAGACTGAGGCAAGCCTAGAGTCAGAGAGATGGAGGTTGGAGTTGTTGGGCCAGACAGAGGTTTCCTGGGACTTGCAACAGAGAGCAGAGACACTTACTTTCTCCCCAAGTATCTGACATCCTCACACCAGCTGCTCTTCGGAGCCCCCACAGCCACTTCTCCCTGTCTCTCAGCTGCTCCTCGGGGTAGGTCTGGAACCAGCAAGATGAGCAGAACCAAGGCCACACCATCCAAGCAGGGCATGATCTAGGGAAGGAGGGCCAGGGAGCTCAGTGCCAAATGCTACCACAGGCTAGGGGACAGGAGATGACTGGCCACAGGGTCTGAACTTCAGTTTAGCCTTGGGTCCCAGATGCTGGCTCTATGTGGAGCTGGCCATAACTCTTACCTCACCCTTATAGAAATAGTACAGCCTCTTTAACCAAGTATCTAATGGTTTCCTTGGTATCTAATTAATGCTCTTCTGCCCGGTACAAACTCTCATCTCCTGGGACCAGGGAGCCCAAGATGGTTGGAAATGGGTGCTCAGACCACTGAGTACTTGCAGCCCTTTCCTTGGCTCATGCTTCCATCTGCCATGCCCTCCCCATCCTGCCACTTTTTCTCCTGTCCATAGGACACAGATCTTGCTATCTACCCTTGGGCAGCTTCAAACAGCTTGGACCACGAGAAGGCTCCTGTCCAAGGCAAATCAGGCCAGATTCTTTGAAGCCCTTTGCTGGCCTGCCCCAGGCTTCTAGCTCTGCCTCCACAACAGTTTAGCAGAGATCTGTGTGCAGGACCAAGCCTCAGCCTCCTCAGCCACCCAGTCGCTTCCTCTCCAGAATCCAGGGCCTCCCAGGTGTGTTCCTGACTCCACTTCCAAGTTACCCCAGATGGCAGTCCTTAGGGCTGCTCTGTGCCTGGCTTGGCCTGGCTTGGAACTTTCTAGACTTTGTCCAAATAATTCTTAAGAGTCTATAGGCAGCTTTAACTTTTACAGCAAAGGAAGCTGAAACCTGAAACAGGGAGGTAACTTGCTTGAGGCCACACACTCAACAAGCTGAGCAGCTGGGATTTGACCCCAAGATCACAATTTCCATAGCCCATATTTCCCAAGAGGCCCCAATCTGCCAGCATCCAACACCCCCTATGGCGCCAGGTACTATGCCAAATGGCTAAGGCCACGGGAGACTGGAAAGTCCCAGCCGGCCCAGGGGGTAAAGCAGGGGGTAGGGAGTGGAGGGACAAAAAGGAAGTGAAACTCACACGGAGGGCCTGACGCCAGTCCCCTGTCAGCTCTGCCACAGCCGATCCCAGCACATAGCCCAGACCACTGCAACAGCGGGGCAAGAGAGATGGCCGTGAGGGATGGAAGGCAGGGCCCAAGGCCAGCCCAACTGCAGAGAACTGGCTTCCCTGCCCAGGAAGACAGTTCTTTGCAGCTTCAGAGTCCGTTCCCTGAGAAAGGCCCCTGGTCTGACCCCTAGTGACCTCTGGCTCCTAGCCCAGGCCCTGTGCCATTCCCTCCGTATAAGGATCTGCATACCCCCCACCAACCCCTAGCATCCAAAGCCCAGCCTGGAGTCAGGCAGGTTCAGGAAATGAAGGTCAGAGCTCAGGGGCCTCTCTGTCGGGCTGCGAAGCACACTTCCCCACTGGTCTCCCAGAGCTGCCCTACTTACTGGTCCACACTGCCTCTTTTCACCGCTTCTGGGAGTGTACCGACCTTCAGGAGCATAGTTATCATCTCTAACCTCCCCTAGCCCATTGAGTGGCAGCATTGTCCCCATTTATATGGCACAGAAACAGGCTCAGAGAGAGACGCAGTGATGGGGAAGGAAGGAGCATTGGTGAGATGCAGACCCCAGCCCTCCTGGTTTGATCTCTCCTATGCCCAGCACAGCCACTGTTCTGATTCCTTTCCCCTCAGTTTACCTCTTGGGGAAATGGGTCCAGGAGTGATACCAACCTTCCAACAGGGATGAAGATGTAAAAGACAGCCAGTACACAAGTCCGCTGGTCCTTCACGAAGAGGTCGCCCAGGATAGTGGGTGCAATGGTGGAGTAGCTTGCTGCACCGATGCCCACGACACCCCGGGACAGGAAGAAAAGCCAGGAGTACTGGATAAACCAGCACAAGACCATGGTGAGGTCCAAAAGTTTCCCATGGGACAAGAGGCTAGAGGATGTGTTGGAAGGCCGTAGGGGCCTCATGACAAAGGCTATAGGGAAGGAGGTAGAAACCAGGACTGCAAGTATACTTCCACCCCAACTCCAGCTTCCCAGAATTCCATGGGTGACCCTACTGGTGCTCATAGCCACTTCCTGCACAGAACATAGGGAAACCCTTCCTCTGGTTCTCTTTGCCAGTCAGGGCAGTTTCCCAAGATAGCACCTTCCCCTACCTCCACAGAGCTCACCAAAGTGGGGAATGAAATGGAGGGCCCAGAAGCCTCTTGTTAAGAAAGTCTAACTGGATCTTGGTAGACGGCTCAGCAGTTAGGAGCACTGGCTACTCTTCCAGAGGACCTGAGTTCAATTCCCAGCACCCACATAGCAGCTCACAACTGTCTGTAAGTCCAGTTCCAGGGGATCCAACACTCTCACATAGACATACATACAGTTAAAACACCAATGCACACAAAATAAATAAATGAATAAATTAAAAAAGAAAAGAAAAAAAAGATAGTCTAACAGAGCCAGGCCATGGGAGCACACACCTTTAATCCCAGCACTCGGGAAGCAGAGGCAGGCAGATCTCTGAGTTCCGGAACAGCCTAGTCTATAAAGCAAGTTCCAGGACAGCCAGGGCTACACAGAGAAACCCTGTCTCAAAAAATAAAAAATAAAATAAAATAAAAAAATTTTAAAAACAGCAAAAGAAGGAGGAGGAAGAGGAAGAAGAAGAGGAGGAAAGAAAGTCTAGCAGGCCAAGTGGACATGGTGATACACACCCTTGATTTCAGCACTTGGGAGGCAGAGACAGGCAGATTCCTGTGAGTTCTTCTACATAACGAGCCCACCCAGCCAGAGCTACACACCATCTCAGAGCAGCCCATGCGTTTAATTCTAGCACTCGAAGGCAGACGAAGGCAGATCTCTGTAAGTTCCAGCCTGGTCTGTTCTACATAGTGTGTTCCAGGGACAGCCAACTCTACATAGTGAGACTCACTTCAAAAAGTAAAGCCAGGCATGGTGACACACGCCTTTAATCCCAGCACTCGGGAGGCAGAGGCAGGTGGATTGCTGTGAGTTTGAGGCTGTCCTGATTGACAAAACTAGTCCAGGACAGACAAGGCTAATACAGAGAGACCCTGTCTTGGAAAAAAAAATTAAAACAAAAACACCAAAACACGTCTAACAGCCTGGCTACTCAGGCTTAGAGGCTGTACCGCAGCTCTCCTCCCGGCCCTGGTGGTATAGTTCCTGAGCTGGTTTGTGCCAGAAGGAAACTCTGAGGCAGCTGGATCAGGGAGGAAGCAGATGGGGAAGGTCCCAGGGACTGGGCAGGGATGTGGCCCTACCTGGTAGGAGATGAAGGAGCTGGAGAGGCCAGCCCCTGACCACAGCAGGATCCCGAAGCTCAGTGTGGCCTTGCGGCTGTGGCGGTCACCCAGATAGCCAAAGACAGGCGCAGACACCAGCAGGCAGCCGATGAAGACTGGAGGAGACACACAAGGGGCAGCCTGGATCCTCCAAGAGGGTGGCTGGGCAGACAGCCCTGCTGGCCCAAGGAAGAGGCCTGGCACAGATGCCACAAGCTGGCACCTTGGCAGTGGGCCCAGGCAAAAAGAAGAGATAAAAAGTTGAGTCTTATATTCCTGGTCCATTGTACAACCCACGGGCCAGAGTGTATGGCACTGGGCATGGACCAGATCTCAGCTCTGCCTCATGCTGTTTTGTGGCCTCTGAACATCATTCCAGTCTTGGGAAGCTGACACTCTCCTTCAGGCGGCATAAAAGGAATGTAGAAGCCACTAGAATAGAGTGGATGCTAACCTTCTGGATTTGCAGGAATGCATGACTTCTGTGAGCTTGGGTACAGGAACTGATCTGATCTGTCACTCACACACCTGCTGCTGGCAAGGGATGTCTGCCCAGCCCTTTAGACCAGTGCAGGAGGAACCCGAAACAATCACTTGAACTACAAACCAGTGATGATGCAGGAGGCTGAGGCCAGAGCTGGTCCACCTCAGTGCATGCACTAGACACCTGTGTCTAAACCAAGATCTCATGCATCTCAGGCTGGCCTTGAACTTGCTATGTAGCAAGGATAACCTTGAGCTTCTCATACTCCTGTCTCTACCTCTGACTGTAGGTAGGTGTGTGTCACTACATCTTGATTTTAGGCAGTGCTGAGGACAGAATCCAGGTTTTTGTGTATCCGATGCAAGCACCCTATCAAGTGAATTGCATCTCCAGCCTAATTCCAGGACTCAGGAGACTGAGACAAAAGGACCAGTAGTTCAAGGGTGACCTGGGTTAGATAGCAAGGCCTTGTCTTAAAAACACAAAACCAAGGGGCCAGCTGAGATGTCTTAGTGAGTAAAGGTGCTTGCCAGCAAATCTGATGACCCAGGGTCAAGCTCCAGGACCTACATGGTGAAAGGACAAAATCAATGGTAAATTGTGCTCTGACTCCACAATCACGCTGTGTCTCATGTGTGTGTGCGTGTACACACTCACACATACACACACACACACACACACATACACACACACACACACACACACACACGTGCGCGCAAGCACTACAATCAAAATGTTTCTTAAGCCTGGTGCGGTGGCCCACGCCTGTAATCCCAGCACTCTGGGAGGCAGAGGCAAGTGGATCTCTGTGAGTTTGAGGCCAGCTTGGTCTACAGAGCAAGTTCAGGACAGCCAGGGCTACACAGAGAAACCTTGTCTTGGGGGAGAAAAATTGTTTTTTTTTTTAACTTTTATTTTTTGTCTGTATGGGTGTTTTGCCTGTGTGTATGTTTGTGTGCCTCATGTATGCAGTGCCCCTGGCGGCCAGAAGAGGGTGTGGGATCTCCTCAAACTGAAGTTACAGGTGGCTGTGAACTACCATATAGGTGCTGGAAGGGCAGCCAGTGTTCTCTCTTAACTGATGAGTCATTGTTCCAGCTTATAACAATATTTTTAAAAGCTAAAACTAAACAAAGCATTTATTATGCTGTGCTTGCTCTTCTATGAGAACAAAAGCCTGGCTATGGGTTTGCCCAGCTGTGTGGCACTTGGATAAACTCAAGCATGACTCCTTCCCTTGGAGGATGGTAAGTCTTGGCCTCCAGTTTGAGAGAGCTAGCAGGTAGACAAATGGAGGCCCGGAACACCACAGTCTCCTTCACCGTACCCACCATCAAAGAGCCAAGACTTTGGAGGACTCCAACACCTAGGACTCCATTCACTAATCATAGTTGATTGACATTTCCTGAGCCCAGTGAATGCCCAGCTCAGGTCCCAGTCCCTCCCACTCTCTCACGACCTGCTGTAGTAGTAGGTTAAGCACTATGCAATTGTGGAAATTAGGCCACTTTTGACCTACAAAACCAGCAATTTAATATGGTTCAACCTAATACTCCTCAGAGAGTGATCTCCAATGTCAATGACGTATAAAATTTTAATAGCTACTTCCAAAATAGAGCTTTGAAAAGGCAGTATCAATTTACACTTGTATAGAAGTGCATGTTAGAATTCTTGTCACCACTTGATATGAACTAGGATTTCATTTTTGTCTGTCTAATAAAAACAAATGGTATCTCACTGCTTTTTTTTTTTTTTGACAGGGTCTGAGGCTAGGTAGCTTCTTTCTATGTAGCTGACAATGATCTTGATTATTCCTTCTGCCTCCACTGATTGGAGTACACACCACCTCCAATGCTCTCGATGAAATCTGTTAGGGACAGGGTCTCCTTCTGCAACCTTTTTGGGCTTGGAGCCAGACTAGGCTGGCTTCAAACTCAGAAATCCACCTGCCTTTGCCTCCCAAAGTGTGTGCCACCAGTCCTAATTCACTGACGTTATAATAGATCTGTGTTGATTTAATTCCCTCTAGAACTACTTATTTCTTCATATGCTTCCAGTTGACATTTTAAACACTTTTATTAGCCAGGCATGATGGCTACATCTGTAGTCTCAGCTCCGGGGAACTAGAAACACAAGGGTCAAGAGTTCAAGATCAGTCTTGGCTACACAGTGAGTTCAGGGTGAGTTCCTAGTGAGTTACAGAGACCTTATCTCAAAATAAATTAATTAATAAAAAATTTGAGAAATGGATCAAAATTAAGAGCACTTGTCCTTGCAGAGGACCCGAGGTCGGCTCCCAGCGCCCACATGAGGCCGCTCACAAGTCTGCAACTCCAGTTCCACGGGATCCAGTGCCTTCTGCTGACCCCCAAAGACACCAAGCACACACATATACACACATGCCAACAGAACAGTCATACACATAAAATAATAACAAATCTTTACAAATAAATGAAGCTGGGCATGGTGCACACACTGCAAACCCCAGCACTCTGGAGGCAGAGGCAGAAGGACCTCTGTGAGTTTGAGGCCAGCCTGCTCTACATAGAGAGTTCCAAGCCAGCCAATGCTACATAATGAAATTTTGTCTCAAAAAGCAAAAATAAAATAAATTTAAATACATTTTTAATAAAAAATAAATAAAATATTTTATCTGAAGTTATAGTAGTTCAAAAAGCAACTACTTCCATGTTAACCATGCACAGATGATTCTCCTTTTTCTTAGCCTCTGAATGAAACGCTGTGACAATGGTTTACCTAGATTTTTTATAGGTACCCTGAGTCATCTGGAGATGACCTGAATTGAGGGGAAGATGTACTAGGGTGTCTGCAAATACTACACTTTTTTTTTTTAAAGACAAGGTCTCTGTATATAGTCCTGGCTATCCCAAAACATAATCTGTAGACCAAGCTGGCCTCAAACTCACAGAGATCTACTGCCTCCTGAGTGCTTGGATTAAAGGCCTGTGCCACGCACTGAGACACTTATGCCTTTTTAGAAGGATCTGTCTTACTGTGCAATAAATACTGGCTGGCCTAGAACTCACTAAGTAGGCCAGACTGGCCTGGGACGCTTGAGCCTTTTCAGACTGAGCAGCTACAGGGATCCTGGAACTGGCCCCCAGAAGATACTGAGGGCTGACTTTATTTTTGTAAACAGTGTTCCCATCAAACACTCTAGGGGGCAGATGGAGTTGAGTTTATGGGGAAAGTGTGCTGTGAAACCCAAGTGGGAAAGTCAGGCCTGCTTTGCCAAACAAATCCGTCAAATCAGACTGGGTGGCTTGTCTTTAAAATCAAAAGCAGGGTGTTAACACCTGTCTCAGAGACCAGGTACTCATTTCTGAAGTTGAATTCATAGATAAGTAGCAGACGGTCATGAACAGAGCTGGCTAGATGAGGCTTGGCTCCTTGACAGGGTGAGGGGCACTGTGAGAAGGTTGTGGAAACATTTCTGTAAGTGAGCTCTCTATGCCCCAGGCCTCCCTGCAGAAGCCCCTCTGCTCAGCAGCCCCAAGTTTTGCAGAGCACATGGATGTGGTGCCTCTTTCCACTTCAGACAATGGACACCTGGCAGGAGGGGGCAGAGGGTGGGCAGCAATGGCAAAGGGGACCCATCCTCCAGCCACAGGTTTGTTCCAGATTGATCATGTCAGGACAATGACAGGCAGACTGAAGTAGGTCTCTTGGGAGTGTTGACACAGTGTTCCTAGGGTGTCCCTGTACCTAGTTTGAGAAACTGCAGCAAAACAGTGTGACAATGGGTAGTTGTTGGGGGACGGGTTACAAAGAGCCAATGTGTGCATGCGGTGGCATGTGCTAGGACCAGGTGTGTCCGTGTGTGCGCACACATAGGTTTGCACTTGCATGGAAAGTTAGCCTCTGTTTAATGGTCCCATAAGCCACCCCCCTTGGAATGGCGTGTGGCTGCTTCCTGATGCTAGATTAGTAGGTTCTCTGTGGTCCTTCTGAGACCACCTGAGAATGAAAGTCTGACTATCTCTCAGTGTCCTCAGCTTTGTCAGAGAAAAGCACGCCCTGAGATTTCTTGCTTCTCTGAGGAATGCTCAGCTGAGCTACAAACAGGACGGGAACCAGGAGCACTCAGGGGCCTTCCCCAGCTTGTCTACCTCGGTGCATCCTGCAGCTGACTCCAATCTCAGCTCCCTCCTGCAGAAGACTAGGGAGCTGGAACAGACCACAGAACCCACCAGACTATGACCAAAAGCCCTCACTCCAGGGTCCAGAACTGGTTCCTTACCCGTCTGCAGCAAACCAGCATGGCTGTCACTGATGTGAAAATCCTTCTGGACATCCAGTAACACTCCTGGGGACAGATGGATATCGTTAAGGAAATGGCCCACCCAAGCTGGCCTCCAAGGCTGCTGCTTCTGAGATTGGGACAGGCCCAGATGAGCAGCACGACACAGGGCATGGCAGCTGGGTGCACTGTCCTCATCTCCACCTGCCTGTACATTTGTACAACCACAGCAATACCAGCAAACAAACAAAAACCTAAAAACATGCCCATATCAAATGTACACCAAAGCCAGGCATGGTGGCACATACCTGTGATCTCAGCAATCAGGAGCTGGAGACTGGAGGACCAGGAGTTTGAGGCCAGCATAGACGTGAAAGCCAGCCTGAGCTACATGAAGCCCTGTCTCAAAAGGGGCACGAGGTAGGAAGAGACCATCACTTCCCTGACACACAGACACCAGCTGCCCAAGATTGTCCAGCTGGAATGGGAGGAGCAGGGACTGCTACTCTGACAGAGGCAGCTTCTCCATTCAGCATCACAGAAGGAGAACAAAAAACCCCAGGGGGCCCTTCAGGCTGCTCCTCCCACAAGAAACCCTGTGTCCACCCCTCTGATATCTAGCAGCCAATGAATGAAGGTCAAAGAATGAAAAGCATCAAGTAGGAGAGTTTGTTTATTCATCTAGTTTGAGCCCGATCACCATAGCATCTTAACATACATATCTGTACATCTTTTATACCTTAAAATTATTATTATTATTTTGAAAAAAGTCCTCACATATCCCAAGCTGGCCTTAAACTCTGTATATAGCCAAGCATGACCTTGAACGTCTGACCCTCCTGACTCTATCCCAAGTACTAGGATTATAGATGTGTGTCACCACACTGATTTTATGTGGTGCTGGGGAATGGTACCCAGGGCTCCATCCATGCCTAACAAGCACTCTACCACCTGAGTTCTATCCTCTGCCCTTTTTCATCTTTCAATGATACCAGATGGCATAGCCACTGGAGAGAAAGAAAATAATGCAACATAAGTTAGAGTGAAAAGCAGCTACCTAAAAGTCCTCTGAGAGCATTCATTTTCCATTTTTAGGAGAGAGTCCCTTTGACCTGTCTCCTGTGACCTTCTCAGCATTTAGGTAGCACAAGGCCAAGGCCAGCCTCTTGTCACCGGTCTCTACTACCCTGGTCTTCGCAAGTGCTGTTCCCACAGGAGAGTTGATGCTGTGCTACTGCCTCGGCCCGACAGTCACCAAGAGCCCTCCTCCTCCCACCCCCAGCAGTTTCACTTCTCCAAGTCTTCATTCTCCACGTGACCATAGCCAACAGAAGTCCCAAGGAGGAAGTGACCTGGCAGAGACAAGTCTTGGGGTTTGACAACTCTACTGGGGGCCCTCATGGCAAAGGTGGGGGCACTACAGGCCAAGAGAAGGTACGGGCTAAGGCTTAGAAGGCTGCCTAGTGACACTTCCTAGCAGCCCTGTGCCTTTCTTCCCTCTCATTCCTCCAAGCCCCCCAGCCTATACTAAGGTTCTGCCCTCCTCACCTTCTGTCTGTCTGTTTTTGGTCTTTTGAGACAGGGTTTCTCTGTGTAGCCAAGTTTGTCCTAGACTCACTTTGTAGACTGGGATGTCCTCGAACTCATGGGAGATCCACCTGCCTCTGCCTTCCCAAGTTTTGGGATTACAGGCATGCGCCTCTGCACAAGGTTCTCACCTTCTGTCTGAT
This sequence comes from Acomys minous, assembly GCF_964271855.1. Lineage (NCBI taxonomy): Eukaryota > Metazoa > Chordata > Mammalia > Rodentia > Muridae > Acomys > Acomys minous. Next base: position 53,228 of record NC_140498.1, on the reverse strand, counting down.
CCCCTTTGGTAGCCTCCGAACTGACCTCCTAGCTATTATTGCATCTTTTAAGGACCAAAATCCTCCAAAAGGCCTGTGATCTTACACCAAACACTCTCTGGGGATTATTTCCTGCTTTCTCTCCCTCTTGCCATTTTTGATCAATATGCTCACCTGTCTTGGTTCACATCTCTCTGATCCCTGCCCCTCCAGCTCAATCCCTGGAGCTCAAGCAAAGGTGACGGTGAGAATGAACTCCACAGAGCCGTCCTTGACCTCCACACAAGCACCTATGAGCATGCACCATAAATACATGTGCACATGCACTTATACACGTTCATACCTGCACACTTGTGTACACACATATGCACACAAACACATACACACTCACACACATATGTAAGCACTCACACACACATGCACACACATACTCACACAGAGATATATACACACATGCTCACACATGCACACATGCATGTGCACATGGACACACACACATTACAATATTTTTAAAGAATGGGTAGCTGAGTATGAATTGATAAATGAATAAGTAAATGACTAGATGAGAAAAGCAAGTTAAGCCCAGTCACAAAGGAATGCATGAGTGAAAAACAGAGAAGCAGGTTGTGCCCTGTTTTCTACAAGAAGGAAGTCCAACTGTGCAAGGTAGGCCAGCTGCCGACTGCTCCAGAAACAATCCAGGAAGAGCCGTTCTCACTTGGGAGCTGGGCCAAGCTGCCCTGCCAGCCATAACCTTGCCTGCAGCTCCATCCTCAACCCAAGGCCTTTGCTGCAGAGCACAGTCCCATCTGTCTATACCCTAACTTTCCTGCTCCCACACACAGTGTGCCCCATTCTGGTTTGAGACCCTGGAGAGGCTGGGTGAAATCACCAGAAGTGTGCTTCAGGAGAAGAAAGGGTGCTGGGAGGGAAGCCGCCGTGGGTACAGCCATAATCTTGAAGAGTGAGGATACCTGAGACACTGCCCCAAGCTGCCCCTCCCCTCCTCACCTGGGATGATGAACCAATTCATGTAGTTCAGAAGGTTGGCATAACAGAGAACAGCAGCAGCCAAGTATGCTCTCCAGCGGGGCAGGCTCCAGGAGGCAGATACTGAGTGAGGCAGACACCTACCAGAAGCCAAGGCCCCATACTGCCCACCTGGACTCAGGCTCTGGCTCTGTGGCCCTCCTGTCAGAGGATCGATGCACTCTGTGGGCATCCCCATGGGTGCTAGCAAGATGCAGCTTCTCAGGACGGGTGCTGAACAAAGCTACCTCAGCTCGGCACCAAGTTACTTCCTGTGGGCTCCCAGTTTCCCAACCTCTAAGGGCTTCCCTTGAATGGCTAGACATCTTATCACAGGTTCCTGCTGAGCACACTGCAGTGAAATTTCTTCACTCTCAGCCTCCTAGCCCTGCTGGTGAAAGAGGGTCTTACATTGGTGTTTGGACAACTCGGCGGTCCCTTCATCTAGCCTATGGCTGCAGCAGCTGCAGTGAGGAAAGGAAGCTCCCGGGACGGGAAATGAAAGCAGTGCCCCCAAGCCCTACTCACTGCAAACTGGCCTGCCTATGCAAGCAGGAGCTGGGCTGTGAGCAGAGCTATGAACCAGGTCAGATACAGGAGCTGAAAACACTGAGGCAAGTTATGTAAAACTAACCCATGGGGGCTGGCAAGATGGCTCAGCCTGTGAAAGCACCTGCCACCAAGCCTGCTGACTTATGTTTGCTCCCCAGAGCCCATATGGTGAAAGAAGAAACTCCACAAAGTTGTCTTCTGACCTCCAAACATAACAAGCACCAAGACACACAAGTTCAAGGGCATGTGTAGGTGTAAGAGTGTTGTCTGCCTGTCTGTCTGTCTGTCTGTCTGTCTGTCTCTCTCTCTCTCTCTCTCTCTCTCTCTCTCTCTCTCTCTCTCTCTCTCACACACACATACATGTACTTTCATACACACTTTCACTTACACACACATACACACACAAAATAAATGTAATAAATACTTTTTCATCAACAGGGAATAACATCTGGGTAGATGCTTCAAGGGAGCAGGGTAACAGTAATCCTAAAGTGTGTCTTTACAACTTGATCACTGGTAGCAAGGATGAAAAAAGTAACAAGACCAAATACATATATGCCCATGCTTATAATCCCAGCACTTGGGAGGTAGAGGCAAGACTATCAGGAGTTCAAAGCCATCTCCAGATACATGGTGAGTTTAAGGCCAGCCTGGGCTATGTGAGACCCTGTCTCAAAACAAAAGACTTTAACTAAAAAGTAACAATACGGGTCCAATGAGATGGCTCACCAAGTAAAGGCACTTGCTGTGTAAGCCTGACAACCTGAGTTCAATCTCAAACCCATGTAAAGAGAGAGCTAACTCCATAAAGTTGTCCTCTGATCTCCACACATGTGCCATAGTATATGTGTCTCCACACACATCATGTGCACACAAAATATTTTCTAAGTATACAACAGCCAGGCATAATAGGCCATGCATTTAATTCTAGCACTCAGAAACAGAGGCATGCAAAACTCTGTGTATTTGAGGCCAGCTTGATCTATATACATGGAGAGCTCCAAGTCAGTTAAGTCTGCATAGTGGGACTCTTCTCAAAAAAAAAAAAAGTATACAATAAAGGGATCAGACATCTTGATTCAAGTATTGATAGTCACTATGAACAGATGACATTGGGTGTCTCCAGGTGAGAAGCCCAGCACAGGTCACAGTGCAGGGTTCTGGCTAGATATACATAACAGAGATCTGTCTGCCTTTGCCTCTCTCAAATACTGGAATTAAAGGCATATGCCACAATCCCCAGTTTAAAAAGTGTGGGGGTGTGCCAGGCGTGGTGGCGCACGCCTTTAATCCCAGCACTCAGGAGGCAGATGCAGGCAGGTCACTGGGAGCTCGAGGGCAGCCTGGTCTACAAAGTGAGTCCAGGACAGCCAAGGCTATACAGAGAAACCCTGTCTCAAAAAACCAAACCAATAAATAAATAGATAGATAGATAGATAGATAGATAGATAGATAGATAGATAAATAAAAGTGTGGGGGCAGGGGCTGGAGAGTTGGCTCAAAGGTTAAGAACACCAGTTGTTCATCCAGAAAACCCGAGTTCAATTCCCAGCATCCACGTGGCAGCTCAAAACTGTCTGTAACTCCAGTTGCATAAGATTCAATCTTTCACAAATGCAGGCAAAATACCAGTGTACATAAAAGAATAATAAATAAACAAATTGCAAAAAAAATTATTTATAAAAAAAACAAAAAGTGTGTGTGTGTGTGTGTGTGTGTGTGTGTGTGTGTGTGCAGGGTAAGGAGGGAGGCTTGTAAACGCTACTACACATGTGGAGCACACGGTGGAGGTTAAAGGACAACTTGCAGGAGGTGATGTTTTCCCACCTTGGGATCCAGGGATCAAACTCAGGTTGTCACGCTTCTGCTGCAAGCACTTTGACCTGCTAAGCTGTCTCACCAGCCTGCATAACCTGAACTTAGTAAGAAGAAAACATTAGACAAACTCAAGCCAAACACACACGCACACACGCACACACTCTGGCTGCAATGTCTAAGACTTACTCTTACATGTGGTGCTGAAAAACACTAATAGATCCTAGAGCAAGTAAACAAATGGGGCTCAGCAGTTAAGGGCGATTGCCCCCAAGGCTGACTGCCTGAGTTCGGTTCCTGGGAACAAGAAGATGGAAGCCTCGCAAAAGTTGTCCTCTGACCTCCATATGCATGCACAAAAAACAATAAAAAATAAAATACAAACATGAAAAATGTAAATGAAGTGAATGAGGCAAAATGCTAGTAATAAATAAACCTAAGGCAAAAGTTATATGGGCTTCCCTTTATCATACTATAATTTTTATGTATGTTAGAAATGATGCCTAAGTAAAAGCTAAGTAAAAAAAATGACAACCGTGCTTAAAAAGTTGACAAAGCAGATGGCTTCTCTAAAGATACACAAATGACCAACAAGCTTATGAAAGGATGTTCAAGACCATCTAGGGAAATGCAAGGCTCTTAACCGCTCGGAGATACCACTTCACACCCACTGAGCCACTGCAATAAAGAGAGAGGAAATGACAAGGTTGGGACAGGCTGCTGAAAAACTGGCAACCTCAGTGATGCAGCCACAGTTAAAAGACTTTAGTGGTCTGCAGAAGATTGGGCCTAGAATTGCCATGGGATCCAGCAGTGGCCCTTCTGAGAACATACGCCCAAAGAAGTAAAAGCAAGAATTCAAAGAGATTTCATACACTCAGGTTCACAGCAGCATGCATATGCATATGCATACAAATAAATGTCAAAATATAAAGTAAAAATAGAGCTAAGGATGCAGCTAGGAGTGGAGTAATAGTGTAGTATGTGCACAGCCCTGAATTCAATGCCCAATATGAAGAGAAGAGAAGGAAGGGAGGGAGGGAAGATGGGGCAGAGAAAGAAAAGAGGGCTAATGCTATATCCCAGAGGTAGAGTGCTTGCCTAGCATGCAAGAGGCCATAGGTCCTAGGTTCAATCCCCAACACTGCAATAGTACCACTAAAATAATGGGTGGAAACAATATAAATGCTAAACCTCTGAGGAACAGGCAAGCTGTAGTATGCTCAAACAGTGAGATATCCAGCCACAAACAGGAACGAAACTCATCACAGATGATCCTCAAGAACAGCGCTGGGAAGCTAATCACAAAAGGCCACAGCATGACTCCTTTCCTAGTTAACACCTTAAACAGGCAAGTCCATAGAGAGAGAAAATTAATGGTTGCCAGGAGGGGAGGAGGAGAGAATGCTTAAAATGCTTAGTGAACGCAAAGTCCCCCCCTCTCTCTTTCTCATTTGTTTTTCAAGAGACAGGGTCTCTCTTGGCTATCCTAGTCTCACTTTGTAGACCAGGTTGGCCCTGAACTCACAGAGATCTGGCTGCTGTGGTTACAGGCATGCAGCACTGCGCTTGGCTGCAAAGTTTCTTTTGAGGATGATGAAAATGTTTTGGAGCTAGCTATAAGTGAGTAATAAGGGCCACTGAATTACACAATATTTGCAGGGACCTGGACCTCAGTGGTTAAGTCCTGAGTTCAATTCCCAGCAACCACATGGTGGGTCAACCATCTATAGTGTGATCTGATGCCCTCTTCTGGCATGCACATGTTCATGCAGGCAGAGCACGGTATACTAAATAAATAAATAAATAAATCTTTTTTTAAAAATTGCAATATTTTTCTGGCTCTGGGAATAGAATCTGTAGGCATATTTTTTAAACTTATTTTTACTTTGGGTTCCTTAAATCTCTTTCTCCCTACTCCTTTCCAGTTCGTTCCAACACCCCAACACCAGGTAGAGGAGTAAGGTTAGTGAGGAAAAGGGACACAGTTTTCCTTAGCTACTTCCTGCTGTTCAGGGTCTTCAGGTTCCTTGTTGCAAGTCCAATCCTCATTTCAGGACATCTCCAACTTCTTCTTGTCAAACTGCATCAACAGCAACCAGGAGCAGCAGGGCGGAAGCACCAGCAGCCTTCTTCTTTCTCAGAGCCCCCAGTCCCTCCTCTGGGTCTGGCCTTCATGCCTACTGGCAAAGACCACACCTCTGCATGGGGTAGCTCCCAGCTGACAAAGATCATATGCTCTCTCATGAAGTTGTTATCAGCTGTGGACAAACTGGAGTAACCCCCATACCCCATACCTGGGATTAAAACAAAGACATGTTTACATATAAACTGAAACTTCCACAACAAGAATCCAGGACATAGGGGCTGGAGAGATGGCTCAGTGGTTGAGAGTACTGCCTGCTCTTCCAAAGGCCCCGGGTTCAATTCCCAGCACCCACATGGCAGGTCACAACTGTCTGTAACTCCAAGATCTGACACCCTCATACCAACGCACATAAATTAAAATTTAAATAAAAAATATTAAAAAATTAAAAATCCAGGACATTACATATGGTAGGCTACATGCCCAGTCCATATAATTGTGTGTGTTTTGTAGATAAATATGTACATATCTACATATATATGTATGTGTGCATATATATGTGTGTATGTGTATATGTATATGCTGTAGATAGATGATAAAGATAGAGCTGTGTGTGCTGTATGTACACACACACACATGCACTATAGTCTTACTATATTGACCAGGCTAAATCTGAATTCTTGGGGTCAGGCAATCCTGCTGCCTCAGCCTCCCAAGTAGCTGAGATCATACTATGGTGGCACAGGCCTGTGACTCTGGCTACTCTAGAGACAGAAAGGTTTCTTGAGCTCAGGAGCCTGGGGCTGCAGTGCACTCTGCTGCTCATGTGTCCACACAAAGTGTGGCTTCCATATGGTGCCCGCTTGGAAGCAGAGACAGTCTGCTTGTGCTAAGCAGAAGCAGGGACTGGAACCCATGAGTCTGACAACAAGTGGGACTTCATTTTTCCTTTTTGATTAAAATATTTCATTAAATTAACATTGTTATGTATTTTATTAGTCCTTTGAGAATTCTGTACAATATTTTTGTTTTTGCTTTTTGAGACAGAGTCTTACTGTGTAGTGATAGCTGTCCTGTAATTTGCTTATGTAGCCCAGACTGGCCTCAAACTCACAGCAATCCACCTGCTTCTGCCTGTCAATGCTGGGATTAAAACCATGACCACCACACCTGGCTGCCTGCTCCCTCTGCTTTATGTGCTGATTTGTGCTAATAAAGTTTTGTTTGTAAGCCTGGCAGGGGTGGCGGACGCCTTTGATCCCAGCACTCAGGAGGCAGAGGCAGGGGGATCTCTGTGAGTTCAAGGCCAGCCTGGTCTACAAAGTGAGTCTAGGACAGCCAAGGCTACACAGAGAAACCCTGTCTTGAAAAAAAAATGGGGCTGGAGAGATGGCTCAGTGGATAAGAGCACTGTCTGCTCTTCCAGAGGTCATGAATTCAATCTCCAGCAACCACATGGTCGCTCACAACCATCTATACTGGAATCAGATGCCCTCTTCTGGCCTGCAGGTATACATGCAGATGGAGCACTCATACATAAAATCAATGAAATCTTTAAGAAAAATAAAAAACAAAAACCAGGGCTGGAGAGATGACTCAAAGGTTAAGAGCACTGACTGCTCTTCCAAAGGTCCTGAGTTCAATTCCCAGTAACCACATGGTGGCTCACAACCATCTGTAATGAGAGCTGGTGTCCTTTTCTCGTGTATATTCAGGTAAAACACTGTGTACTTAATAAATAAGTAAATATTTAAGAAAGAAAGAAAGAAAGAAAGAAAGAAAGAACAAAAAAGAGTTTGCCCTTCTATATATATGTGTGGTTAAAAAAAAAAGTTTTCCCAAACCTCAAATTGTAATTTGAGGCAATATTTAAAAAATACAGTTTGGAGTTACTGGAGAAATGACTCAGTGGGTAAGAGAACTGGGTGCTGCTCTTCCAGAGAACCTGAGTTCAGTTGTCAACATCCACAGAAAAGTACAGACATGCATGGTATACACACATGAGAGGGGGAAACACTCATAAACATAAAACTTTTTAAAAAATAACTTAAATCTTTAAATACTTTTAAAAATAAAAATTAAAAATTAATTTAAAGAAGCTTGAAGCTAGCCTGTCTTTAAAAAAAATCTCAGCACTCATAAAACAGAGACAGGTGGATCTCTGAGTTCAAGGCCAGCCTGGTCTGCAGAGTAAGTCCCAGGACAGTCAGGGCTACACAGAGAACCCCTGTCTTAAAATATATAAAATAAAGCACCTGAGGACACACAGTTCAGTGGCCAATCATGTATTTAGGACATAAGGCTGGAGGTTCAACCTCTTGCAAACAAAGACAATAAAACAAACTGAACTAGCAAGAAAATGAGCTTTCTGAGGTAGCAGGCCTGGATTCAAATTCCACTTTGCTACTTCCTAGGCGTGGCCTCGCTGAGCCCCCTGTGTGACTGGGAATAGTACGATGTAGGGCGACCCGTGACAAACACAAAGGCCATTCCTAGCACAGAGCCTGACCCATAGGAAGCACCTGAGAGGTAAGGGCTGGAGGATCAAGATTCACTGTTAGGGTTGGCTACACTGGGGGTCCATTGTCAGCCTATGCTATAGGAGACCCTGACTCAAAACAAAAGAAACATCTGTAAAACAAAACAAACAAATAAAAAGCAGTGTCTTACAGCAGGACACAAGGGTTCATGCTTATAATCCCAGCATTGGAGAGGCTAAGGCAGGAGGATGGTTGTGTATTCAAGGCTGGCCTGGGCTATTCTGTGGGATTCTGTCTCAACAAACAAAACAAGAAAAAAGTGGAGGGGGGGTCTCCTCTGTTGCCCATTTTGGAGTTTGAGAGCTACTCACTGGTCTGCACCCTGTCACCGGTTAGACTGTGCAACCTGACTGCCCCTGCTCCCTGGGGGATACCATACTGACTGCCTGGAATGGAGAAAGAATTGTGTAGTGAGAATCTTGGTGTCTCTAAAATCCAGTGATGTTATGTCCCTAACTGTGGGATATGGGGCTGCTTCAGATTGTCCACAGCAGCAGACTGCTTGCCTCCTTCATGCTCTACCAACTGAGGATAGTTTAATTCTGGGCACTCTTAAGGAGGGTATAAAAAGACCAGAGCCCCAAGAGAGGGGCATGGCTGTTCTTCCTACTGGCTCCAGCTCCTGCTGTTGCTGTTGCTGTGTCAAGTGGTGGAGAGAAAAGAGACAAGAAGTTGAAAATATCCTGAGGAGAAGAAGATTGGATTTGCCTGAAGGAACTCAATGCCCCTACTCAGCAGGAAGTAGTCTCAAAAGATCTCAAAAGCCTTCTCTCCCCACTAACCTTATGTCTCTCCTACCTGGTATTGGGGTGTTGGAAGGGACTGGGGTGGAGAAAGTTGATAGATATAAGAACCAAAATAAAGTAGCTTTAAAAATATGCCGACAGGGCTGGGCAGTGGTGGCACACGCCTTTAATCCCAGCACTTGTGGAGGCAGAGGCAGGTAGATCTCTGAGTTTGAGGCCAGCCTGGTCTAAAAAGTGAGTCCTAGGACTACACAGAGAAACCCTGACTCAAAAAACAACAAACAAACAAACAAAAACCTGAACCAAAACAGCAACAACAAAACTGGGTGCGTGGAACATATTTGTGATCCTGCTGCAAGATGGGGATGGAGAGAGGAGGGTCACAAGGAAGCTAGCATGAAGTCACAAGAGAGAGCCAACCCCAGCAAGGCGCTGCTGAGAACCTAGCCTGAAAGTTGTTGCCCTGCCCCCAGATAAATAAATGCATTCTTTTTTTAAAGTGATGATTCCTGTTAACAACCATGTGGATATTTTTCTGTTCTCTGGAATGCAGGACTTCCTGGTCTTAGCTCCTGTGTGGCAGCTTTTTTCCTTTCCCCACTGGGAGACACCAGTGGAGTGGGTCTTGTTGGGAGCTGCTGTGGGATGTCTATCCTCTGGGAGCCTCAGATGTACATAGACTAAAAAGCTGAGTGGACCTCTCAGAGCCAAACAGTTCCTCCTCCATGGCGTTTACCAGGGCTCAAATAGGGAAGCTGGGGCCCTAGGGGCACATATTCCCTCATTCCCTCACAGTGTTAGAACCCAAGCTTTGCACCAAATCTAGGGCTCTGTGCCACCCTCCAGTTCTGGGGTGTGTGTGTCTGTCTGTCTGTCTGTCTTTCTGTTTACTCTTCAGGGGATTTCCAAGATACCTCTAGGCATCTCAGACCTCTCAAGAGGGCAAATCCTTAAGAACTTGTGTTAGGAGAGTTGGTGCTGGGAGGCCAGGGTCTAAGGCCATAGGCCATTTTCTAAGGCCACTCTCCTGGCCAACAGCCAATCCTCCTGCTTTGACTAACTCCTGTGTCCTCATGAGGGCACTTTAGCCTCTCACAGCAGAGTGGCAGAGGTGAGGCTAAACAGAGTGACCATGATGGGCTGCTCTGTTCTGATACTCAGTAGACACTGCTGCTGTGTAGCTTGCACAAGCGTGTGAGTGTAGGCAGGCTCTTATGAGCCTTGTACTCCTAGTGATGGAGCTCAGCCTGTGGCCTGTTACTGCTTGGCACTGACATCAGGGCCTGAAACCAAAGAATGTGTGATGGGGAAACACCGTCTTACTTAACGAAATCACATAACTGTCGGGTTGGGGTTTTTTTTTGTTTTGTTTTGTTTTTTGTTTTTTGTTTGTTTTTTTTTTTTGGTTTTTCATCTCTCAGTGTAGCCTTGGCTGTCCTGGACTCACTTTGTAGACCTGGCTGGCCTCAAACTCACAGGCTACACAGGCTCTTGCAGAAAGGCTACACAGAGAAACCCTGTCAAGAAAAACAAAAAAAACAAAACAAAAAGAGTCTCATCAGGAAGTGGTAGCATATGCCTTTAATCCCACACTCAGGAGGCAAAGGCCAGCCTGGTCTACAAAGAGAGTCCAGGACAGCCAAGGCTACACAGAGAAACCCTGTCTTGAAAAAACAAAACAAAACAAAATAAAATAAAATATCAAGACAGATTCCTCTGTGTGTGTGTGTGTGTGTGTGTGTGTGTGTGTGTGTGTGTGCCAGATGTGGTGGCACATGCCTAAAATTCTATCACTTAGGAGGGGGCCATAGCAGAAAGATCAGAAGTTCAAGGCTAGCCTCAGCTATATTCCCAGAAAAAGGAGGAGTGAACTCAACCTTCTAATGCCTTTAACCCCAGCACTTGGGAGGTAGAGGCCAGCTTGGTCTACATAGCAAGTTCCAAGGTTGGCCAAACCTATATAATGTGATCCTGTCTCAGAAAACAAACAAACAAATAAAAACCAAAAAACAAAACTTGTGATGTGGATTCCCAAGGAAGAAATTCTGTCCCAAGGTGACAGAAACCAGATGTGGTTGTAACCAGGGTTTCTGAAGCCAGGGTCTCAACGCTCCCGATGGCATAACGTGCACAGCTGAAGCAGCTGCTGACTACTGAGGGTCACAGGACCTCATGCCCAGGATGCTGTCGTGATTTCAGACAGGGTCGTTCATCAGCGAGTCCTGTAGACTGGCTAATTCCTGGTTTCAATAGTGAGCGACATCCTGTGGTCATTAAAGGCAACGCAGCCATGAACTATTCTGGACACGGTAAAATATGAGAAAGTTTCTTAGTAAGTTTAGAGTTTTCTCAAGATCCTGGGCCTCTCGATAAGAGTGAGCCATAAACTGTGAAAATAAAAGTAGTGGCCATGTTGTTTACCCAGGTGTGTGCTTGATCATATTTCTATATTGGATGTATAGGAAAAAAGTTTGAAAAGATGTGTCCCTACATGTAAACAGAGCCTAAACTAGACATTATTGAGGAGGGATTTTTGTTTGCTTGTTTTTATTTTTTTCTTTCAACAGTAGCAACAACAGCAATAAAAATAGCAACAGTGACAGAGAAAGTGGTACATAACCTTAATCCTAGCGCAGATCTCTGAGTTCAAGACCAACCTGGACTACATAGTGAGTCTAGGACAGCCAGGGATACTGCATCATAGAGAGACCCTGGGTGGGTGGGGGGAGCAGAATGAGAATTTGACAAAATCTGGCATTGTTTCCTGATAGCTGGAGAGAGAGCAGTTAAGAGCACTTGCTGCTCTTGCAGAAAGGTTCAAGGCTCACAACCATCCGTCACTCCAGTTCTGTCATATCCAATGACTTTTTTTGACCTCCACAGGCACCAGGTATGCACATGGTAAACACACACATGCAAATGAAACACACATAAAAGGTTCCCACTCTCCCCAACACATCACCTCCTAGAACCTGCTAGAACTCAAGTTACATCAGCAATTTGCTCCATAAATGTGTGCTGCTCTCACCCTTGCTCAGAGAAGCTTCTTTTTGCCGTGGGCAGTGGCTAGTTCATAGACTCATAGTGCTGAGGAGAGACTGGGAGTGCTCAGCCCTAAATGGACCATATCAACCCTCTACCTCATTTCCAAGGCTCAGGGGAAATTGCAGAAGAGGCGTTGCGAAGGAGGTAAGAGCAGACGGGTGGGGAGGAGTGCTGTGAAATGCTGTCTTTGGACATGATGTGGCTGTTGCATTCATGAATTCACAGATACAAGATTAAGTCAGTCAAATTCTAGCACAGACCAGGGAGAGGCTCACCAGGCCCCACCCTGGTTAAAAAGTTGTTGGCAGTTGCTGGTTAGTTGGAGAGAGCTATTTTCTTTTGGGAGTGTGACTACTGATAGGTTACTAATGCTCCAGGGAATACCCCACAACCAAGAGCACATAGACACTCAGTGAGTTATTTAAAAAAAAAAAAGGCTGAGTGGTGACAGCACATGCCTTTAATTCCAGCACTCTGGAGGCAGAGGCCAGCCAGGGCTACACAGAGAAACCCTGTCTCAAGGAAAAAAAAGTCTTGGAGTTGGGAGGCAGTTCAGGGGAATTGGAGGCAGGGAGTAAGGGGTAAGTATGATCAATAAAAACATATAAAATTTTCAAAGAATTTAAAAATTATATTAATTAAAAGAAATTCATCTCAAAGCAGGGCATGGTGGCACACACCTTTAATCCCAGCAGAGGCAGAGGCAGAGGCAGAGGCAGAGGCAGAGGCAGAGGCAGAGGCAGAGGCAGAGGCAGAGGCAGAGGCAGAGGCAGAGGCAGGCAGATCTCTGTGAGTTTGAGGGCAGCCTGGTCTACAAAGTGAGACCAGGGCAGCCAGGACTACAAGAGAGAAACTATGTCTTTTTTAAAAACAAAAAAACCATTCATCTCTAGTTTCCATGAAGTTCACAGCAACAGACTTAGCCATGCAGTTCTGTCCTGTGGCTCCCATGCCATGACCTCTATGGGCTTCCCACCATCCCTAATTCTCCCATGACTTAGGTATTAACTCAGTCCCTTCTGTCTTCCCTGGATCTGTCTCCATTCAGGTGATGTCACCAGCCACACAGATTTAAACCTCTGGGTCCTCTTCTAATGGACCATCTTACCCTATCAACCCCCTGAGAGTCCCCACATCAGCACCACCCTTAGTCTCGTGCCTTAAAGCATATCCTCCCCTGGATCATTCTTCTCCGTGCTTTGTGACACCCTCATTAGCCCATTTCAGCCCATGGCAACCTTGAACCTCCTAAGTCCACTCCATGCTCCCTAGCCACCAGGACCTATGTTCTCACCCCCACCTTTGCCAGTTCATGGACCTCCTCTGTCGGCACCCATAGCTGCTCCCCCACATCTCTCCTCTCTTGGCTGATCTGCCAAAGCCCCCGCCCCAACCCTCCACTTCACACCTGCACCCACACAACTAGATGAACCAAAAAGAAAGAACAGACTGTGCTTGCAGAGAACTTATTGTAAAACCATCCCACGGAGCTCCAGCAGGTGCAAGGCAGTGCCCAGGAAACCCCCTTTCTCCCTGGGAGGTTTGCCTTCTGTCCTCAGGCATGACTGTGGAAAGTTGCCATCCTTGTCCTCAGGACGCCTCCACTGTTGGCCCCGCACTCTACCAATGCCCCAGCTTCATATGTGTGTGGGGAGAAAGGAGAACAGGCACAAACAAAGCCTTCACCTTCCACCACCTCATTTTAGCCCCCTTGCCCATGTTCACCTCAACTCCCACCTTCCTTTCTCTCCTCAGCTACTTCCTTCCCTTTTCACTACTCTACCTGTTGGCCTCATTCTTCCCGCCTGGTCACTCACCAAGCTCAGTGGGACATCACCAGGCTTCAGCAGCACTGCAGTATCACCTGACAATGCCTTTCTGTGGGGCCAAGGATGTAGCTTAGTTGGTGGAATGCTTGTCTGGCATGCATTAAACCCTAGGTTCAACACCTAGCACTATATAAAGACAGCACAGCACAGATTTTTACAGACTTTGTAATCCCAGCATGCTAGAGGTGGAGGCAAGGGAATCAAAAGCTAAAGGTCAGAGTCTGGAGAGGTGGCTTGGTAGTTAAGAGCACGTGTGCTCTTACAGAGGACCTGTGTTTGGTTCACTGAACTCAAGCCCAGAGGCTCACAACCACCTCTGGCTCTAGATCAGATGCTTTTTTTGGCCTCTTTGGGCACCCATACCCAAGTTTGCATACAGAGACAGACAGACAGACAGACAGACAGACAGACACACACACACACACACACTCACACACACATACACATGTGTGCATAGTTTTGGGGGTTTTGTTTTGCTTTTCAAAGTTAGGGTCAGGCGCTAGAGACACAGCTTAGTGATTAAGAACATGGCTGCATAGTCTGTAACCAGGCCAGGCCTCACGTGGAAGGACTGAGACACCAACCCAGCCACAGAACCTCTCCCCTACACTTTGTCCTGCCTGCATGATATGCTGGGACTGGAGCCTAACGTACTTGTCTTCAGAGACTTCATCCATCAACCAATGGGAGCAGATGCAGAGTCCCACAGAGCTTGGAGGAGGGAGGGGAAGGATTAGAGAAGCCAGAGAGGTCAAGGACACCACGAAAACCTGGACTTAAGTGGGGTCACAGAGATCAGCCTGTATGGATCTGACCTAGGTCCTCTGCATATGTCATGGTTGTGTAGCTCAGTGTTCTTGCAGGATTCCTAACAGTGGCTGTGAGGGGGGGGGGGAACGACACAACAGGACACACTCTTTCACCTGCCTCTGGGACCCTTTTCCTCCTCCTATGTTGCCTCATCCAGCCTTGATGTGAGATTATGTGCCTGATCTTATTGTTAACTTATTATTCCATATTTGGCTGATGTCCCTGGGAGGTCTGCTCTTTTCTGAGGGGAGATGGAGGTGGGTGGATCTGGGGGAAAGGGGGAAATGGGAGCATGAAAGAGGGGAAATTGAAGTAGGTATAGAATATATGAGAGAAGAATAAATAAATAAATAAGTGAATACTGACTGCTCTTCAAAAGAACCCAGGCCCAATACCCACATGGTGGCTCACATCGACTAATTCCAGTTCCAACAGATCCAATGCCCTCATCTTGCCTCTGTGGGCACTGCATGCATGTGGTGCAAAGGCCTTTGGAATAAAATAAAAAGTTAAATGTCATTTTTGGCTGCATGGAAAGCTCAGACCCAGCCTGGGTTACATAATAGTTTGTCTCAAAAAAAAAAAAAAAAACTAAAATTAAAGGCCATAGAATCATGGCACATCTAGCATGCACACTGCCCCCGGGAATCTCACACTTAGTACATTAATTAATTCCAGCACTTGCGATACTGAGGAAGGAGCATGGTGAGTCCAAGGCCAGCCTGGTGGGTTATATAACAAGACCTTGTCTCAGGCAGCAAAACTGTGTGAGCTGATGCTCCTCCTTTAGGGTCCCCTCCATTCTCAGGAACTTTTTCATTTTTTCATAGCTAAATACATGTTCTCTCTACTTAAAAAAAAAAATCAACTCATTAGGTCCCCCTGTCTTAGTCAATGTTCTATTGATGTAAAGAGACACCATGATCAAGCAACTTTTTTTTTAACTTAAAAAAAATTATAATTTATTCAGATTACATCCCGATTGTTATCCTCTCATTTGTATCTTCCTGGTCCCATATTCCCTCCCTCTTCCTCCCTATTCCCCTCCCCTAGACCTCTGACTGAAGGGGACCCCCTCCTCTACCATAAGACCACCACCTATCAGGTCTCATCTTGATAGGCTGCTTCCCCTTACCCTGTGTGCCACAAGGCCTCCCCACCAAGGGGAAGTGAGCAAATTGGGGGCACCAAAGTTCATGTGAGAGGCAGTCCCCGCTCTCCCCACAACCATGGAGAATGAGCTGTCCATTGGCTAGATCTGAACAGGGGATCTAGGTTCTGTGCATGCATTGTCCTTGGTTGGTACAACAGTTTGCGCAGGCTCCCCTGGATGCAGATCCGCCAGGCTTGAGGGTCTCCTTGTGGGGCTCCTGAACCCTCTGCTTTCTTCCATCCCCTCACTCTTCCATACCACTCTCACCTGGAATCCAGCAGCGAGTCCCAGAGTCTCTCAGGACATCTATGTTGGCCTAATATCCACTTATAAGTGAGTATACACCATGTGTGTCTTCCTGGGTCTGGGTTACCTCACTCAGGATGATCATTTCTAGTTTTCCTCTGCAGTTCCTGTTTTCTTCTCTAAGTTCTCTCTTTCCAGGCTTTCCTCAATTTGTGCTTTTATCATTGTTTCCATTTTCATCTTCATATCTTAAACCGTTTTTTTTTCTCCTTCACCTGATTGTTTGCATCTTCCTGAATCTCTTCCAGTGATTTCCTCATTTGCTCTGTCATGGCATCTCTAAGGTCCTCAATCTGTTTGCCTGTATCTTCCTGTGTTTGTTTATGCATTTTATTTGTTTCCTCAATTACCATCTTCATTATGAAGGATTTGAGGTCATTTTCTTGTGTTTCAGTTGTGTTTGAGTTTCCAGGGGTGATTGCTTTGGGATAGCTGGGTTCTGGAGCTGCCATAGTATTTTGGCTTTTGGTGTTTGTGTTTTTATGCTGGTCTTTAGTCATCTTGCTGTTTTTGGTGTTGGATGTTAGTTTCCGGTGTCCTTCACTGGCCATTGAGAACAGCTCCTAGGTGAGTGGCTATAGGTTGAGACCCCTCACCTGTGGGGATCTGGGAACCTTTCCATGGATCAGGTGGGTGACTTAGGTTCACATCCAGGAACTTTCTGTGGATTGGCTGGGTGGCCTGAGGTTAGATCCACTTGTGTTGTACACCATGGGGTCTCCTCTGGGCTCTAAGACCCAGACACTGTTGCCTTGTGGCCTACAGTTCCCTCTGAAACACAGGGCACCAGTCCTACCCACTGGCAGGGAGTGTGGCTAGCTAGTCTTTGGAGCCTGCACCTGTGCCTACCTGGACCTCAGGACTCTCCGTGGATTGGCCGGGTGACTTGAGGTCAAATCCACCTGTGTTCCATACCTTGGAGTCTCCCCTGGGGTAGAAGCTCCAGACATTGGCATCTTGTGGCCCACTGCTTGGTCCAAGACAGTGAGGGTGCCTGTGTGCCTGCCAGTGCATGGCTAAGGTTTGGGAACTGCTCCTGAGCCTGCTTGGACTGGTGAACTCTCTGTGGATTGGCTGGGTGACCTGAGGTCAGATCCACCCATGCTCCACACCCTGGAGTCTCCTCTGAGTTAGCAGACCCAGATACTGGTGCTCTGCAGCCTACTGTTCAGTCCAAGACACAGTCTGAGATGAAGAGCACAGATGCAGCTTGCATACAGGTATGGGTCCAGACTCTGGGGACTGGGCACCCGCCTGCAGGGACCCAGCGACTCCTATGTAAGACAGCTGGAAGGTCCGAGGCCAGAGCCACCTGTGTCCCACATAGTGTGGACCTCTCACCCAGGGTACTCGAGTTCTGGTGCTATTTAGCTCTCAGCTCAGTCCCTCAGCTCAGTCCCGCCAATCAGACCCACAGTAACTCTTAAAAAGGAAAGCTTTTACCTGGGGCTCGATTACAGTTTCAGAGGGTAAGTCTTTTATCAGCACGTCAGGAAGCATGGCAGAACGCTGGCAGACATGGTAGCTGAGAGTTATGCATCTGGCTATGCAGACAGCAGAAAGGAGAGAGCTGCACCTGGTTTGAGGATTTGAAAACCTAAAGCCCACCTCCAACGACACACTTCCTCCTACAAGGCCACACCCACTCCAACAAGGCCTCACCTCCTAATCTCCATCAGGTAGCACCACTCCCTAATGAGCAAGCATTCAAATATATGAGCCTATGGGGTTACTCCTATTCCAACCACCACACATCCCCCCTTTTATGTTTATTTTTAATTATGAGAATGGATATTTTGTCTACATGTATTATGTGTGTACCATGTGTTGTATGCTTGGTGCCTATAGGACCTGAAAATGGCATCCCATCCCCTGTAACTGGAGTTACAGACAATTGTGAGCTGTTGTGTGGTTGCTTGTAATCAAACCCAGGTCCTCTCCAAGAGCAGTCAGTGCCCTTAACCGCTGAGCCATTTCTCCGGGATCTGGGGTTCCTGCCTTTAAAACATACTCTGAGTCCATTTTTCTGCCCTTCCATCACCACTAGGCTAGTCCAGACAACCTGGACCACTACCACAGGATGCCAACTGGCCCCTCTGCTTCCCCTGTCCATATTGGAGGGACCTGTACAGAGACGTTAGGTGGTCACTTGCCTGTTTCACACACTTGCAAGAGGACTTTATGCCAGGAAGAAAGTAAAATGGGAACTGTCCCCCTACCTTCAGGCCCTAGAAATGGGCCCTGCATCCTAGCCCTACTGTACCTCTCTCCCCTCCCACCACTACCCCCAACTTACTTTGTTTCCACTATGCCTATGTCAGTTTCTCTTCTTCCCAAACAGGATCAGCACCAGGGTCACGGAGGCCTGGAGGTACAAGAGTTTGTGGGTCGCCCCGCACACGGACTCCAATAATACCTTCTGCCCTGGAACATCACCTTCAAGAAGCCTTCGCCAACCACGAGTGTTCGGTTAAGAGAGGCGACTCCGTCCCAGGTTATAGCTTCATTCTTCGCACAGCTCTCATCACTGCTACTTTTCATACGTGCCTGCTTTTCTATTTTCCTTCTCCCCTGTTTAACTGTCTTGGTGCCTTGCTGTGTCACCCCTACTGTGGTGCCTGGCACTCGGGCTGTACTCATTCCTAAAGAATAAAGGGAACAGGGGGAGGGAAGCAGGTGGAGAGATGGCTCTGCAGTTAAGAGCCAGAGGACCCAGATTCAATTCCCAGCACCCACAGGGCATCTCACAACTGTCTATAACTCCAGTTCTAAGGGACCTGTCACCCTTTTCTAGTCTCTGCAGGCACAGGCACATAGGTGGTTTAAAGACACACATGCCAGCAAAATATCCAATAAATGTTTTAAGTTTTTTTAGACTTTTTTTTTTTATTATGTATACAGTATTCTGCCTGCATGCCAGAAGATGGCACCAGATCTCTTTATAGATGGTTGTGAGCCATCATGTAGTTGCTGTGAATGAATTGAACTCATGACCTTTGGAAGAACAATCAGTGCTCTTAACCTCTGAGCCATCTCTCCAGTCCCTAGGCTTATTTTTGTATGCATGAATACTTTGCCTGAGTGTATATGTGTACACACACACACAGAGACACACACCACCTCCTGTGTGTCTGGTGCCCATGAAGATCAGAAGAGGGTGTCAGAAACCCTGAAACTGGAGTTACAGATGGCTGTGAGCTGCCATGTGGGTGCTTGAAATCAAACCTAAGTCCTCTGCAAGAGCAAGAAATATGCTTAACTGATGAGCCATGTCTCCATCCCCAGTTTTGTTTTGTTTTTAATTTAAAAAAAAAAAAAAAGAATCATGCCGGGCATGGTGGTGCACACCTTTAATCCCAGCACTCAGAAGGTGGATTGATATGAGTTTGAGGCCAGCCTGGTCTGCATAGCAAGTCCAGGACAGCCAAGGCTGTTACACAGAGAAATCTTGTCTTGAAAAACCAAAAACAAACAAGCAAGCAAGCAAACAAACGGCAGGCATGGTTATGCACACCTCTACTTCCAGCATTCAAGAGGCAGAACTATCATAGAGAAACCTTGTCTCAAAAAACCAAAATACATAAACAAACAAACAAATAAATCTTTAAAAAGAAAAAGAATAGTTGAGCATCATAGCCTTTAATCCCAGCACTTGGGAGGTAGAGGGAGGAGGATCTCTGTGAGTTTGAGGCTGGCCTAGTCCATATAGTGAGTTCCAGGACAGCCAGGGCTGTGAAAAAAGACCTTGTTTTGAAAAACAAAAACAGACAAAACAAAAAACAACAAGGGCTAGTGAGAAAGGTAGACACCCCTGCTGCCAAGCCTTACAACCCTAGTTCAGTTCCTGCAACACTCGTGGTGTTGATAAAATATCTACTGTGGAAAACTGTGACCTCTGTGTGACCACTGTGGCACACTCCACCATCACCACCCACCACTCACCAAATAAACTAAACAAATGAAATGAAAGGCTGGACCAGAAAGACAGGTTGAAGGCACCTGCCTTACTACCCTAACAGCCGGAGTCCCATCCCAACCCCACATAAAGAGGGCAAGCAGGAGCTAAAGCGACGGCTCAGGGGGTGGAGCACTTGTCCTTGCAGAGGCCTGAAGTGAGGTTCCCAGCTGGACAGCCTACAGTTGACTGTAACTTCAGCTCCAGAGGACTCAGTGCCCCCGTCAGTCTCTTTGGCATCTTCAAGCATGTACACACACACACACACACACACACACACACACACACAAATATTGTTTTATGGTGGAAAGAAGTCCAAGTTCACAAAATTGTCTTCTGACTGCACACTTCCACAAATACATCATACACATACACAACCATCATTTTAAAAGAAAGGGTTTTCTGTATTGTTGTGTTTTGTATATTTGGTTTTTTGTTTGAGGAAGGGTCTCCCTGTGGTCCTGGCTGGGTATCCTGGAACTCAATATTTAGACCAGGTTGCCCTCAAACGCCCAACAATCCTCCAGCCTCTGCCTCCCCTAGTGCTGGAATTAAAGGTGTGCGCCACCACTCCTTAAAGAATTTTTTTTTCTTGGGCTGGAGAGATGGCTCAGAGGTTAAGAGCACTGACTGCTCTTCCACAGGTCCTGAGTTCAATTCTCAGCAACCACATGGTGGCTCACAACCATCTATAGTGAGATCTAGTGCCCTCTTCTGGCCTGCAGGTGTACATGTAGACAGAGCATCGTACACATAATAATAAACAAACAGTGCTCGCTTCGGCAGCACATATACTAAAATTGGAACGATACAGAGATTAGCATGGCCCCTGCGCAAGGATGACGCGCAAATTCGTGAAGCGTTCCATATTTTTCAAGTAGAACATTATGATAGGCAGATTTGGGCCCAGAGGTCCCGCTCAAACTAAGGCACCAGCCAAGGACAATACAGGCAGTAAACCTTAAACCTCTACCCAGATCTAGCCAATGGACAGAACATTCTCCACAGTAGAGTGGAGAGTGGGATATTACTTTCTCACATACTCTGGTGCCTCACCTTTGACCATGTCCCCTGGAGGGGGAGACCTGGTGGCACTCAGAGGAAGGACAGCAGGTTACCAAGAAGAGACTTGATACCCTATGAACATATTCAGGGGGAGGTAATCCCCCTCAGGAACAGTCATACGGGAGGGGAATAAGGGGAAAATGGGAGGGAGGGAAGAATGGGAGGATACAAGGGATGGGATAACCATTGAGATGTAACAAGAATAAATTAATAAAGGAAAAAATTTAAAATTAAAAAAATAACAATAATAAACAAACAAAAAAACCCAAGAATTTTTTCTTAGGGGGTTGGAGAGATGACTCAGCGGTTAAAAGCACTGACTGCTCTTCTAGAGGACCCAGGTTCAATCCCCAGCACTCAAATGACAGCTGGTAACTGTCTGTAACTCCAAGATCTGACACCTTCATACAAACATACATGCAGGCAAAACACCAATTCACATAAAATAAAAATAAATACATTTTTAAAATATTTTATTTATCTATTTATTTATTTATTTATTTATTTATTTATTTTGAGAAAGGAGAGACAATCCCTTCTCTAAGAAGCATTGCTTCTCAGAAGCCTCTACAGCAAATTAGCACTATGATGGACCATGGCCACCAGGTGGCACCAAAAACTAAGGAGCAAATAAGAACCAACAGACCTGATAGCCCAATGGAAGTCAGTGCACTACGCTGGGCTCCAGGAGTTGGAAGGCACAATGCATGCTACTTTGGGGAAGGGGAGGGTATCCACCGCTCTCCAGGCGCTGAAGTAGAGGTTGGACCCAGGCTAGACTCTGTACCCCAGTCTCTTCCATCTCTATCCAATGCTCACAGGCAACCCAAACTTCCTCTACCTCAGAAACTTCCTTTATATCAGGATCAGTTTGAGACTAAGGATGCTGGGAAAAGGGAAGACACCTTCGCTTTCGTCAACCTCTGTTTCCGGTAGTGAGGGGTGAGTCTATTTCTGGGTTAGCTACTGGTACTCACACACATGAACCTTCCAGAACAGGGCACAGCATCAATTTTGTGAAGCCCAGGAAGAAGCAATCCTCACACGATTCACCTGGAAGAGCAGGGAAATGTGTTTTTCTTCTGTTTTTTTGTTTTGTTTTGTTGTTGTCATTTTGTTTTGGTTGCTTGGTTTTTGGTTTGGTTGGTTTTTCAATACAGGGCTGTCCTAAACTTACTTTGTAGACCAGGCTGGCCTCGAACGCAGAGATTCTCCTGCCTCTGCCCCTCAAGTTCTGGGATTAAAGGCATGTACCACAAGTGGTGAATCTTATAAATTTGATGCTCTAATAAAAGTACATAGATAGAATTTATGCACATGGTTTTGCCCAAAGATGTTCATTATAAATTGCTGTTCTCTGACTGACCTTCCCAGCCTCCAGCCTCATAGGCACAGGGAGCTCTGTTAGCCTATTTTCTGTCCTTTATTTGTACCATAAAAGTCAAAGACAAACCTAGCTATCCATTCCTGGTGGTGGGCGAGGCCAAGAAGATGTTTAGGGAGTACAACCAGTCCTGGGAGGGGTGAGCCTCACAGTAGTGGGCTAACAGCTCATGCCCTAGAGGCAGAGGGAGTGGGGACACTTAAAGCCACTAGAAATCCTTGCTTATCTCCACCTGCCGAGTACTTGAGAGGACACAGGCTGGATACTTGCTGTCCTGGTTGGTATTTTCATCACTTCACAAGCTGAAGTCATTGGGAAGAGGGAACCTTGACTGAGAAAATGCAATCATAGTAAGATTGGCCTGCAGGTAAACCCATGAGGCAGTTTCTTGATTAATGATTGGTGTGGAAGGGCCCAACACACTGTGGACAGTGCCAACCCTGGGCAGATGATGCAGGATTGTATACTTAAGCAGGCTGAGATAGCCATGGAGGGCAAGCCCATGAGCAGGGTTCCTCCATAGCCTCTGTTTTGCTCCTGTCCTTCTTCCAGCTTCCTGCTTTGAGTTCCTGCCTTGGCTTCCTCAAAAGATGGACTTTAGGGCTGGAGAGATGGCTCAGTGGTTAAAAGCACTGCCTGCTCTTCCAAAGGTCCTGAGTTCAATTCCCAGACAGCCACGTGGTGGCTCACAACCATCTATAATGTGATCTGATGCCCTCTGCTGGCCTGCAGGGGTACATGCAGACAGAACATTGTCTACATAATAAATAAGTAAATAAATATTTTTTTAAAAGACGGACTATAATCCACAAGGCATATAAACCCTTTCCTCCCCAACTTGTTTTTGATCACAGCAATAGAAACCGTTTTTATGGCTCTAACTATGGCAAAGCCCCTTGACCTAAACACTCACTAGGTCCTGCCCCCCACCATTGTTGTGCTAGATTAAATTTTAAACACATAAAGTGTGGTTATTAGAGCTAAGAATGCAGTTTAGTTGGTAAAGCATGTTAGATACTTGCCTAACATACAGAAAGTCCTGGGTTCAATCCCCAGTACCACATAAACATGCCATATGACACATGTTTGTAACCCCAGCCCCAGGAGGGTTAGATGTTCAAGCCCAGCCTCAGCTAAAGGGAAAGGTCAAGGCCAACCTGTGATGCATGAGACCCTGTCTAACATACACACATGAGTTCATCCCCAAAATAAAATAAAATGAAATAAATAAATAATAGGGGCTAGTGAAGTGGTTCAGTGTATAAGAAATATCAAATATGAGTCATTTCTATTAAATACAATAAAACTTGTGTTTGGAGCTCGGTGTGGTGGCGCACGCCTTTAATCCCAGCACTCGGGAGGCAGAGGCAGGTGGATCACTGTGATTTCGAGGCCAGCCTGGTCTACAAAGCAAGTCTAGGACAGCTAAGGCTACACAGAGAAACCTTGTCTCGAAAAACCAAACCAAAACAAACAAAACAAAACAAAAAACAAAACCTTGTGTTTAGAATAAGGAAGTCAGAACATTTTATCTCCTCCACTTTGTAAGACTTTTAAGCAGATGTTTTATCCATGCCCTCCCACCTCCAGTCAAACCTTTGTTAATGCAGAGGGCCCTATTGTGCTTCAGGAACATGAAGACCTGGAGAAGTGACTCTTTTCCTCTAGGAGCCAAGACTCTTGTTGTTGTTGTTTGTTTGTTTGTTTGTTTTTTGAGACAGGGTTGCTCTGTGTATGTAGCTTTGTCCGTCCTGGAACTCTTCTTCATTAGACTAGGCTGGCATTGAACTCACAGAGATCCACCTGCTTCTGCCTCTGGTATTAAAAGTGTGTGCCACCACCTGGCCCGAGCACACCCTCTTGACCAAGAGTAAAGTTTGCCTTGTCCAGACACTTCAGCAGGAGTGGCAGTCTCTTTCTTTGTAACCCTGAGCTTATTTCCCCACCAAGTCTGATGACCCACAAGGTAGAGAACTGACTCTTGCAAGGTGTCCTCTGACCTGGGCACACAAGCACATGCTTGACTGTGCACACACACACACACACACACACACACACACACACACTAAATAACAAATGTAGTAAGTAGTGTTGGGGATGGTCTGATGTATTTTGATGCTAATTACTGCTTGCTGTCTGTGTGAACCTTTTGTTTAATAAAAAGCCATCCCACCTGGGCAGGGCAAAGGAGATAGGTGGGGCTTAGAGAAAGAGAGGAATCCTGGGAAAAAGAAAAGAGAGACCACCAGGAGGAGAGAGGAGAGAGACCTGAAGGGAAGAGAGGAGGCTGCCACGGGTTAGATGGAGGAGAAGCACATGGCCGGCGTGGATGGAGAGTCCAGCCCAGATGAAGAACTTGAGCAAGAATATGGGATTATGGATGGAAGGCAGCTTGATAGAGGTTATTGGAAACAGATGGCATGGCATAGAGACTGGGAGCCCATGCCTGAGGCCCTACTATGGAAAGTAGTTTAGAAGACTGATAACTGCCCTGCCCCAGGTTAACTAAGGCTATTTTAAAATATAACAGTGTGAGTGTCTTGATTGATTACTAGCTAGGCCTACAGGTAATACATGTAATTTGTAAAACAATGAAGTAGAGATAAATTGGTGTTGGAGGTCTCAGAAACCTGAGAGAAATGGCTAAATGCGGGTCAGGGTCAGGGTCAGGGTCAGGATTAAGGTTAGGGTTAGTCAGGGTCAGGGTCAGTTTTGCCAAGGCGAAGTAATCAGAAAGTATCACCCATGGTGAGCTGAGGTATTGGACATCAATCATTAGTCAGGAAAATAGACCACAGTCTTTTCCAGAGGCCAATCTGGTGGTGGCATTTTCTCCATAGAAGGTTCCTCTTCCCAAATGAGACTTGGTTATGTCATATTGACACAAACATAGCTAGGGCAAAGCCTTCATCTTATAGTGTTCCCACTGAAGTTAAGGAATAAATAGAATAAAGAATAAATAGAAGCCGGACATAGTGCCGCACGCCTTTAATCCCAGCACTTGGGAGGCAGAGGCTGGTGGATCACTGTGAGTTCGAGGCCAGCCTGGTCTACAAAGTGAGTCCAGGACAGCCAAGGCTACACAGAGAGACCCTGTCTCGAAAAACCAAAAAAAAAAAAAAAAAAAAAAAAGAATAAATAGAAACGCATACCTTTAGTCCCAGCACCTCGGGAGGCAGAGGCAGGAGGATCATTGTGAGTTGAAGGCCAGCCTGGCCTACAAAGCAAGGCCAGCACCCAAAATGGATATTCTGAAAGTCAGCCAATGTAACGTCATGCGAGGCCCTAAAAGAGAAGCTTGACTTGGGAGAAGAATTAAACATGTGCAGTGTATGGCATACGTCTTAAGGACAGGAAAGCTGTAGTATCACGAGTCATTTCCTTTACTATCAATTCTTAGACGCCTTTTGGGGGTCTAATAAAATACAACCATCAAGGCAACTTTAAAGACAGTTTATTGTTGCTCACAGTTCCACTGGGATAATAGTCCCTCAGAGCAAGGACAAATGGATGAGAAGATGATTAAAATGCTGGGGGAATTGGATCTTCAACTGTGGACACAAAGCAGAGCAAGGCACTGGAAGTCAAGCATGCCTATGAAATCTCTGAGCATGTCTTCAGTGCCATCCTTCCTTCAGCAAGGCTGAACCACCTAAGCTGGAGACCAAGTATATAGAGATGAAACATCTGAACATCTGAAGGATTGATCACAAAGCATCAATTTATATACTATTTTGAGCTTAAATGCTGTATATATTAGATCTTATTTGTTGCGATCTCACTCAACCCTTTTAATATAATCCTTGAAAAATCCAGGCATAATAATATCAAAATTATTAATAAAATACTCTTTAAAATACAAACGTGTCCTGCAGAATGCTTGCCAAACCAAGAATCTTGTACTTGTACCTAACCCTAACCCTAACCCTAACCCTCTGCCTCCCAAGTTCTGGGATTAAAGGCATCTGCCACCACACCTGGCCTAATTGCCTACCTATAAAAATGTATATAAGTACAAATAATTGACTTCAGTACAAAACCAAAAATTAGGAAAAATACAAACAAACACAAACCTACTAGAAAGAAATGACTTCAGTACACAGTTCAAAACTTAGGCTTACTTGTTCCAAGTCTAAAACCCAACCATTCTCCTCTTTGAGGATCTAGGGTTCTAGCTTTTACTTTATAGAGATGTGTTCCCTCTATTCCTGTTACCTGTGGAACTTTGATCATGGAGTCATGTTGGATTTCATGAAAGAATTCTTCTGCATTTTACATTTCAGCTTTGATTGTTATTTTTTGCTATCTAGTGGGTTTCAGTTTGACTTGTTTGTTTTTCCTTTTTTCCTATTTTCTTTCTTTCTTTTTTTTTTATTTTTTTCAGTTTTTGAGGCAGGGTTCCTCTGTGTAGCCTTGACTGTCCTGGACTCACTTTGTAGACCAGGCTGGCCTCGAACTCACCGAGATCCACCTGCCTCTGCCTCTCCAGTGCTGGGATTAAAGGCTTGTGGCAGCACTGCCTTGCATCCTGCCTGAGTACCCACCCTCTTGCTGCCCCCAGCCTGGAGCAAGCTGCTGGGCTTTCGGTCTTGGCTCTATTGTCCACTGTGTCCCCTCCTCCTTGTCTCATGTTGACACTGCTTCCTTCCAGTTTTTACTGTCTAAAAATCTGTTTGGCTTCAAAATCTCCAGAAATGTCCACATATACTATAGACATCACTGTCAGGAGACAACCCATGGCTGCAGTCTCCCCCCTCAGGGTCATCCCAGGCAATAACAGGCAGAGAAGTTTGTCATTAGGGGAGTGTGACTGCATGCAATTCACAGGCCAAAGGTTTTTTTGCACTGGGCTTAGAATCTTACCTTTCTGCAGTTTGTCATGGATCAGAAGATATAGCCAGAAGGGCTATAAATATTAATAAAACCTCCTTTACTGTGTTTTCTTTGTGAGAATATAAAGGGAAAAATTAGCATCCACCTACAAATAACATACCTTTTACAGCTGTAATTGGTATTAAAGGGAGGATTTAGATGCCTCGTAGAAAAGTATTATAAAATAACAGTAAAGATCATTGTTGTTTCTACTTTGAGTAGAAATGGAGAAATTAAACAGTAGTTCAGAGCCCAGAGATTCTTGGGTGAAGGCTGAGAGTTAGGTCTTTAGGCCTGTGGAGCTGAAATGGTGGGCTTTGGTTTCTAAATAATGAATAAAACAATTTCCTCCTGAGAATATAAACAGTTGGCATCACTGTGGATTGTGGGGTGAAAGGCTGTGACATCTACGAGTCCAAATTCCTAAATATGCAGACCCACTCATGAAAAGTGCAGCTGTGAAAAGGGGGCACTTTGTAGAGCATGCACACCTGGCATCACACCTGTGCTGCACCTGGAAATAGTCATGTTCCAGTTCCAAGTTCACAGAGGGCCCCGCACACCCCTGTGAGCCTTCATTTTATGACTCCACAACCCTTCTTCCCTCTTCAGCACCTTTCTGCTTCGTGGCAAAGCTCTCCATTCATGCTAAAATAAGCCTCCTTACAGTGTTTTCTCTCCATTCCACAAAGTTCACACCTGTCTGCCCAGCTGTGTCTCTGTATGTGCCTCTCTCCATATACATAAGAGCAAAGGCTTTAGCAGCACTAACCTATTTATGTTAACCTGACTCTCCCAGAAACTAAGCCACTACCCCTCCCTCACTGTTCATTTATGTGTTCAGTATTCATTCAGCAAACATTTGTTGACCATCGGGCACAGTGCTTGGTGCTTGGCCTGGTAATGGAGCAGTTACAGGACAGAAAATGTCCTATCTACCTAGAGCTAACATTCCAATGGGGGTTATTTGAAATAGAAATATATAGGAATTAAAGAGAATAAAATACAGGAGGTAACTGAACTTTATTAGTGTTCTCCTTGTACTATAATTTGTAGAGAAAATCCAGAATATTTAATTATAATAAGTAACAGAGCTAGGGTTACAGTTAGTGCTAGATAGAGTACTTGCCTGGCAATCACAAGCCCTTGGTTCAATTCTCATTGCCAGAAAGGAAAAAGGAGAGAAGAGGGAGAACAGAGAAGATGAAAGAAAGTCCTGTGTCCGAGGACAGTGCAAGAGGGAACTCCAGGTCCCTCTTTGTGCCTTTGCTGGCTCAGATCACAAGTGTGGAGTCTTGTTTTCACACTGAAACACAAAACCTGGGGCTCCGGCGTTGCCTGGAGTTTTGCTTGAGAGCAGCAGGGCACTTTCCAACAGCATCGAGCCTGGACTTCTGGGTGATGGATGGAGTCGCTTGTCATTTCTTTCTGAACATCTCAGCGGTCCCTAGCTAAAGAGTAGGGACCTCTGCAGTTTAAGTTCTTGGGGAGCACATGAGGTTTCCACTTCCCTCCTTCTCCATGTGGAGGGAAGACAGAGGCAGAAGAATGCATTATCCACATTACCCAATGTTTCTTTCTGCTGGCAAGGGACGTGCATACATGTTGGGATGAGAGTCAGATGCTTCCAGCCTTTTCCCCCAAGGTCAAAGCAGACACATGGCCGGTAGGAACAGACAAATATCACAGTGCTAGGTAGCAGCAAGACTGCTTTTCTTAGAGGTGGCTGTCCTAGACTGCCTGTCAGACAGCATGGAGCCCTGTATTACAAGCCTCACCTGATAGGCCAGCTCTTGATAGCCACACTTCCTAGTCCACTGCTCAGACCCACTTACGCTGCCTCAAAGCAAACAGCCTTGTCCCTCACTTCTCTTCCAGACCATCGTTTCATGGAGTAGAGGAAGAGGAAGCATTCGTGTTCTGATGTACGTACCTTCTTTTTCCACTATGCCGGTGCGTATGGCGCCACCCCTATCCCACCCCTACCCCATTCCCCACGGAAGCTCCTAAGTTCGTTATGGACCTGAGTGCTGAAAGCCGTGTCATCGTGTGTGAATCACCCCAGCATGGCCAGGCCAGGTTGCAGAGCCAGCACAGGAGAGCCTGTCAGCACACACATAGACGTGACTCCCATCTGGACTGACCTATGCTGGACTCTTCTCAGCCTCATTTTTTTTCACTTGGTTTTTCTCTCATGGGTTGTCCTGGCACTGGAATCTGCTCTCGTGCCAGTGCTTCTCGGGGTTGGAAGCTGCCTTTCCATGCAGCTGCCACGCTGACAGCACACAGGGTTTCCTGGCCCAGGGTTGCCAGAAGCCCTGCAGAAAGACCGTGATCACGTCATATGAGTTCTTGGATAAAGCAGGTTACCTCTGTGCTTTTTGGGTCTTAACATAACAAGCACATATTGAGAGGGAAAGCAATCGGAACTATTTTTGTTTTGTATGTACTTTAAGTCATTTTTAGACCTTTACAACCTGCATTTATATACCTTAAATCACATTCTCAGAACTATCATACAAAAATTTTTATTAAACATTTAAAATGCCATATTCAGAGAACTCTGAGGAGTCTGAGGGTCAACTGTAGGCTTCACCTTTTCCAAACCGACTTTATTTGAGGTTCTTTTTTTTTCTTTAAGATTTATTTATTTATTATGAATACAGTGCTCTGCTTGCTTGTACACATGCAGGCCAGAAAAGAGCATCAGATCACATTATAGATGGTTGGGAGCCACCATGTGGTTGCTGGGAATTGAACTCAGGACCTCTGGAGGAACAGACTGTGCCCTTAACCTCTGAGCCATCTCTCCAGCCCTATTTGAGGTTCTTAAAATGATTATAACTCCCTTCCAAGCCACTTACCCTAGATAGGAGAGAAAGGTCAATTATGGGAACAGAAGTAGACTTTGTTGAATTCAGTTCCTGGAAGTGATACCCAAACCCAAAAAGCCCCAGCCTCCTGTTTTGGGTTCATATATGTATCTCCTCTTAGAGTCTGTATTAGGCTGTTTTTTAGCTGTCAAAAATCAAGGCCACCTCCACCATGAAGTGGTTCGACTTCCAAGTGGATAAACATTATCTGCTCTCTCACAAGTCTGTTTCCCATCCCACACTTGGGATCAAAACAAAAACATGTTTTCATCCGCTATGGTCAATGCTTAAGTTATTACGTATACTTGATTTCAAGTAAACTTTGTTTTTAGTCACTTGCTTTCAGCTTAATCTGGAAATCACACACAAAAGACTAAAGTTTGTCCTTCAAAACTAATTACATTTGCATTTAGCATAATTACAAGCATAGGTTTGAGCATGCTAAAGAATTTGATCATTTATAAAGGTGACATTAACTTGAATGTCCTAATTACCTTTAATAGCTGATAATAAGTTATTGACTTTTTTCTCTCTTTTTTTTCTTTTTTTTCTTTTATTTGTTTGGTTTTTCGAGAGTGTTTCTCTGTGTAGCCTTGGCTGTCCTGGACTCACTTTGTAGACCAGGCTGGCCTTGAACTCACAGCGATCGCCTGCCTCTGCCTCATGAGTGATGGGATTAAAGGCGTGGGCCACCACGCCCGGCAAGTTATTGACTTTAATAAGATTAGTATTTGATAGTTTTATCCACGTTAAGCTTTAGCCTGAAAACTACAAGGTTTAGACTGAAGATCTCTTAGTACCAAAATGAAACTTTAAATCATAAATGTAGCCTACAGAGAAACTGGTAATTTTATAACACCATAAATATAGTCCACAAAAAAGATTGGAAACTTTGTTTTGTTTTTTATTCTTGTGTAGTATTAGAGAACATTAGAATGTCATGTAATCTCTAAGTCAGTAATTGTTAATTTGTGTAAATGTTAGGACTTTATTAATCTTATATATTAAATATGTTTTATTTATTACACTTGTTGGTAATAAAAGTTTTAGGATAAAAATCCATCCTAATCCAAAATGTCTTGGAGACCTGCTGTTATCTCCTTAGTTTAAAAAAAGAGATAACAAGAATTGATTTTTGTTTTGTTTTATTATTTTTGGTTTTTTGAGACAGGGTTTCTCTGTGTAGCCTTGGCTGTCCTGGACTCCCTTTATAGACTAGGCTGGCCTAGAACTCTCAGCTATCCGCCTGCCTCTTCCTTAGGAGTGCTGGGATTAAAGGTGTGTGTCACCATGACTGGCAACAAGAGTTGATTTGAAGTTACATATAAGTATACAATAACAAATTAAGATTACCTATGTATAGATTTTTAACTAATAACCTTTTTGTTACAAGTTTTCAGAACAAGTGTTTTCATTTGGAATTGTATCTTTGCCCCCAACCCTCTCTACATGGCCTTGCATATTCTGAGAAAGAAACTTTACATTTTATCAGGAAATTTGAATATCCTTGACTTTGAATGAGGGAAAATTTTTGTAAGTAAGTAATGTAATAGAAGTTAAAGAGCTAGACACCTTTGATTATACTTAGCCACCTTAATTTTTACATAAATCTTTTTAGTATAAAAAATTGTGAAAATAACCTGAGATGTAACAGTAACAAATAAATTTACCATTTGTGTAAAATTGTTTTTTGAAAGGGGTGTTAGATAATATCTGGTGCCCTTACACAATATGTACAAAGGCTTTCCCTTTATATATTTTGATATTATCCCTTATTTATTTATTTGTTTATTTTTCGAGACAGGGTTTCTCTATGTTATCTTGGCCATCCTGGACTTGTAGACCACGCCTGCCTTGAACTCACAGCGATCCACCTGTCTCTGCCTCTGAGTGCTGGGATTAAAGGCGTGTGCCACCACTGCCTGGCAGTTTTCTTATCCTACATTGTCCTCAGTTCCTTTGTTCATTTCCTTGCATTTCCATACCCACCAACCATTTTCCTTGCGCTTATCTTCATGACATTGTGTTTTGAATGTTGGATATTATTTAAATTGCTCTTTTTAGGGGATACAGCTATGGTTGTGATTGGCATTTAGTACTTTTTTTTTAGTACTTTTAAAATTTTTTTTGTAGATAATTTGTTTTGTGAATGAGACTGAAAGAAGTTGGAATTAGGGTGTTGGATGTCTTTTGCCCTGCATTTTTTAGCCTAGGAGGCTTGTATTCCAAGCTAACAAGTTAGGCTGCCTATCTTTTATATGAAGGGTTCAGAATTCACTATAGGGCTCAGATATTGGGGTGCAGCATCTTACTAGACCCAGTTCTGGTCTAGGCTGGCAGCAAGAATGCTGGGAGGGCAGCCTGACAGTTGGAGCTGTGAAGGAGAGATAAACCTGTTTTTTTATGATCCCAAGTGTGGGATCAGAACGGTCTTGTGAGAGAACAGGTGAGGTTAATCCACTAGAAGACTGACCACCTAGTGCAGGAGCTTGAGTGTTGCCAGCTGAAAAGATCCCGTGAACAGACTCTGGGAGGAGATATATAAAGGAGCCCAGAACTGGAGGCGGGGCCTTGGGAGACTTGGGATAGTTTTTGCTGTTCAAAGCTCCACTTTGAGACATTCTCAGAGAGATCCGCTCTTACTCCAGGTTCAAGCAGAAGAAATCCTGCTGATTATGCCGGAGAATCATTCCTCAGAACCGATATCCTTACAGTATTGTTATTGTGTTCTTTAATCCTCTTTTCCTATTGTTTTGGTTAGTCGGGTATATAGGTTCAGTTAATAAGTTGTAATAAAATATATTGGTTAAGAGAGCTGAGCCTACAGAGCTATGTGGTCTGTAACTTGAGAAAAAGTGGGAGGGACCAGTCTCTGCAGGGCAGGAACACTAAAAACCAGCAGAGTGACAAGGAAGAGAAAAAATCTGGGTGGCTCTTGAAAAGGTTTAGAGGAACCATGTGACTGGAACTGAGGGATAGTGGGTGGGTCTTTATGAACATGCACCATTTCCTTCTGTGGATGGGCAGCATATGGGGGCAGGTTGTTTACAGAAACCCAACAACTCTCCTCAGATGCAGTTTCCTTGCTGCCAGCCTGGGAGAGAACCACAGCCCTGCAGCCCTGGACCCTCCCAGGTCAGAGGTGCTGCGGGATGGGAAAGGGAGGGAGAGGAGCAGCGTGATTTCCTTGCTGCAGTTTTTGTTTTGTTTTGTTTTTTCGAGACAGGGTCTTTCTGTGTATCCTTGGCTGTCCTAGCCTCGCTTTGTAGACCAGGCTGGCCTTGAACTCACAGTGATCCGCCTGCCTCTGCCTCCTGCTCTTAAGGATGCCACTATCACAATTCTGTTGAGGATATCTTACCATTGTCGGGTAGGGGGTTTATTGTGATTTTTTTTTTCTTTTATGGTTGCCAGAATAATTTTCATAAAATCATCTCATGGAGTATTTGCAGTATGTGTATTTAGACACGGGGTTCACTGCTACAGAAGTTACAAATCTCCTCGAATTCAGATTCACCCATGCTTTCTTAACCCCCCTGTTCCTCTATTTGCCTCTTCAAGAGTGTGTCCTTTGTCTTGGTGAATAGGCATCCACAGAAAGCTTTGTACATGTTGGTCATATGTGGAACCAGTGCAGATTTGATTGAATTAGAAAGAACTGGGCTGCCTGCCTGTTTTGCTGTTTCATGTCCTGTTTCTAGCAGCTTCCATGTCTGTGTTTATGTTGGTTAGCTAGTCATTTTTACTGCTCTGAGGACATGCCCCTCCCTTCCTCAAGACTTGTCCTCCTGTGTGCAATCACCTCTTGAGGAATTTCACCTGGGAGGAGGATTCCTGTTTTGCTGCCTATAAGAAGGCTCTTTGGAACTCTGGAGGAGAAAAATAAACCGCTGTCACGGCTGCTGCTGCGGCTGCTGCTCTCTTAGCACGAAGGACCCGCTGTGTTTGTGTGTGTGTGTATGTGTGTGTGTGTGTGTGTGTGTGTGTGTGTGTGTGCGCGTGTGTGTGTGTATGTGTGCATGCATGAGTTAAATCCACAGTCCCTCGCCCTTGACTCGGTACCGAGGTAGTGCCGGCGCCACAATAGAGCACCATAGTTATGGTTGGAAACCTTAGCATCTTGGATGTGAGCACAGCAATCAGAAATGTGTCTTCAATGCTTAGTTATTAATGGTATACCTTGGGTCTGATGAAAACTTAAGATCTGACTGCTCCAGGGTATGGTTGAGGTTTATTCTATGCTGTATTCATCCTGAGATTCCTGGGAGAAAAACCAATATCACCACGTGAGCAGGTACTATTATAAATAGTAAATACTGACCAAGAAATGAACTTTGGTCAAGAGCTACTGGGGCTTATGAATACAAACCTATATGCCACCATACTTTCCCATGTGGCTTTCTTATTTTTATGATACTTTCTCTTTCCTTCATGATTATCCTTTTGGCAGGTGTTAGCATCTTTCAGTTTTGTTCCATGAAAGTGCTTTGCACCTCTTTCCCATGGGCAGGTCTCCTACTGCTCAGCCAGATCTGCTCACCTGTGAATGACAACTAAGAGCCCTAGATAGTGAAGACAGAGTTGTTTGTAGCAAAGTCTCCAGGTATGTTGGACAGATTGAGCATGGTGTCGAGTGGCTCTGAAGTGACAATAGGAACAGGACATGAAATTGATTTTGCAAGATTCTGTTTCATTAATGATTCTGGAAAATTTCACTGAGAATAATGTTAGAGGTGGTAAAATGGATTTCCCATTATAGGCAATTCATTAAGCATTCAGCAGTCCCTGTATTTGATTAGTTTTGAGTCTCTGAAATAACTGTTGTCTATTGAAAACAAAGTCTCTGACCCAGACTGAAAGCAGCACCTGGCCTTGGGTGTGAACTGAGCCATTTGTGTGTATAGCAAATGTCATGGTGGATTCCTTTTTAGGGCCTATGACCTTCCTTGTCATTTGCTTTGGTCAGGTTCCAAGTGTAATCTGTGTATTTTCCCCCCTGTGCAATTACCTTCATATTGAACCATAAAATATTTTGTTACTACAAATAGTCTTGCCAGTATGGCTCCAGTGGGCATGTCTGACAGATAGGGATTGTAGCACACAGGATCCAAATTGGGATGTGACCACTGATGACTCTGCCCTCCTCCTCAGTCTGCATAGCTATTTTTGACATTGTTAATGGTATTACTATGTAGTCCAAGATATCTGAAGACAGTGTGAGTGGTTTGAGATTCTTCTTCTTCTTCTTCTTCTTCTTCTTCTTCTTCTTCTTCTTCTTCTTTATTTTTATTTTTATTTTTTTCAAGACAGGATTTCTCTGTGTAATCTTCTCTGTCCTGGACTAGCTTAGTAGACCAGGCTGGCCTCGAACTCACAGAGATCCGCCTGCCTCTGCCTCCTGAGTGCTGGGATTAAAGGCGTGCGCCACCACTGTTGGACTGAGTTGTTGTTGTTGTTGTTGTTTTCCTTTAATGAGATCCATTTGCTTTCTGACTCTATTGTCCCCTTAAATTTTTCTCTGTTAGAGAACCGTGTACTCACTGATGCACTGTGTTGAGTTAGTCCTGGTTAGAGTGGAATTATTCCAGTTGTCCTTTTTTACACTGTTGGCTTTAGCTTTGTGTCTGTCTGTATTCTTCTGAGGTGTGTTCCTTCTGTCCTCATATCTTGAGAGGTTTTATACTGAGAAAATGTCATATTTTAGCATGGGGCTTTAATGCATCTATTGACATAGCCATTTTTATTCACTGAGTCTACATATTTTGTGTCTTACATAGATTTGTTTGTAGGTGTTGAAACAGCCCTGTATTCTTAATATGAACTCAATTTTTCCATTTCTGTGTTATTTAGAGATGATCTCTGTGTCTGTATAGATCCTAGCAACCGCTCTGATTCTTTTTTATTTTTTGCATATATTTGTTTGGGCTCACCTGCTTTGTCCTTTGAGGTAAAGCCAGCTTTGCATGAGGACTTTCTATTGTTCCTTTTTTTGTGTTTTATGCAGTGCTCTCCTTTTGGCATTAGTATAAGGTTTGTCGATGGAAAGGAGAATTCTGTGTTAATCTGTCCAGTCCTCAGACACTGTTGGCAGAAAGTCTTATTGCCTCAGTCTCAGCAGCTGCTTGCTGTGTGTTGTAGCTGTATCATGTAAGAGGATGATTTAGTCACTTGTTTCTAGGAACTCATCATGTCTTCTTCAGTTGTGGTTTATGTATGGATGACTTTCCACAGCACTGCACGAGGTAACACTGAAGTCCTTGTCAAATCTTGCAGCATCCCCCTGTTAGCTCTACTTCTAATACATATAAATTCACTTTTCCAGTTTGAATTAGCTGAACGATGCTTTGCTAGTATTTTAGTCCCTGCACTGAAACAGTTCTGTTATGTTGAATCACTGTACTGTCTTTGAGTATCTAGTTCATTAATCTCTGCATAGCCTTACTATTTTCTTTCTACATACTATTTCAGATTGTTTTCATGCTTGTAAAGCCCTCAGGCACATAACTCTGGGCAAATATCTTTCATAACCTGAGCCTCTTGCTGCCAAACTTCTTGACTTCTCTTTGTCACTTCTGTGTGATTGTCTTTGCTGAGCTGTCACTCCTCTTATGGTCTAAGAAAGCATCCTTGGTGCTCCATCATTTCTGACTCACTGCTCATTGACTTAAGAGTCCACAGTAGCTACTTAAGGAACCATTAAAGGGAGGAGATGTGACTCAGCAGTCAAGGGCAGTGGTTGTTCTTTCAGTTTCCAGGTTCAGTTTCCTGTGTCCGCCTGGGGACTTGACATCTTTCCAGAGCTCAAGTTCCATAGGGTATGTTACTCTCTTGATCTCTTTCAGTTGTCTTATTGCTTTAGGCAGAAATTCAAATAAAATATTGAATAGATGGGAGAATGGACAGCCTTGTGTTGTCCCTGATTTTAGTGGAACTGTTTTGAGTTTCTCCCCATTTAATTTGATGTTGGCTATAGGCTTGCTGCAGATTCCCTTGTTATGTGTTGGAGGTGGGTCTGGTGTATTTTGATGCTAATTACTGCTTGCCAGCTTGTATCTTGCCTAAGAGCCTAACCTGTGTGACCAATAAAAGGCCATCACCCCTGGGCAGTGCAAATGGGATGGGCGTGGCTAAGGTTCCCCGGCTTTGGATAGACTGAGATAATCTTTTGAGAAGGGACCTGGGGAGAGGAGAGGAGGATGAAGGCTGCGCCATGGGTTGGATGAAGGAAAAAGATATGGCCAGCGTGGATGGAGATTTGGTCCAGATGCTGAAAATTAGCAAGTATTTGGGATTATGGGTGGGAGGTAGCTTGATAGAAATTATTAGAAGCAGATGGCGTGAGAAATAGTTTATGGATTTGATATCTGCCCTGCTCAAGGTTAACTAAGGCTATTTTAAAATATACCAGGTGTCTGTGTCTTGACTGATTGCTAGTAGGTTAGAAAATAATGCTGTAATGATAATTATAGGCCTAATACTGATAAATTAACCACAACAGGTATGTCTTTTGTATCCCTAATCTCTCCAAGACTTTTATCATGAATTGATGTTGGATTTTGTCAAAGGCTTGGTAGGTAGCAAATGAAATGATCCTGTGTGTTTTTCTTTTTTTCTGTCAGTTTATTTATATGGTGGGTTACATTTACTGATTTTTGTATGTTGAACCATCCCTGCATCTCTCGGATGAAGCCTACTTGAACATTGTGTGTGATCTTTTTGATCTGTTCTTTGATTGAGTTTGTAAATATTTCATTGAGTAGTTTTGGATCTATGTCCATGATGGACATCGGTCAGCAGTGCTCTTTCTTTGTAGAGTAATTTTGTGCTTTGGGTATCAAGGTAAGTGTGGCTTCATAAAATGAATTGAGTAATAATCCTTCTGTTTCTATTTTGCAGAATAGGTTGAGCAGTATTGGTGTTAAGTCTTTGAAAGTCTGTTTGATTTCTGCATTAAAACCATCCAGCTCTGAATTGTTTTGGTTGGGAGTCCTGTAATGAATTTTTCTGTTTCACTAGGGGTTATAGGTCTACTTAAGTTGTTTACCTGATCTTGACGTAACTTTGGTAAGAGGTAAGAGTTGCCTATCAATTAAATTATCCATTTCTTTTAGATTTTCCAATTTGTTGGAGTATAGGTTTTTAAAGTGTGTCCTTAACTAGTCTCAGGATTTCCTCATTGTCTGCTTGTATGTCCTTTTTGTTTCCTATTTTTAAAATTTGCATATTCTTCTGTGTTTTAGTTAGTTTGGATAAGGGTTAGTTTATTTTGTTTTTTTGCTGTGAATCCACTGTTTCATTGATTCTTTGTTGGTGGTGTTTTGTTTTGTATTTTTTCTGGTCCAACGGAGATTAGTTTATTTAGGGTTGTAGCATCAGCCTGGACTCCTGAACAGAAGCTACACCTTGATCCTGGGAGTTTCTTGCTGGGGCAGTGGGTGCTTGTGTCTGCCATGCCTCAGACTCACACTTCATAGAGCAACACGGGGGAAATCCCCGTGAATTTGGGCCAGGGGAATCCAGCCTCTCGATGCCCTGAGGAGTCGGACTCTTATATATCTGCCTCGGCTTGGCTCGCTTCTCTCCCTTCTTGGTGACAATTGTCTCCTCATAGAACGCGTCAGCCAGATCCCCATCTTTACTATAGAACCTGGAGCTGTGAGGCGTGAATATGAAGGGAGACACCGCTCTGACTTTGTACCAAAGATTGCTCAGCGCCCACTGCCTTTAAGGCCGCCACCCCGGTAGCAGAGGCAAAGGGCCAGAGGCCCGAGCTTTGGAGCTACTGCCGCGGCCCCATGGGCACTTGGCAGACCCCGCGGCCTTTGGGCTCTCACAGTGTGACCATGTCCTGTCCTAGCCTCGACTCGCAGGTGCCGCAACTGTTGCCTGATTCTTTGTTTTCTTCTCTTTGTTATCTATTTACTTGATTTTGAGTGTTATGAATTCCTTTAGCTTTTGTTAGTTTGGGAACCCTCTGTGGAGGAACATTTTTAGTTTTCATAAAGGTTTGCCTCTCATTTCTTGGCAAGTCTGTGCTTTCCAGTTGTAATCATCAATGTTTGGATTTTTGTTACTTAAGTGATTGATGTGGTTAACACATTGATTTGGGGGTTTTCAAACTTTCTCATATATTAATGTCTCTGTGTCCTAATTAGCTTCAGCTCTCAACATTCCAGACCCCACAGTCATGTGAGGGAGCCTCATTTGAGGGCATGCTCTCACCAGAATGTTTGGTTACTGTGTCTGTGAGAGATTGTGTGACTGATGATTGATTTGAGAAGGCTCATCCACTGAGGATATATCCCTAAGCAAATGGGTCTGGGCTAGCCGAACTTGACACGGTGACCTTGCAAGAGAGCAAGCCAGGAAACAATGTTTGTCCATGTTGTTTGTCTTGACTTTCTAGCTTGAGTTTCTATCCTGAGCTCCCAAAATGATGGACTGTCATCTGAGAGAACCATCCCAAACTCCCACTTACTACGGGAGATGCTTTTGATTAGAGGATAGAGCAAGTTAAAACAAAAAATGGTACACAAAAAGTGATTTTGCTGTTGGACAGATCCTGGGAAGTTCTCTTTGGGAGGAATGTGGAAAATATCAGAAATTGAGCTTAATCGGCTGTTCTTGTAGGACCTGGAAGGCCAGAGTGTTTTGAGTAGTGCAGACAGAGGAAGTTAAGGTCATAGGGATTCAGCAGAAAATAGAACCCAGGAAAAATTTAGCTAGAGGACATTTGTGTGATATTTCTGAAAATGCTTCTTATTCTGCTCATGCCCTGAGACAGAATTGAAAATCAGTGGGCTGATTCTTAGATGGAATACTGAATCTTTTGAATGGTTAATACCTGTGACTCACTTAGGACTACATTTAAGAAAAGCAAAATGTGGGCCAGAAGTAAACCCAAAGTCTGCGGTTTGTAGAGAAAAGCAGTACTAGGCAGTTTCAGATGGCAGTCAGATGCTGACACAGAGGCAGGACTTTTCAAGGAGAAAAGAAAGAGGGCTCTTGATCTGGGTTGGAAGCCTAACAAGGTGCCTTAAGGGCAGTGCTTCCTCCTGCTAAGCCTTAAAATAATGGAAAGAGTATGCAAAGTGATTCCTAGCCCCAGGAGGAAACTTCATATAAAACCTGCTGCTGCTGTGGTCCACGCGTGGCAGGGTCCATCCCAACATAGAAGTCAGTCTTGACAGGATCGCCTTATTGTGCTGGTTCTGGAAACAAGAAAGATGCAAAATTCAAAGATTCTTCCTCTGTGGTTTCCGTTCAGCAAATGTCCCAGCTATTTATGTTTGGCAGCTTCATAGTCCCAGTTAGGAGACTGCGAGAGTTCATTGCATTGAAACTGTGAGGATGAAGCCTGAGTTGCATTTTGAGGCCACAAACAAGATGTTGAGACATCTGCATGGAGAGATGCAGATAGGGAGTGGAGGAAGCCAAACTAGCCCTTTGATATAAAGATGTTTCTTGCCTTGGTCTAATCTCCCCTCACTGTGTACACATTCCTATTTACTGGAATGAGAAGGAGTATTCTGTGCCATTGTGTGTTGGAAAGATAGAACTGGTTTAATGATTTTGAAAGATGTGTCAATCAGGAGATTGTCGTAATCATCAGAAGTGACTTTGGACATTTGAACAGTGTAAAGGCTGTTGCTTTGGGCATTTGAACAGTGTAAAGGCTTTTGATTTGGGCATTTGAACAGGGAACATGCGGTTGCACATTATTAGGATCATTACAGTTAGGCTACATGCATTTGCATCACAGGATGACCATAGGCCTATAGTGACCAGGGTGAGAATGCAGTTATTTGAGTCAAAAAGATTAGAGGTTGTCTTTGAACACTTGTCTGGCCTTTGTGGCTTTCTTTGGGGAGTTTATGGATGCTTTTGTAGGAGGATCCTTTCTAGATTCTGTTGGTATATTGTGTACAGTTTACTCTTGTTCATTCAAGTGCTGATTTCTCTACCCCATTATCTAGTTTGCATTGTGATGTTTATTTCAAGTATCACTGGTGTCAAGTTTGTGTTAAGTTGTGTCACCATTTGTTCTCTTTATTGCCAATAAGAGAGACTAGGGTGGGACATCCTGGTCCAGTGAGGGGAGGAGAAAGATCAGGAAGGAAAGGAACGATGCCTGTGGAGAGGACCAGGAAACACCAGGAGAAATGTATTGGACCTAGGAGACGAGTAAAAAGCAAGTATAATGTGGGAAATCTGAATGGAAGGAAGGTATACTAGCTTGGAGGTTTAGGATACGGTAATTATTGCTTAGTGTTATGCTCTCTGCTAATTAAAGAGATCCTAATCTCTCTGTGTGGAATTTGGGTTAAGAAGTAAGCACTGATTATATTAAAGTTATAAATCAACATTAAATATTAATAATCATTCAACAAGATTCCTTATTGGGGATGAAATTTGGTTGTCTATAGACTCAATCCATTTCCT
Source organism: Acomys minous (assembly GCF_964271855.1). NCBI lineage: Eukaryota > Metazoa > Chordata > Mammalia > Rodentia > Muridae > Acomys > Acomys minous. The sequence goes on along the minus strand of NC_140498.1, from coordinate 11,747 downwards.
GTTCTTTGTGTCTACTGTGTTGTGGTTAAAACTGATCAGTCAGCTTCCTTCTCATGCTGTCATGCCTGCATCAGTATCACTAAGTCACATAAGATACAGTAGAAGCAATTGCTACCCAATGCTAAGATAAATTGCTATTCTGGTGTTTTTTATATTTTTAAATTAGTTGTTTTTGTTTCTGGTTTTGAAAACAAAGTTTCTCTGTATAGTCCTAGCTTTCCTGAAAGTAAGTATGTAGACCAGACAGGATCCACCTAACTCTGGCTCCAGAGTGCTGGGATTAGATGTGGGCCAACATGTCTGGCTATTTTTGTTTTTGTTTTTGTGTTTTAATTTATTATTATTATGGATACAGTGTTCTTCCTTCATGTACATCTGCAGGCCAGAAGAGGGCATCATATCACATTATAGATGGTTGTGAGCCACCAAGTGGTTGCTGGGAATTGAACTCAGGACCTCTGGAAGAGCAGGTAGTGCTCTTAGCCTCTGAGCCATCTCTCTAGCTCTCTGGGTTATTTATTTATTTATTTTTAAATAAAGTTAGCGGAAGTTCTTAGAATGTAGGTTTTTGTACAAGGAACCATATGCTGTTGTGCTGATCTTCACCCACATATTGAATTTTGAAATTTGACAGAGAGTGTACTCATGATATTAATACGACCTGAGCCTTCTGAGTCATTGCACTGCAGGTGTGTGACATTCTTCCTGCATGTGTTTGTTATGAATTTTTCCTGTATGCATGAACATGTATATCATGTGTGCCTCCTCTTCACTGCTGTCAGAACTCCTGAACTTGGAATAATGAATAGTTGTGAGCCCCATGTAAATAATGACAATTGACCTCAATTATATTTTTCTTTACTTTTCTTTTTATCTTTCTTCTTTATTTTATTTTATATTTTTATTTTTGGTTATTCAAGACAGCACTTCTTTGTGTAGCCTTGGCTGTCATGAACTCACTTTGTAGACTAGGCTGGCTTCAAACTCATAGTGATCTGCCTGCCTCTGTCTCCCAAGTGCTGGGATTAAAGGCGTATACCACCAATGCCCAGCTTACCTCAATTATTTTCAATACCAGCAAGAGCTTTTAACTGGTGAGCCATCTCTCCTGCCCTATTGTGTTTATTTATATTGCTATTTATATTTATTATATTTATATTGCTATTATTTTATTCTGTTCATTTATAAATGTTTAAACATGCATTCCCTTTTAGTAAGATCTTACTAATATTACAGTGTAACCTGGGGTACCTCAGGGTTATGAAAGATGAATATCGAACAGGAGTGAATGTATATTTCTTTGTAGGAATTTCAGTAAAGACCTGAGTTCTTTCTGTCTTTTTTGTTTGTTTAATTTTTTTTCCAAGAGAGTCAGGATACTAATATGTACTTCTTGCTGTCCTGGAAGTCATGGCATAGAACAGGCTGGCACCTGCCTCTGCCTCCTGAGTGCAGGGATTAAAGGCGTGAGCAAGTACGCCCAGCTTGCCCATCATTTCTGTAGTTAGTAATTGTTCCTACAATTTCTCTTATGTGTGATCTGTCTGCTTCTCTTTCTATGTCTGTTAATTGGCATTTCCCTTGTAAGGCCATTTCCTGTTCAAAGGGCGCAGAAATGACAAGTGCCAAGAGCTATGCAGGATTGGCAAAAGCAAGCCTGTGAGCCTCTGGAGGCAGCCCACTCATTTTTCACAGCTGTATCCCTGGTTTAGGAAAAGCCTAAGTGAATTTGCCTCAAAACTGCTTCCTGTTGCTACACTGTCTTTCCATGCTTCTCTCATGTCAGGCATAATGCATTATGCAGATTTCCTGCATAATCATAGGAAGGTGATTATATAGTTCTTGATAGTGATTTCTGAATAGATTCAAGTAATGTCTAGCCCTCCTACAAATTGTCAAAAAACTGCTAGGAGTTCTCTGAACCACATGAGTTACACTATAAAGAAAAACATGATTGAACCGCATTAATGATCAAAGGAATGCATTCATTCTAGGTTTAGTGCAGGTTGAGTCCTTAGGTGTTTACCACAATAAGAAAGACCATGTGAACATAAAAACAAAGAAAAAATGGTTTTCTATACAAGACAAGACAGACATCTGTTTCTTGATAACAACCTTGACACCAAAAACTCTTGCTTGCAACACATAATGTACATATGAAATAAGAAAAAGATAAATCTTCTGCTTGGAACTCAGTGAGCTTATAGATAAAACTATTTAAACTTTAATGAGCAAAAAATGTCTAGTTAGATATAGTTCTAATGAAATAACTTAAAATCAATAGTCCTACTGTAATTCTTCTGTGTAATGATTGTGTATGGGGGATAAAAATCTAAGACAAGAATAAAAGAGAGAGGGGCTTGCTAGAGCCTGTCCTCATTAACTGTGTGTCTGTATATATGTTCACATGTGAATAGATATGTGTATGCATGTTTAAATGTCTACATGTTGTTATGTGTGTGTGTAAAGTTGGGAAGTCCCTTGTGTGTATGAACGTGTACCTGTCTGCATGTCTCATTGCTTACGTGAGCTGATACAGTGGAAGAGCCACAGCAGGGTGGGCCGGGTTCCCCTGAGGACGGCCTGGATTTGCTGCATTATTCGCATAAGAGACTGCTAAAATCAACGCCAGCACCACAGGAAAGCTTGTGGAAGTCTGCTGGTCAAAGCCCATGTTTATTTTACTTGTATGAATTTATGTGTAAAGTATTTTTTTCCTCCCCCCCCCCTTGTCTAGCTGGCTACAAGAAAACCAGTCCAGAACTATTCCTTGGCCTTTTTCAGGTCTCTAGCCTCCAGCAAGCCACTGTTGACCGCCTAAGTCAGCCACTAAGCTTAAAAGCCATCTAAGGTTTTTCTTTTACAACCTCCTGTAGTTTATAGCAGGAAACTGTCACAGCTACCTCCTGTTAAACAATAGACTCCTTAGCTAAGGAACGGCTTTGACTGCAGAAGAGCCAGAAAAACCAAATAGCTCAATTGATAAAGCATCAGATGGTTCTTTGGAATTCACCAACACTGTGTCCTGTCCAAATACTAACATGTGTGTCAAGGCTGGCCCTTGATGGAGATGAACCTCATTATTCAGTTTCCTTCTAAAATGACTTGGTGGTTACATTAGAACTTTTGTGTCTGGAAATGATTGGAGGAAGCACCAGAGTTATATGACTATGTTGTCAATGGCGAGGCATGTACAGTGATGTCAGTGTCCTGCTTTCTGTGCACACATGTACAGCATACTTTAGGATGCAGTGACCTATGATGATGAGCATGTGAACTTCACTCGGGAAGCGTGGGCTTTGCTGGATCCTTCCCAGAAGAGTCTCTACAAAGATGTGATGCTGGAGACCTACAGGAACCAAGCTGCTGTAGGTAGGACTGAATTAACTTTTGCTTTTTAAAGTCAGAGGACAAGTGTTTCTCTGTTACTGATGTTCTTCTGCAATTTCAAATGAGAATGAGGAAGAATGAGGTGAATAAATCAGGCATGGTTCTGAGAGACTCTGAATATAATAAGTTCATTTTTTCATAGTTTTTAATAATATATATTTTCTGGTACTATGTTTTAGGCTACAATTTGGAAGACCATAATATTGAAGAACGTTGTCAAGGTCTAGAAGACATGGAAGGTAATTTTCATGTGCAAGCTGATACTTGTCCTGCAGAAGAAATTTTAACGTGCCGTGCAAGTTTTAAAGAAAAGCAACAGTTAAAAAAAAAAAAAATGAAAAAACGCCCTGTCTCTGTGGGTCAGGGGGCCACAGTACAGGGCGGGACCCAGGGGAGGGTGGCAGGTTGCAGCGACCTCCTCCTTTCTCTGTGAACGGGCGGTGGGAGGGGTTTTAACCCCGGAAACGGTGGTGGTGGTGGTGGTGGTGGTGGTGGTGGTGGTGGTGGTGGTGGTGGTGGTGGTGTCCCAGGTCTTTGCCTGGCCCTCTAGGCAATTGTAGCTGGGAAGGGGCCAGTTAAGGGTCGGGGGCTTTGGGAGAGGTCGGGGTGGGGAGCTGAGTGAGACTCGTACCCGGGACTGAGTGGGGCCTGGGCAGAAACTGAGCACCCTGCGCCCCAGAAGCCCCTGTTGGCCTGGAGTGGCTGAGTGACTGAGCCCTCCAGAGCAGGACCTTCCCCTGGAAGCACCTTTCAGCAGCCGGTGGGAGAACCTCGCCCTGGCGCTCCCGCCCTCCACTTGCTTTGTCCCGCCCCCACCACCCTCCGTTAGAGGGAGGGGCCGAACGCCCTCGGGAGGCGTGGACCCTGGTGTTCTGAGCGCCCCTCGCTACCTGGCACCCCCCCATCCCCCCCCCCCCCCCCCCCCGCCGCCGGTGGCGCTGCTGAGAAGGGAGAGGCAGCTCCCGGGACACCTGTGAGCCTTCGGTGTTGCTGACACCCCCAATGTCGTCGCGTAGCCGGGGGCCGGGGACTGGAGCGCGCCAACGAGGAACCTGCTGCCGCCGCTGCCAGGCCTGTGTGCAAACTCAGTGCGGCTTTTCTGTCAAGACAAGGAGAAGCTGAGGGGTTAGGGTTAGTTGCTGTGGTAACTTAGTTAACAGGCTCTTGGCACTTCTCTCCCCATCGCTTTTCTTCTTTCAGTCAAGGTTAGGGTTAGTGGAGTCTCAAGAGCCTGAGGGAGGAGTCGTCCAGGTCGCACTCAATTTAGGGCAGGAGAGAACTGGATTGTACCACATGTGGGTGGTGGAGGGGAATCTATCCACACACCTCAGGTAACAGGAAGGTGTGTGGGTTGGGGGTGGGGACTGGGCAGACCAAAGGCAGATGTGGGTGGTGGGGGTGGGCCTGGGGTTGGAGAAAGGCTCGACCATGGGGGCGCTTGAGGGAGGGAAGAAAGTACCCCCGCAAGGGTCAAGTGTGGGACCCAGCCGGTCTGGACCCCTAAACCCCCAACTCTGTACAATATTGTTTGCTTTAAAACTCAGAATCTTAAAAAAAAATCTTCAAAACAAAACAAAACAACAAAAACCTAAAACAAAACCAAAAACAAAAAACAAAACAAAACAAAAAAACGAACAACAAAAATCCCCGAAAAACCCTAAACCCTACTGTTTTAAGTTCAGTGATGATTCTTACATTCTCACAAAACCACGCATCTCAATGTCAGGAATCTTATTTATGTTCTTCCCCCCCCCCTCTCGATTTATTTATTTATTATTATGTATACAGCGTTTTTGCCTGAATGTAGGTCCATATGCCAGAAGAGGGCAGCAGATCTCATTATAGATGGTTGTGAGCCACCATGTGGTTGCTGGGAATTGAACTCAGGACCTCTGGAAGAGCAGTCAGTGCTCCTAACCTCTGAGCCATCTCTCCAGCCTTGATTTGTGTTTGTAAGGCGTTTATCTAAGAACGGAAACAAGGAAACAGTGACTTAACAGATGTCACTATTTGAATTGTAGCCCGATTAGAGCTGTGCTGTAGAACTGCCTGTCAGTTTAGTTTCATACCACTTAGATATTCCAAAAGGAATACACATTGAATATGTGATAGGTATGTGTCCAAAACCTTCTCTAAGCAAAGTCCACAGCATTGCTAGTGTTACATATAGACTTGTAGTAATGTTGCTAATACCAGTGAGAGGGCAGTTTGTGATAATCATGAATGTTGTTGTGGAGAAACCCTAATCTCATACCATGTCTGTGAGGAACAAGAATCAAACTGAATACAATGTGGAAACCTTTCATATTTTATTCTTAATGGGTGTATCCTATGTCACAATGGATACAAGGCATGTGAGCATAGGGATATTGAAAGAAGCAACATACCTCTCTCCAGAGAAGATATGTAGGAGTTCCCACTTTGATTAGACTTTATGAATGTGATACAAATTTACAATTAATTGGTTTTCCAACATCATTGTGAACATCCACAAACTCACACTGCAGAAAGTCTTTATGAGTAGTAAGATTGTGAAAATTCTTCTGTTTGTTTGTCCTGGCTCTCTTTATAAATGTGGTATGACTCACTGTAGAAAAATTTGTGAATGCAGTCACTGTGATAAAGCTCTGAGCTTTCCCACTTCTCTTCAAATATATGTAAAACATAGAAAAACGATGGTATACATGTGAGACGTGTAATAAATGCTCTCACTACCATAGGTGTCTTCAGAGACTCAACAAATAAAGAAGGGGAATACCACGAATGTAAAGTGATAAAACCTTAAGATCTGGTTCCTCTTTACCATTAGACCCAATTGTAAAATTAACTCACAGAGGAAAATTAATTCAGTGTAATGAATGTGGGAAAGCTTTCACATGCTCTAATTATCTTTACAGGCATGAAAGGAGTCACACCAGAGAGGAATACTCTGAATATACTCAATGTGGTAAAGCCTTCGCACATCAGAGCCATCCTCAAAGGTATGAAATAATTCACTGTGGAGAGATATTCTAAAGGTATTTAATATGGTGAAACTTTTGCACATTACAGTAGTTTCCAATATCATAAAAGAACACATACTGGAGAGAAGCCCTATGAATTTAATGAATATGTAAAGCCTTCACATGTCCTAGTCATCTTCGAAGTCATGAATAAGTTCATACTGGAGAGAAACCCTGTGAGTGTATTTAATATGGTGAAGCCTTTGCATGTTCCTGCCGAAGGCCAGCTTGAACGCTACAGGGTAAACTGAGGCAGGACATAGAGTTGGTGACTGATCACTCACCAGACTTTTCTCTGAGGGAATCTGGCTTGAATTTACTGGAGCCTTTGGCCAGCAGCTGGGGTCCAGTATTGTTTGTCACTAGCAAAGAAGAAAAATAAAAAGAAGGGAACACACACACACAATGAAGCAAGGCAAGTTACAACAACTTTATTTTTTCTTATAGCTTACATATCCCAACAAACAACTTCCAAGCATTATAAAAATTATAATGTGATTACATTCTATTTTTCTTTTAGCGAATGGCCATGTAAAAACAGTATATACCTCAATATTTTTACATGAAAAACTTTTTACACATTACATGTGAAGAAAACAAATTATTTCCAAGAACCCACATATATTCACAACTAAGCAATATGTTATATAGAGCAACAAAGTGAATGCAAGCAAGGTAATTTTTCAGCCAGTTGCTTCTTTGCACTGACAGACTGCAATTTGTGATTACAAAGAAAGGATCAAGTATCTTAAAAAGTAGTCTTTTTAGTAACTTATTTATTTTTATTTCAATGTGCATTGCTGTTTTGCCTGCATATACGTCTGTGTGAGGGTGTCAGATCTTGGCGTTACAGACAGTTGTGAGCTGCCATGTGGGTGCTAGGAATTGAACCAGCGTCCTCTGGAAGGGCAATCAGTATTCTTAGCCACTGAGCTATGCTGTAGAACTGCCAATCCTTATAGTTTCATACCACTTAGATATTGCAAAAAGAATATACTTTAAATTCTCAAGGTGCACACCTAATCATTAATGATTTTTATTAAATCATAGCAGGAAGTTGAGGGCAAAAATGGGTACAGGTAATTAATTATCACCTTGATGACCAGGCCAGCGTTAACGAGTCACATCGGCCAGTGCCTGTCAGGCTGCTACTGTTGTTCCCTGACTTCAGAAATTCCCTGGCTCAACTACTAAGAGTGTGCTTTTACTAATTCCAAGTTGTTCTCTCACATTCTTTACGTCAGAGCCACTGATGAAAACATCTTAGCCTAATCTTACGAGCAGTCTCCATCTAAGTTCTCTCTGAGGGTGGGTGAAGCATTAACCTGCTCCAGCAGCCATGCCTGAAAAAGGTCAAGCACTATTTTAATAAGTGCCAATGATGCTGCCCAGTGTGGGGCCAGAAGCCCACAGCCAGAATGTTATGGAGCTTTTAAGATTGAAAGCCACAAATATCTGTGCCGAGTCACAGCTCCATTTTTCCAGCAATCAGGATTTAGGGATAGGGGCTTTCTTTATGTAGTTGATCTGTATAAACTGATAAGGAATGTAGGTTTTACATTGTAACCAGTCATAGCCATTTGTTCTTTTGTGGTTAGGAATAGGAAAAATAAAACATCAATAACAGAAGCCCTGGTTAGGAGCAGTCACTATATTTTGTGGAACAGAAGATGAATAATGAAAGTTGGCCAGCTATTGTGAAGGCCACAGCTTCTTTAGGGCCTCATAACTTGAACTTCATTTTTCCCTGTGGTTAAATGGAGGCTGGTAACAAAAAGGCAGCACTTAGGACAAGTTCCTTTTGCTTGTTCCCAACATTTTCATATCTCAGTCATCTTTGAATGTATATCATAACACATTGAAGAGAAACCTTAACATGTAACCAGTGTAATAAACCCTTTTCACAACACAGTTACCTGCAACACATAAAAGAACGCATGATGCAGAGAAACCCCATGCAATGTGGTAAAGACTTTGTATGTAGCAGCAGTTTTAGTCATCATGAGAAAAAAATCATACCACAGAGAGACCCCTAAATGTACTCAGTGTGGCACTTTCTCTTTTCTTTCACAAGAGTAAAACCTTTAGTGTGTAAACAACCTGTGTAAAGCCCCTGCATGTCACAGTAGTCTTTGAGGACCCGAAAGAACTCATACACGAGGGAATCTATGTCTATAAACGATTTGGTAAAATTTTAGCCAACACACGTACATTCAATTACACAGGATTGTTCATTCTTGAGAAGAAACGTGACAAGTGTCAATCTATTCAAACATTATGAATCCCCTCTTTATTTTGTTTTGACTTGCAAAGTCTTCTAAAAATATCTATGAATTCAAATAGTAATGTATCCCTTTTAGATTTCACAATTCTCTTCAATTACAGGTATAAACCTTTATGGATGTGTTTATGTTATGGAAAGCTATAAGAGTTTAATTTGGCTTAAGATTACAAAGGGGTATGGGATCGCCATGAAAGTGGCAATGCAGCAAGTGTCACTCTTGGCAGCTACAGCAGGAAGCTCAGAGCTCACATTTTCAACCTGCAGCATGAAGCATAGAGTAAATCTGGACATGGTGTGTCGATGTAAACTTTTTTTGAAATTTTATTTATGCATACAATGTTTTGTCTGCATGTACACCTGCACACCAGAAGAGGGCACCAAAACTCATTACAGATGGTTGTGAGCCTCCATGTGGTTGCTGGGAATTGAATTCAGGACCTTTGGAAGAGCAGCCAGTGCTCTTAACCTCTGATCCATCTCTCCAGCCCTGGATGTAAACTCAAATCCCACCCCCAGTGACATATTTCCTACATCAGGGCAGCATTTCCTAAATCTTTCCAAATGATATCCG